>NW_028186550.1:35768-64342 GCF_003343005.1 Rhea americana
GGCGGCCCCCGGCGGCGCGGGGCGGGAGGGCGAGCTCCGGGCCGCGGCCGACCGTGCGTGTCTGCCCGCAGGTCGGGAAGATGCAGGGCAACAAGGGCTTCAACATGGAGAAGCAGAACCACGCGCCGCGGAAGCAGCACCAGCACCAGCAGCACCCGCCGCCGTCCATCCCCGCCAACGGGCAACAGGCCAACAGCCAGAGTGAGTCCCGGGAGGGCCCCGCTTCGTGCAGGCGCTCGGCGGTCGCTCTTGCTGCGGAGGGTAACTCGGGCTCCTGCCCGTGCTCCTGTGCGCAACAGGTCGCGGCAGAAACAAACGTAATCGGCTCTTTTTGTGGCAAAGAGTAAAAGTTCGAGTCTCGCAGCAATCTGCAGTTTGCATTCACCGTCCTCCTGCAACGGGCAGGCTTCCCATTGCTGGAGAGGGTGGTTTGCGCTGCAGCCAGTTTTTCACTCTGTCGAGGGAAAAGTGCAAAGCGCTTGCAGTTCCTGTGGGTTTTTGTGGAGACTTGTTTGTAAGTGCTTGATGTTCTTGAAATTGGGTGTTGATGCAGAGATTCCCTCTGACTTTTGGGAGAGTTTGGAAGCCTCTGACTTCTTAATAGTGTTGTTTAAACTACAAATGTGAGATGGCTATTTTCAGTTGACTCTCTTTTTTTTTCCTGACCGTAATAGAGGACTTCTTGGTACAAGTTTCTTGAAGTGCTAAGGGAATTGATCTATTATCTGTAAAGATGCAGTTTCATTTATTATTTTTAAAGTTGTTACGAGATTCTGTACTTATTATTTAAGACCAAAGTTTTGCACTGGAGGGGCAGGGTGGGTACCTAGCTTTACTTGTTCATACTTCAGCATCCAGGGGTCAAAGTACCAGCTGATACTGATGCTGGCATTAACTCTAATTTGACATTTTTCTGACTTTATTCTTATTCAGCGTGTGTGGGCTGTAGTTCTCAGTTGCTTGGAATTCAGTGATAGTGATTATGAGCTGAGGTGGTATGCATTAATGAATTCTAAGGCCTTAACTGATCTAACTTGATAGTTCAGAAGTATGGCATCAGGGCATTGCCATTAGCATTTTCATGTGCRGGGGAAAGGAGGTGTCCTGTTGTATTAGGAAATCAGTTGTTTTTTGTTTTGAAAAGACTTTAAGTGCCAAAACTTTTTTTTTTTAAAAAAAAAACAAGTTACGTGTGCACCTTGACTGTGTTTTCAAAGGTTTCCCCTGAGCTAAATGCACTTTTTGTTGTTTTTCTTTTGGATATTTCCTGTGTGTGTTTTTTCTGTCCTAGTTGCAGGTTTGACTAGACCTTTCTGCTCCCTACACATGCATATACTGGGCTAGTACACAATTCCTGGATATTTTTATTAGGTAACCCTGTTATACAGGCTTTTTAACAGTTCATGATAGGTTGTAGAATAGGGTGACTGACTAGTTCATTTCCAGTCAAGCTGAGAACAACACGTTACAAGAACTTCATTGTTGTATCCTCACAGGGATCTGCTTATAGTGACTGACTATATCTAAGATTCTTTTGAGTGGACCTTATTAAGGCAAACCAGTGATATTGGTATAACTCTGCCTTAAGTCTCTCTTAGTATATTTGCAGGCCTTGAAATTGATGCTCAAATACTTCTGATAATGGCCTGAAAAGTTCACAAGAGAAACACTTCATCTATACGCTATTGCTGTGCTCAGTAGATAGCTACATTCTCGTGACATCAGATGTATTGTCAGTCTCATTTTGGTCATAGCCATTGGAGGGGTCCTTACACTGATACATTGTCTTCTCATGAATTGCCCTTTTTCATCAGTATCATGCTTTGTAGTCTGAGTAAGACCACTCACATTTGTAGTTTATTTCATACTTGTGGCCTTGAGGTGCATCACTTGAAAAGCATAATTTGAATAGGAATTGATCTGCAAGCTGCTTGGATCAAATGACAAATAGAAGAGAGGAAAAAATGGGTTCAAGGGGAACAAAAGATAGAACCAGAAAATGGTGGAATTGCTTTCTGCGGGTGGCTGTCCTGTATGGGTAGGTTCTGCATGCCTTTCAGGAAAGAGAATATGGAGGTAAACTGATGGTAAAATCGTGGTTGTGCCTGGCAGTTTAGCTCGGCTTCCAGAGTCATGCTGTTGAGGTGAAGGTTAAAGATAAAAGACTTGCTGAGAGAAAGGTTGAAGAGTGTATAGGGTGTACAGAGAGAGTGTGGAGATTTGAGGGTGGTCCAACAGTCAGCCCTATTTATCATTGTTAGATGTAGCATCACCTACTGAATACAGATTTTGTAAGAAACATTGTGATTTTTCTGAGGTTTTGCCTGTGTAGGTGTTCTCACTGTTTTCTATATCTTCACCATTCCAGCCTTCTCTTCAGCTTGGAATCCAAGTCCCAAATCCCATCCAGTAGGATACTTGCTAGTTATAATATCACCCGTCTAGACAAACTGTCATACCTTTAGTATATTTTTCTAGATCTCTGTTTTTTAGATTTATCCTGTTGCTGTAAAAAAATCTCTTTACTGGGAAAACTGCAGCTTTTCTATAACTTTTCAGGTTGCAATAACAGAATTCTGTATTGCGACCACTGCTGCCTTTATTGTGGGCCAGTCATCTTGACCAGAGCTCCAAAAGTTGAGTGAAATATCTCATGTAATCCCAARCTGCAGTGTTTCTATTTTCTCCAGTTCTAGACTTTCTTTCACTGGTGTTAATGAGCACTGGAGTTCAAGCACATGTTTTCTTTAAGGAGACTCTTGGCCCATTCTGRAGTAACATGCCTTTATTGCTCTAGAGATGGCTGGAGAGGTTTGAGAACTGAGTGAATGAGTGGCATTACCTATATTATCCTGTGTCTCTGCATTCACTGTGATGTAACCTAATGGAATTTATCCCCTCAACTGTAGAGCAGCTGTGTACCTTATTCCCCTCAGATGAAGGCCTGACTATTGACCTGAAGAATTTCCGGAAACCTGGTGAAAAGACCTTCACCCAAAGAAGCCGCCTCTTTGTGGGGAATCTGCCCCCAGATATTACAGAGGAAGAGATGAGAAAGTTATTTGAGAAGTATGGGAAAGCAGGTGAAGTCTTCATACACAAGGACAAAGGCTTTGGCTTTATCAGGCTGGTGAGTGACTGTTGCTGCCTTTGGGATATTTTCATGGCAGGGATTTTCACACTGAAGGAGTATTGCTAATAGATGTTCAGGTATCTTGCCTGCTGTCAGTTTTCTTGGAACATATAGGATCTGCTTCTACAAGTGGTTTGGCTAGAGCCTTTTATAAGAAGGAATGTGAATTCAGGTAGTTTGTGGCTGGACTTRCAAGGTATTTAGTAAAAGTCATTCTGAAATCAGCTGGTAGAAAACAGAAGGAAGACATGGACRTGATGCTGTTGTAGAGAAGGTAGACTTCCACGTTCTGGAAGGGTGTGAGGATGAGATTTCTGTGAGCATAGATCGTCATGCAGTACTGCTGGAGTAACAGATGCTCTTGAGGCAGGAGATCTCCGGATGATCATCTTGAAGCATRGCTAGGTTGAAACCAACATAGAGCAATAGTTCTCAGCTTCATTGTTTCAGGTACTACCTTTCTAAGAGCCTCAAAGTGAATGGATGGAGCATGAGGTTCCCACACCGTAGTTTGGGGGTGCCTTGCTGTAGCACAGCTACTTGGCAATAACTTAAACATGTTGAAAGGCAGGACTGGGAAGAGGTATGGGGACATCCTTCATGAGCTCTTATATAATGCACATTTCCTTTTACAGTTACCAGGCTTGGCTAATAGCTGAATCTTAAAAAAAAATGGCTCACTTCGTAGGCCTAATGTAATTATGTCTGATAGATAATGATCGGTTAATTGTTTGCTTAGTTAGTGCTGGCTGTTGAATTAAGCTTATGTCTGGTACGGTTTTCTTTCCCCCAAACTGTACGTGCCTATTCAGCTAGAGTCATTGATAATAGAAAATAGCTACGTTGTGTCAGGGCATTTTTCACCATGCTGTGGGAGGATTATTTGTTCTTCTCTGTGAAGTACTTGTTCAGGGGAAATAGGCTTTTGACCCTCTGTTGTGTCTGTGACTGGCTAATTCCATCCTGCATTGAGAGTTTTAATGATAACTTTTTTTATCTTTAGGAAACTCGCACTCTGGCAGAGATTGCAAAGGTGGAACTAGACAACATGCCTCTACGTGGGAAACAGCTAAGAGTGCGTTTTGCATGCCACAGCGCATCGCTGACAGTCAGGAACCTGCCTCAGTTTGTGTCCAATGAGCTCCTGGAGGAAGCCTTCTCTGTGTTTGGCCAGGTGGAAAGGGCTGTGGTTATTGTGGATGACAGAGGACGATCCTCTGGGAAAGGCATTGTGGAGTTCTCAGGGAAGCCTGCTGCTAGGAAAGCCCTGGATAGATGTAGTGATGGGTCTTTCCTGCTAACTACGTAAGTGTGGAGGGTGAGAAGCACTATTCTGGCATGTGTACAGGTTGAGGGGTGGCACTGGCTTGTACGCAACATTTCTCAATGACAAAGTGGGGCATATGAGACGTGGGGCAGGATGCGATAGGTGATTTTGCCCAAGGAGAATTTTGTTCAGTTTCTGTTTGGACAAAAGTAAGTCTACGCTGAAATTTGGGTCTGAAAACTATTCAGGGAGGCCACTTGTGGGGTAAGCGCATAAAACTGGCATAAAGCCTTCTTAGGGCAATTAAAGCAGCTTTCAAGAAGCAGGAACTTTTTTRGAGACCATCTTTCTTGTTTGGAAACAAAGCTAAAGGATGTTAATTGTGTACTCTGAGTCATTTCAGAGCTGAGTCTAGGAATGGGACTCCACTCAGCAGAGTGCCCTGCTAAGATGTGATGCTGATCCGTCAGCAGGCACAGGATCTATCTGAGAAGCTATTCAGATGGGTTAGGTTGACTTGGATTTTTACTGTAATAAACTATCTTCACTGTGCTTGAATATCACAAAGCAGACTCTTGGAAAAGCATATGAGTATGCTTAAGTAAATGGCTAATTCTGGAGCATGTTCCACAGAGCATGGCTTGTTGCTTTAACAGTCAAAGGGGGACCTTTTTGACCTTTGGGGAATAAAAAAAAAATACTCTGTTTTGTATTCATGCCCATAGATTTTGATAACAGAACACTTTCTAAAATTGAGGCTTTATTAGTTTCTGAAGTAACTTGGAAGCTTTGTGCCTTCTCACTTCCCACCTTTTCCCCCTAGGGCTGTATACTACACAGCAGTACACAAGCACATTTGCTTTCCAAAAGCAGCTTTTTTTTGTCCTTTTTTTTTTCCCCTCTCCCCCCCCCGCCTTTTCTTTCCTGCGACCATTTGGGAATAGCCATCACTGTGTTTAGTGCTCTGCAGTAACGTTGCTGCTGGGGAACTTCGAGGCTTTCTTAGATTGTTGGGATTATTTAGTCCCAGCGCTCTTGCTGATTTGGAAGTATATATCTTAAAGGAACCATGAAGACAAATTTTAAAAAGTCACCATGCAATGCTAAGCACTACCAATATATGACTTTGAGCAGCTCGGGGGGAACATTCATTCTTCTAGTTATCAGTGCATTAGTTCTTGATTATATAAGGGAGCTAAACCAGGATGTTGCTTAGTTCCAGTTAAGGTTTTGTTCTGATTAAAGTTGTTCTGACTGGTCCTAGTTAATGATAGTAACAGCTAGGTAACCTTAAACTCGTTGAAACTGGTGCATCTTGGAAAATAAGACCCTTATCAATGGAATATTTCATGGTGGAAAAATTATATTGTGGAGCTTCAGTTGAATAAAAAAATATAGCCTCTATATCCTGCCTTCTTATTGAAGTCTAGGCACTATTTGTACTTTGGAAAAGCATGAACAATTTTTTCCCTATCAAATGGGATTGAGGAGCTAAAGAGAAGGTGTGATGCTGCTTCATGATGAGGACATGAGTAGTATAAATGCTGTGATGGGGGAGTTAATTCAGAGATAGGGGACTAAAGCACACTTCTCTCTCAAATGYGTTCTTCTACACACAGACCGGGGGACAGAACCACACGTGCATTGTCTGTACTGTGAAGTGCACCAGTAGATTTCTGGTGGAGAAGTTCAAACAGGGCCCAACAGGCACCTACAGAGCTCTGCCATTTGGCAATAACGGCACATGGTTGCTTCACCAAGAAAGTAGGAATGAATCTTGCAGCCATGAACTTCCAGTGAGGAGCTGTGTAGTTAGAATTCACCTTGGGTGTTTGTAAGAAGACGGACAAGGGCTTGGSTAGCGCATGGTGATCAGCCATGTAGCAAGGGAGGGATGGGAGAAAAGACAGACTCTGGGGTCCAACAAACCTTGTGCTGAGTAGATTCTACTAAGGAATGTCAGTTTTCAGTTAAGCTGCTATTTGCAACCAGTAACTGGAAGTATTCTTTCGGTGCAATTTGTTTTGGCTTCAGCAAGGATTTCAACTAACACTTCAGTTCCTGTTCTAGAAAAAAAGTTTGTTCTAAGTGATTTCTGTTTTCTCTTTGGTTCGGACCAGTGGCTATTTTGAACCCCTTTGAGCAGTGCTAAAGCAGTATTTTATAGACCCAGGTAAAACTGTACATGCTTTCCTGCACAGCAAGCTTATTCTTGAGTTGTCCTGAAAGCACCTCATCTTCTCTTTATAGATTCCCACGGCCTGTCACTGTGGAGCCCATGGATCAGTATGATGATGAAGAGGGACTACCAGAGAAACTGGTCATCAAAAACCAGCAATATCACAAGTATGTGCTTACTGTGAGAAAGGAGATGAGACTGTCTGTGGCCTAGGACATTGACTCATGCCTCAGTCTTTAGGAATGTGGCTCATCAGCGCTACAAAAAGCTCCTTCTGTAGATGTGATTTGACTCCGGAAAGAGGATACACTGGTATCTTGCTATGGTTAGCTAGAAGAAAGCAGTTTTTGTGGATTTATGTTTCTGTTCAGTTTTGCTGGGATAAGCCTGGCAGCATTCATGTATTTATCATATGCTTCCATTGCTGGAATAAAAAGTGGTATCAAAGTTTGAGATATCTGTGCAAGAGGAAGACACACATATGAGAAGCTGAGACAATGACTTGTGGTACTTGCTCCGAATCCTGTGGAAAGTCTATGGAGGAAACAGACTTGAACCCACAGTGAAAATATGAGGAATTGTGTGGATAGCATTAAAAGACTCTAGAGCTATCCTGGTATAAGGCCATGGTCTTTGAAGGCTTCTCAGTTTAAGTAGGTATCGTGATCGTAGTAGTGGGAATTAGTAAACCATGTGACCTCATGAATTTTTCAAGTAAGGAAGATGGGTGCTGCAGGAGCAGGGAAGCTGCCTTGGGAATAGTGAGATGTTCCAGGTGCAGGGGCTGCAGAGATGAGTGAAATAAGTAACGCGTGTCTGGCAGATCTGTTTCCGTTTTATTTCTGGAGTGGATCTACAGGTGAAAAAGCTGTGCAGCAGGAGCAAAGGCTATTTCTTACAGAGTATTCCTAAATGTCTTTTATCCAGTAACTTCTGGTGTCTTATAAAAGCATTGTCATTGCTTGGTGTGGGGGAGAATGGGACACGGTTTCTATGTATAATTAATTCTGCAATAGAAAGGTCTGTGGATTGGTAAGACGAGAATGTGACTAGGATTCTACCTAAGTTCCTCCTTTCCGTAAGTTTGTTTTGTTTTTGTTTTTTTTCCCCATGCGCGCCCCCCCCCCCCGCTCCCAAGTGTGGCTTTTCATGAGAAACTAGAGGACAAACTGGTTTTGTTTTTTGCTATGGGGAGAAATACATTTCTAATTGTTGAAAAGATCTACCATTGAATTTGCATACATACTGTATTTTTCCTGGTTCCTCCTTGCTCTGTTGAAGCATTTACTAGCTCTCCCTTATCTGACAGGGAGCGTGAGCAACCTCCTCGATTTGCACAGCCTGGCAGCTTTGAGTATGAGTATGCCATGCGTTGGAAGGCTCTAATAGAAATGGAGAAACAGCAGCAAGAACAGGTAGATCGTAACATCAAGGAAGCTCGAGAGAAGCTGGAAATGGAGATGGAAGCCGCTCGCCATGAACACCAAGTTATGCTCATGCGGCAAGGTATTGGTCAAAGATAAATATGATACCAGAACAAGCCCCTGCTAAGTTCAGGGCTGTGTAGCTTAGTAGACAGGCTAGAGCTGGCTGAAGATTAACTGTGACAYAGCTACTTCTAACCAACTGTAGCAGGAGCAAATAAACGTAGAGATATTACTGTATTGCTGGTAGCTCTGTTACCTTATTCTCTTCTGTAGTACAGTTTTAGTTCAGAAATTGATGAGGAGTGGCAGAGGAGACAAGAATTTGATTCTTTTAACGTCATCTTTGCAGATTTGATGAGGCGCCAGGAAGAACTGAGGAGAATGGAGGAATTGCATAACCAAGAAGTGCAAAAACGTAAACAATTGGAACTCAGGTAAGGAGGCAAGTTCTGAAATTCTGTGAACCCATGGTATTCTGGCACTGAAGCACTTCTTCAGGGTGACAATTTAATTACTACCTAAAGAGTGGTTGTTATTTCAGGCTTTTTTGTTCATAGGGAGGGTGTACAGCTGGTTTAAGATGCGAGAGGTAGGAGTTTCTTTCACTGATGCTGAAGGACACTGACTAGTATTTGTTCTTTTGCAATTTGGTGTCTCAGTTTAGCACCTTCACCGAGACAAATAAAGCAATCAGTATGTATACAGTGATTCAGTGACTTTAGTACCACAGGTTGGGAAACCCCATTCTAGCATCTGTCCTCTGATTCGAGAGGTAACTTAGTCTCAGATATTTCTCTTGCCATTCCAGCTCTTCCATGTCTCAGGGTCATTGTCAGAAACTTCAGACTGCTTCTATATATAGAAGGAACTTGACGACTATCTGTGACTCTTGTCCATTATATTATGTGTAGTCAGTATGTATTTGGGAGCAGCTGTGCACACAGGTGTGCCCTGGTAGGGTTTTATAATGAACTCCTTTAAGAGCAACCCTGTGATCCGGATGATCGGTCTGCRTTTTCCTGAGTATCTTTGGACTCTTTTTTTTGTAGGCAAGAGGAGGAACGCAGGCGCCGTGAGGAGGAAATGAGAAGGCAACAAGAAGAGATGATGAGACGCCAGCAAGAAGGCTTTAAAGGGAATTTTCCTGATGCGGTATGAGTATGCTTGTATCCCAATACATTTTGACATGGACATTAGAATTTTACTCTTCTATAATACARGGCTTTTTGCAGATGCCTCAGTGCATTCTATCCTAAATCCAAGCACAATTTTGTCTGGGGAAATATAAATACCCTAGTTATTGGATTGTTGGATTGCTCGTTTTCCCACTGCTGTTCAYGTAGAACTCCTAA
Source organism: Rhea americana (assembly GCF_003343005.1). Taxonomy (NCBI): domain Eukaryota; kingdom Metazoa; phylum Chordata; class Aves; order Rheiformes; family Rheidae; genus Rhea; species Rhea americana. The sequence goes on from NW_028186550.1 coordinate 45,127, forward strand.
TAGCTGTTTTGTTGTTCAGAAGACTATATGGAARCTAATTTTATTCTAAGAGTAGTAATGAAGATGTACTTTTCTGAACTGCTGCAGAGTCCTGTTACAGCCATATGCTCATTCTTCATTATGCTTGGATAAAATGATCCCAACTTGAGGCAGTGCTGCAGGCATGGTATTTTGGTTGTACTGAAAACTCAGCATTCGTCAATATTTTCCTAGAATATAAAATGCATGGTAATCTACCTTTTAATAGCAGTAACTCCAGTTCTATACTGATCTGTCTTATAAATAATTTCCAATCCCAACAGCTTTCTAGTGTGACACCAGCTGTAGTGGTATGGAGGTGGTATCATGGCATCAGTGCATTGGGGTGGCAAGGTTTTATGTGTATTAATGTAAAATTGATCCCTGAGCAAAATAGCTAAATATATGTAAAACCAAAAGGGCAAAACTGTGTGACTGACCTAAACTTGTGAATATTACTTTGCAAAGCAGAGCTCCTGAGTTCTCTAAATAATAATGCCTTCATATGATAAATAGTACTGAGATTACAGGTGAAGTAAAGTGAAATCTGTTCTTCAATTCCCAACATGGAAAAAGTGTGACCCTCACTGAAGTGAGGCGGTACTCCTGGCTTTGCAGCGAGGGAGATCTGTGGTGTGTGCCCTGTGCTCAAATGATAAAGAAAGATTGAACTCGTTAACTGGAATTCTAACGTAAGCGACCTAGCCCTGTGTGTTCATTATATAAGCTTGCATTCCTTTCAACATAAAAAGCTTCTTAGCTATGCTGAGGAGGTAGCAAAACTAATTCTTTCTAATGCATTACTGCTGCTAAGCAGATCTTTCCATCCAGACATCAAGTATCTCTCTTATGCTACTACTGTAATAAATTCTGTACACACAGCTTTGCTTTGCTCCTGGATATTGTTCCATGCTTGTGAAAAGCAGTCTTGCAGAATGAGACATTTTGAATAAGATCTATTTGTTCAGTAGCTAATAGCGAAGGTAGCCCAAATCTCTTGAAATTTACTTTAGGAATGACTCCTACTGAGTTTTCAGTAGTAAAACTTCCAAACTCATTGAATTTATAGAACTGGAATGAAGAATGCCTAAAGTTTTATCATTTGAAATTAATCTGTCTTTCAGAGGGAACCACCAGACATGCGAATGGGGCAGATGGCTATGGGAGGTAAGAGTTTTCTGTGGCTGTCTTTTCTATATATACTCATTTTCTTCTCTACAAAATTTGATTTTTTTGAATAGTCTATTTTATTGGCTCATTATCTAGAAACTGACTCCAAGTAATTTTCTCCCAGTTCAGTGACACAAAACATTCGTATGACAAACATCAAAAATTGGGCTTGAGGTAATACTGTAYATTTGTGAAAGACTCTTCAGTATGCAGAAGACTTGGTTGAAGTTGCTGTGATGTGATGTGATTAAGGTTCCCRTACAAGTTTGTACTGATACAGAAACTGGTAGAACATGTAATACTAGACCTTCAGCCCAGGAAGCAACCTCAGTTACTTTATTTCCATATTTTGACTACATGGCCTACAGTTTTAGGTCATGTGGACAAGAGCCAGTGAAAAAGTAGATGTTCAGTGGCTAATGAAGGTGGTGAGCATTAGAATCTGCTATACTTCCAGATAATACTGGAATGCAAGATCGGTTTGTCTTGGCCTATTAGTGCAAAACTAGGTAAAGGATTAGATATATTGGGTATAACACTGCAGGTAAGAGCTTGTGGGGTGTTTTGTGGCTCTGGAGTGATGAGTGGACACTGGCTTCCTTTCTTTGTGTCTGCCAGGAATATTCTCCAGGTTTCTTTTGCAGGTACCATTGGCATGAACAATAGAGGAGCCATGGGTGGTACCAACGTCCCAGCTGCTGCACCTCCTGCAGCTGGTCCTGGAGCTATGATACCTGATGGAGCTATGGGAATGGTAATGTATCTGCATGTACTCTTTGTGGCACACAGTCTTAACTGTAGGATGTGTTGTTTCTGTTGTCAGGAGCTATGCTGCTAAAATCAAAGGTGTTTACCTGATTAGCTCCCTCTCAAGTTTTTAGAAATTTAATCTTGCCTTGTTACGGGTTGGTAATTTTGAGAAGAATGAGCCAAGCCTGCTACTTTACTTCAAAAATAGCTAGTGCCAAAATGCATATTGGAAAGGTCTTAGTATTAACATATGGGTACAGAAAAGGTGTATTGGGCAGCRGTTTTGAATTAGAGTGCAGGGAGATGTAGGTTCTTGCAAGCAGAATGCCCCAGCTTTCACGAATACCTTGTCCATCACCAATTTATGAAAACAGTGGAGAACTGCTTTCTAAGCTAATAGTCTAGAATAAGTAGGAGAATAGTAAATTAGTAGGCTAAAACAAATTCTGCTAATTTGCTGAAAGTAGTAAAGAAAAAAGAACCAGTGGCAGTTATGCTTGTTTCCTTCTCTTTCAATTTTTATATTTTCCTGAATTTTAAACAGTATCTTTGCAGAGAGTCTTTGTGACTTTTTTTTTAGTAAGGCAAGGAAAATTTAAATGCTTGGTCAGCAGAAGTCAAGGCTGAATGCCATCTCCAAAGCCTGGGAAGCAGACAGTTCCCCAGATTTGCATTCCCCCATGACATCTCCCCCACCTTCATGAGCCTTATACAGTTTAGCAACTTCTCAGGTGCTCCTCCTCACTGGGTATAAGGAAAATTCCAGATGCAAATTTAAATTTAAAATAYAGCAAATGGAAAGCTAGAAAATCTTTTCATTAAAAATCCTTCTTAAAATATTTTAAGCTTTTTCCTTAGAAAACTTGCAGCCAGTCTCTGCTTCAGTAACAGGRTGTGAGAAACAAAATTCTTCGTAAATTTAATTCTAGTAGTGATTGTGGATGAAATGTATTACTAAAATATATAATAGCTGTACAGATTTTTTTTCTCCTGCATGCGGCAGCCAGCTTACAAAAAATCAGTTGAAAATGTAGAGTTTTACACAGGAGTTCTGATAACTTACTGACTGAATGTGATTTAGTTGATGAATGGTAATTGGCAATTTTATTTCACAAAAGTGAAAAAGTACTATTTCAGACTTCTAAAGAAGGTGTTTAAGGTGACATGTTTTACATGGAGACCAGTGAGGCTCAGGGCCTACACACAGTCAGTTACTCTGGTGAGTAATGTCTTGTTAAGGTAAAATAACTCAATTGCTTGCAGTCATCTGTTTGGCTTTGGAGCTGGTTTGTGTACAGACAAGCATATACACAGACCAGGCTGTCTAAGTGTGTGAAAAGAATGCAGGTTAGTATYGTGAGAAACATCGTGCTCACAGATTAGTCTGCAGCTAATTGCAGAAATAGTCCTTGTGACCTACTGTGATATTTCACCAGATTGTTTGTGCCAGATAGGCTTTTCCAGTCCTTGTGCTTGGTCTCTTAAAAAAAAAAAGAAAAAAAAAAGTCCCTTTCAAAATAATGAAAGGAACACAAACTAAATGTTTGTTACTGTAGACTGCAACTTGTAACTTTCAGTTTTGGGTGTTTCTTTATTTTACATTTGAAATTTAGCCTTGTAAAGCAAATGGTGTGGGAATGGGGATGACCTGGTAGCAGCTGAACTCAGGGGACTCCTGAGGAATTCAAGCCTCGGTAATAAGAACTCACAGCTCTACTGCAGAGCCTCACAGAGCCTGATGTTTGTGGCATCTGTCATTCCTACCTGTTGTACAGAGCATTGATCCCACTGATATCCACAGTATCAGTATTTCAGATCAGCAGTAGAAACAGCAGCATAGTCAAGCTTGTCCAGAAAGCTGATCTTCCAGTTCTTATCAGTTGGTCTAATTAAAAAACCCACCCTCCTGCAACCCAAAACCCTCTTGCAAACCTTCCCACTTAGACTTCTTGGTCTATCATGGCTGCTACATCATGTAAAATTTTTGGTCGTAAAGAACAGCATTTTATTTATCTACTCGTTTTCATACCTATACACAGGGACAGTGGAGTATCTAAGGTTGAGGGAATACATGCTGCACAGAGAAATTAAGGGGAGAGCTGAAGAGGGGAATGGAAAGGCCAGGGAGTTTAGGTTAATACAATGAAATAATACTATTTAGACCAAAAAGTGACGAGTCAGTTCTCTTATGGCCAGAACAATATGGTCTTTTTGGAAACTGTACCAGGCAATATGACTCAGTCATCTACAGTACTAACACAAAAAAAGTATACAACTGCTGTAAAGTAGGGGACAAAGAATAATGAACTCACGAGCCTGACATAAAGCAGCTCTGCTCTATATGGTTACTTAGCTCCAGTACTGGGGGAAGGAAGGGTAGTGGCTGCCTCCAGCTCCAGTACTTCCCATAAGGATGTACCATGACCACCATGAGGACAGCCAAGCAGTTGAACAGGCTGCCTAGAGAGGTTATACAGCTTTCATCCTTGGATATTTTCAAGACAAGACTGGATAACGCTGCTACTAACACAGTCTAACCTCATATCTGACTGCTCTGAGCAGGAGGTTGGACTAGAAGAATGGAAATAATAGGATACAAAAGGGCACAAGACTAGTATTGCAGACTTATTTTAGAATCAGTGTTGTGTACACTTGGATTGTGATACTGCTGAGTATCAGCATACTGCACATCACTGCCCTTCAGTCTGGGTGAAGGAGTGTGGTGGAAATGGGAAATTCTCCTTTCTCAGTCATTACTCATACATTCCGTGGCAGGGCACTAGTCTGTGAGATGTTGTAGGCTGTATTCCAAGATGCTTGGCTTCCAAGTTATGAGGAGAAAGGGACTGCCTGTAACACTTACCTTAYTCGAGTCCTATCAGTCTTTGCGCTTTATTTTTTGGTGGGGTGAAATTTATAGCAARGTTAGTTGGAACTGTGGAATACTGATAGGATTCAAATCAGCTGAAATGGCTTTTAACTGTAGGATGTTTTTTTTTCCCTCTCTCTCTCTCTTTCTGCCTCTTCTGCACTTTTGTTCTTCACAAGACTCCACCACCGCCYGCAGATCGTTTTGGCCAGGGCAGCACAATGGAAGGACTTGGAGCTATGGGAGGGAACCCGCCTGCCTTCAACAGAGGAAATCCAGGGGGTGACTTTGGCCCTAACAAGCGTCGCAGATACTAACAGGATTAAACTACCCCCTGCACACACCCCAAAGAGGAAAGGAATCTTAGCAGGCCATATAGAGTTATACTCAGGGGGTGGATATTCAAAATAGTTAGTTAGGGCCTGCTTTGGTAAAGCCACTCTAGGACAAGGGGAGTGCAGTCTGTCTGGTAAAGGTTTTAGAAAATTTCATGTGGTGCATTCCTAAAATTTCAATGTGAAAATGGATTCTGGGAGGCTGCCGTGGTTGTTCAGTAGTGGTAAKATCTGGCAAGGACCTTAATGCCTTGACCATTCCAGGTTTCCTATTTGCAGCCGGAGTCCTGAGACTAAACTAGATACAATTGGAGTATGTCTTGGCATTTTTTTTTTTAGTGTAGTGAACCTTGCTTAAAGCACAGGCAAGTYTCTGGAGAACTAGGGCAGCATCTGGGTACTTTGCAGTTCCCATGACTCTGTAAATTTATATAGCTCCAAATGATCCATCATGTAGTGAATTGGGGAGATTTTTATGTTCTTTTATTTCTTTTCTTTCCTCCTAACTTGTAGTTATTCTTTTTCTCTGGACCATCTGTTTCTTTAAAGTAGTTGACCGTCATGTGCAGCCTGAGTGGCTGTAAGGCTCTTGTTTGGATGGATTTTTTGATAATGTGTTGTATCGCTGTTTATTTTTACTGGTAGTAAAGTACAATCTATTGGACAAAGATACTGTATCTCATGCTGAAGATTTAACTGAAACAAATGTTTGTATAATCTTAACCTTGCCTGTCTTTTGTGTAGAAGTACTACAAGATTTTTCATTTAGTGTAAACTGTTTGAACACAAGCTGTAATTGTCCCACTAACAAGTTTGAGTTTGTCTGAGGAATGTTACAGGAATGCATTATTAAAGTGGATTTTAAGCCTTTTTTATCTGGTGTGCTGTCTATTTTCTTCCTGAAAAAAATGGGTACATATAGTTTGAAGTAAATTGGGCTTYGGATTATGGAGCAAAGGTTGTTCTTACACAGCTTATGTAAATAGCGTGTTTAACCCTGGAGAGTTTTCTAATGCTTCTCCTTAGTACAGAAGGAGTTTTATTTGTGTTTTGGAAGGACACCTTCAACCTTGGCATTTCAGAGTAAATTAAGGGAACTCCTGATGCCCCTAGGATGTCTGTGTTGTAGGTGCAGAGAAGCTGGGCRCAGAGTTGTTCACATAATTCTCACAAGGAGCCTGGAGTTCAGTTAACGACTGATCTGCGTAGCACAAAGTTGTCTCTCTCTCTGTGCTATGTTGCAGCTGGCTCTGACCRTGATGCAGACCTTGCTGTAGAGCTCTCCAGGCTCCTCTGCTGGTGCAGGAAGCAGAACACTTGTAACTGCCAGTGGAGAGCAAGGAATATGTATCTTGTGTAATATATGCTGCAGTCTGTAGGGACAGACTTTCCATGACTTGTGTCCTCACACTGAGACTCCAAGATTGAGACTGGCATGGGGTCAGCAGAGGAGGGAGGTTAGGAAAAGTGAGAAAGGGAGGAAGGAAGGTGAGTTGCATCCTGAGAGCGTAGGGAGCTTCTGTACAGACTCACAACAGGGAAGATCAGAACATTTTTAGATGYCTGATGTTATCAAGGCAATAACTTTAAAAAGGTAGGCTTTGGTCTGTTAGTACTTTGTTTAACAGAGAAAGATGAGTGAGTTGCTCTGTAGGTGTTTATTGGTTTAGCCCTGTCATTTGATGTTTTATAATTAGCCTCTAATGGGTAATTGATAAGAAGATGCATCTGGGAGAGACTAAAGCTGCTGTTCTTGTTTCTTCAGTTGTTTCTTTGCAACTTTYGACAGCATCAACACTGTATTTGTCAGGCAAGGCTGATATTTATTGCTGATTGTCAGAGGGACTATGACTTCTCTGTAGGTACAGCATAGGCAGTTTGGTGGTGTTTTTCATCTGTCATATTGGCTCAGATACTTGAAATTTTGCAGTGTGAGTTGGCTAATTAACTCTTCAGCTGCCCTTTGAAGGGGGGATGTATCTGTGATTGTTGCTTCCTGTATCCAAAACCTGACTGGCAGACATTCCCTAATGCCACAAGGGATTGGTAAGTATGTAATTKAATTCTGAAGCGTGAAATGTTAGGAGAAGAAACAGTAAAGTTGCACTCAGGTGTCTGAATTGTCTCCCATTCTGCCCATTTCTTGGCTGGTTTGCCTGTTAGCAAGTAGTCAAAGCGGAAGTAACGGCTTTAGGGGAAASAGCAGAGCCCAAATAGCCAGTGCTCTAGCAACTGCCTCAATTCCTTTCAGTTTAAGATAAGGATTGGTCTAATTACTCTCTTTCCCTAGCAGAAAATTGAAGATAGTAACAGGCTATGTAAAGATGATGGGGAAGGAGAGATTTAGCACTGCTCAAAGCTCATCTAACAAGAAGACAGATAYAAGATGGAAATCAAAGGTCCAGTGACAGCAGAGGAAGGGGCTAAAACTGTGCTTTCTGGTGCTTATGCTAGAGCTGATTATTYTCGCTTGTTTTAGGAGAGGAGACTATAAACCTGTGATGTAGATTCCAAAAAGAGAATTGTAAAGCAAACTGTTAGTGAGGTTTACAGATGCATTCAGCAGGAAGAAAGGGCAGCAGGGACTGCTTGTAGTGCAGAAACTCCTAAGCCTAGGCAGGCCGGGCTATGTTGTTTGAGAGCACRTCCAGATCTGGAGTCTGCTGAAGCACTTTGGTTTTGGTTATGGGTGTTTGTAGTGCTTGGGTAAAGTAGCTGTTGTAGCTCCTGAAGAGTCTGCAGTTCTTAGCAGTAGTTCAAAATTATAGTTTTGTCTGATAAACTATCCAAGAAGTGGGATTTTGTACAAGTAACTTCATGATGTGCTGAAATGCAGCCAGTATGCAGAGGAGAAGACAGCATGATTTTTGAGATTAATGGCTGTTACAGAGTTGCAGAGTGATAAAGTATTTTGACTATTATTGCTGTCTGCTGTCATATTTGATCAGCTTGTTTATTATGAACTGATACTGCATGAGTGCATTTTAGACCAAGGACTGATGATCTGTCTGGTTCTTATCGATTTGCTCTTAGGTTTAAATCCCGGTCATTTGTAGGCTTCAGGAGTTACAAGTTGTACTTTTATGCATCTTCCTCTTGAACAACAGTGATTGTGTTTGCAAGAATGAGCGTAACTTTGCAGAATCCATCTGCTACAAGGGAGTAAATAAATTTGCTTTTTTTCTGCCGTGCTGTAGCTTACTAGAAGCTGCCATCTATCAGAGAAAGCTACAAATGGCGGAGTATACTCAACTGCCTTTCCATGGGGCTAGCCTCAGGAGCTTGAAGAAGGAAGATGTGGGTTTGTGTGGCCCTGCTGAAAATAGCCATTATTCCCTCTTTTTTTTTCCTCTGCCTTGGTCATGGCTCAGGTATCTACGTGCCTACCTGGTGAGCCACCAGAGTGCCAGAGCTAGCCAAACAGGAGAGGACAAAAGTAGGACAGCTCAGGCAGTCACAAAACGATGCCTTTGGGACGTACTTTTCCCTATTGCAGTCTAGCCACTGTGCTCTACCTGATGCTCTCAGCACCTATGCGCTCCAGAAAATCTGTAAAGCCCCACACCCTTTGCTAGTTCGGGCTCCTTCTGGCATTTGTTTTGATGCTGGATGTTACTTAATGACAAGAAGACTAAGTCTTCAGAGCAGACTGTGCTCGTTTAGACTGGTTCCTGCTTAGGACTGCAGCTGCGCTTGTAACATTGTGCCTGCCTGTGAGCTTTGTCTCGCATAATTAGAGGTGATAGGCAAATTGGCAATTTTCTTTGTCCTAAGCAGCAGTATCAATCCATGCCTTATGAGCAGGAACTACTACTCCATCCGTTAGAAAAGGACTGTTGTTCGTGAAGAGTGGATGTATCTRCTGCAGACAAGCATACGCTAATGACAGCCTCAGTTCCTTTCATTTTCCTTGTGGCTGCTGTCACCGGTGGGAAATCTCTTCTGTATTTGGAGAGGTTCCTGTGTTTGCTGTCAGTGGTCTATACTGAAGGCTTTCTAACAYCATGAAAATCTGCTGTGCTTCAGCTCTCATCTGTGCCCTTCTCTCCCCATCTGAAGCCTGTGGAGGTACACATCACCGAGGTTGCCGCCTTGTCACCCTCTCTCTCTTCCCCCGGCGTTGTGCGGGGGCTGGCACCGAGGCAGGGGTTTGCTCTGTTGCCTTCCAGGGTTCACAGAATTGCTTTCCAGTGTCGCTGCTGGCTTCACCTACCCTGTTTCCCAATTTGCCTTCTTAACTCTCCCCTTTCCACATCTGGAAACCTTCATGCCTCTGTCCGACACAGCGCTAGCCTGRGAGGTCACACTTGCTTTCCTATAGGAAAAGGTCTGATGTAGACAGTATCCTCAACACCCTTCTTTTCTCTCTCTCCTCCTGGTCCTTTAGGCTAACGTGGAGCTTCTGAAATTTCTGCACCTTCTTCGGATAATTTGCTCAGCCTTTAGGCATCTCCTGTGACACCTCTCTGCACTTGCTCTGTTTATAACGTTACCCACAGGAATGCCTGGGCTCACCTTCACGTGAAACTTTTCCTAGTAGACCAAAGTGCCACTGTCCTCCGGTTTCGAGCCGGTGCTATAGTTCCCAGTCAAACTATTCTGCTTTTCGTGGTGATGTGACTTTTTTTCCATGTGGAAAGATTGTGGGTTTTGAAAATCATTTAGTTCTTTTCTCTGGCTCCTCCTTGTTCTGTGTTGAATCAAGTGCATATAAAACAAACAGGCCTTGTTTTTAATTCTCAGCCAGCCTGTTCCTTGCAAGCTGTTTCACAGCTGTTGACCATAACTAACCATATTCTGCTGGTTAGTGCTGTGATCTTGTCCTTTATTCTGAGCTTTGCCCCTGCAGAGGGCAGGACTCTGCATGTAACCCTGTGACCCAAACGCAACTGCTGGGAGCCACAACTTCAGGCTAGAAGCTGAACGGTGGACTGGTGGTCTGGCTCGGACTGTCTGCAGTACGTATGCAGTAAGCTCTGTGCTTTGCCATTGCTTGTATCTCATCTCCTCCTTATTTTCCTAATGGTTAAAGTATTCAGAAAGGCATTGGCTTTAGTAGGGCCTTAAGTCTCCTGGTGCTTGACTCGGAGCAATTCCCCCGGAGCTCATCTCGGTTTAAGGATGGGTGTCTTGTGTGAGAGCCAGGGTTCCTCTAGCCCAGTCTCCTGTTCTTCAGTGCATCAAGCCTCTCTTATGCCACTTCCAGAGCTGGTCCTTGCTCTGCCTCCTGACCTGGGGCCGCGCCGTGTGCACTGCAGTGGGCAGCGGCCCTCTGGCACTCAGCAGCATGAGAATGGGTTGGCTGATCAGTGTCAGAGTCAGCACAGCATCGCCTTCCAAAACGCTGCTCCGGTGAGCCTGCAGAAAGCAGAGCTGCCGTAAGCGGTTGCTTCCTCTTTCCAGCAGCCAGCAAAGCACCTGCAGCAGCCACAGCGCGTGACCCGCTGCCGGAGCAGCGCTGCCCGTGCTGGCGCTGTGGTTCCTGCCGAGAAACCCTGGAGGGAGGCAGTGAGCCTGTGCGGGCTTGCAGCAGCATCTCCCGGGCCAGACGGCTGCAAACCCTYGCCGCGGGCCGGGGGCTGCGGAAGCCACAGTTCACAGTGCGCCGCTGCTGCGGCGGTGCAGCAAAGGAACTAGCATACTCTGGGGAATCAGAGCAACGCCGTCACGCGCCCCGTAATTGCAACAGCGTGCTCCTTCGCTCAGGCTCGCTGAGGAACTTCCTTCCCCGGCCTCGCTCAGCGTGGCCCTGCCCCCCACCCCCGGCTACTCACTGGCCCCTCCGTAATAAGCCTCGACAGGCGAGTCGGCCACAATGTTTTCTCCATGTTGCCTTTGAGACTCACGGAGAAACACGAGCTCCATATTCTTATTGGCACGGGGATGGCAACAGCTGCAGCCTTGCTGAAAGGACAAGGAGATCTGAAACCCTATAGCTCTGCAGCCCTACTCAGCCTCAGGGACAGCAAATTCCCCAGCACCCGACTCTGCTTGACTTCACGTGATCCCCCAGCCCGAGCACAGGCTCTGGATGCTAGGGGCACTTCTCCATCCACCCTTTCAGATCACTGGGTCATTTATTGCATTTTTGAGGCATTTCCAAGCTGCCTGTGCTTCTGTAAGGGTTCCCTAGCRCACTTGCATTTGCCTTCTGTCTTGTGTTGGCCGTGGGTTTATACAGGGAATTGCAAAGATGAAARGTAGAGCGTGAACTGAGCTTGTTGGCTACTCCAAGGTCACGGTCCTTGTGCATGCTCATGCCTGGGCACTACGAAGCAGCCGGCGCGCTCAGCAGCATTTAATTGTTGATCTGGGCTGGGGCGGTAAAGCAAYGCCCAGCCTGTCGCGCTCCGCCAGGCGTGGGCTGAGGGAGGACTGCAGGGTATCACGGGGGCCRGACTCCGTGTCCCCAGTGTCCTTCCCTGTCCTGTTGCCTCTCTGCCTCCCTCTAATTCAAACGGCTGCGTTGTGGGGAYATTGTGCTGCAGGTGCCATGGGGTTTGGAGCCGTTACACCTTTCTGTTTCAGCCCGATGGGGACCAGTCTGCCGCAACAGCTGTGTGCTTCCAGGTCTGCTCCCAACTGTTCAGCTATGCTCTCCCTGCCCAAACCGCCGCGGGCCCTGCAGAAATGCACAGAGAACCACCAGAAGGAAAGTTAAAAGCTTTTTTTCCAGCTGTTTTTAATCTAAACACTGTGATTAGATTTTAATCTAATCACAACCCATTGCCCTATTACTGCTCTTTAATGTTCAAAATATAYGGAGCAATTGAGTGCCATCGCTGCAGCCGGCAGGCCGGTCCCCGGGAACCGCGGCCTGCCCGGAGCTGGGCCCAGCAGCGGAGAGCCCCCGGGAGAGGGCTCCTCGCGGGATGCAGCACGCGCCAGCCCCTTGCCCGGGCGCGGCGGCGTCGGAGCAGGGCAGAAATGCCTGCGGAGATAGCGCGGCAGCGGGCCCCACAGCTGCGGAGCTGACATGTCCATCTTTGGGCTGCTCTCCGATTACCAGGCAYCTTCTCCGCCGCTGCCAAAGATAGCCGCCCCCGGCCCAGCCTCCCGGCGCCGCCGTGGCCGCGCGCAGGGCTGAGACTCACGGGGTTTCGCTGGCGGAGCGACGGGCGAACCCAGGGCCATGGCGCTGCAGTGCTACAACACGGGCTGCGGGCAGCGGTTCGATCCTGAGCACAACTCCCCGGGTAAGTGGGTTTATCGAGCCCTGGCGGCGCAGGGAGCCCACGCAGTGGGCGACCGCACAGGGCCGTGCTGGGCACCGAGCGCAGTGAGAGCAAACGCAGCCCCAGCCCGGAGCAAATTTAGCTAACTGTTGCTAATTCATTAGTGTTTTAAGCCCGTCCCCGGTTACCATGTCATGGTGCACTGCATCTTACCCGTGCCAGGTGGGAGCCGGCTGCCCGAGGCTCGCSGGCACGCGGGGGCTTTTCCAGGGGCTTCACCTCTGGAACAGCCCTGTGTGTTTTTTATTCCTGCTCAGATTCCTGCGTGTATCACCCKGGCGTCCCCATCTTCCACGATGCCCTGAAGGTGAGCGGGGCCTGCTCGAGCTGGGGGTGCCACCCACGGTGGGGGTTTCTCAGTACCTGACCCGTTTTGTCGTGTCCTGCTGCCCAGGGCTGGTCTTGCTGCCGGAAACGCACGACGGACTTCTCCGAGTTCCTCGCGATAAAGGTGAGCAACCGGTGCCATCCGCTCCACAGGCCTCCCCGCCACCCCCTGTGCCTGGCCCAGCTTGGGCCGCCCTGCCAGCCCCGCTGGCTGCCAGCCCGCCCTTCCCRGCCTGCTCCCCGGAGCCTGCAGCCACAGGTCCCAAAGCACCGTGTCCTGGAGATGGGTGCTTGGCTCTCCTCGTCAGCAATCCTGCGGGGCTTTGCTGGGTGGATGCACGTGCCCAAAGCACCAGCCACACTGTGAAGGTCTCCTGGCACCTTGGAGRGCAGGAGGAGGCCACAGAGGCTAGTGGAGGTGGTGGAGACTCCTGCTGCCCTTCAGCTGCTTGAGTGCCCCACAGCTGGGGCCTTGGGCCTTTCCACYGCTGCTTAGGCTGCCCCGCGCTTTTGTTCCTGGGGGTCCCTGCAGACATAACTTCCTGCCCTGGTGTAGGGTTGTAGACCATCCTTGCTGGATGCAGAGCCACCAGGCCATGGAAACCCACAGGGTTTGGGAGCATCCTTCATATTAGGGAAGGCAAAGAGGGCATCAGGCTGTCTGCRCTTCTCAGGGCTGCACAAAGGGGTATCACAGCAAGGAGAAGCCCCCTGAGCCATTCAGCCCAGAGGASACCTCAGACAAGCCAAAGGCCAAGCCGGCGGTCGAGCTCATCATCCAAGGACCAGCATCAGCTGAGAAGATGCAGCGGGAAAGACCAACGTGAGGCCGCAACAGGGAACAGCACTGTCCTGCTGTGCCAGCTCCTGCGCGCAGCCTTACCCTGCCGCTGCTCCAGAGAGGCAGGGCCTCTGCAGAAGAACTGCTCAGACCTGGTTGCTGTTGTTTTCCAGCTCTGACGAGCCAAGGCAACTCCTGCCAATTAAAGTATCCAGATCTCTGGAGCAGGCGCTGGAGAAATTGGACCTGCCTGCCAAGGAAAAGGCATCCGAGGGCAACAGTGCAGGTAGTGAGGAGCTGCTAGGTGGCAGTGAGCTTGCACCGGGACAGCTGCAGGGAGYTGCCGGGCCAGCTCGGGCTGGACGTTTGGCAGTTCAGCTAGCAGCAAAACTGCAGGCTCCCGTCTCAGAGGAGCTGTGCAATGGGGCAGGACTGCATGCGGGGGCCTGCGTGTGCTGGGTTGCAGCAYGGGGCCGGGGGCAGGCGGGTGCCCTGCTGATGCCGTGTGCTGTCCTCACAGGGGWGGCTGCTGCCCAGGTGAGAGCTGGCACCGCCTGCAAGAACACGGCCTGCAAGGCGGTGAGTCCGTGGTGGGTGCTGGGTTTGCACTGCTGTGGGGTGGGAAAGCTGGTCCTGCACGTGTGTCCTTGTCTCCCAGCGGCTTCTCTTGCCTCTCGGTGCAGACAGGCCCCTCMGGGCACCCTGCAGACCCCCTCTGCGGGTGCCCGCTCGGCTCATGGTCACCGCTGCACCTCGCTGGGCCAGACTCCTCCAAGAGGCTTTCAAAGTCCCGCATTTGTGTTATGTTTGCTTTTCACTGTTATTTATCACTCTCAATGAAATAAAGCACATGTTCAGGACCTGCATTTTAGGTCAAATATGCATGGAATAATTCCAGCTGACTTTTAATTAAATGCAGCGCAGCCCACCTTCGAACTTGCACCAAATGTAGGACTGTCTGGCTGCCCCGAGACCAAGAGGAGAGGCCTGCAGGAGCCAGGAGGCTTGGGAAGAAGGAGGCAGAGCAGGGTGATTGGGAAGCAAAGGGCAGCAAGGAGGTGGACGAGGGCATGAGGTTGGCGTCCTCTGCCAAGGAGGGGAATGGACCAGGGCAGCCGAGAGGCCCCTAGCATCCCTAAGGGAGTTTCTGTGGGGTGCAAACTCCTCCCTGAAATGCCCTGTGCCGAGGCTGGGCTGCTCCACGGAGAGGCCGTGCAGCAGGGCTGCAGCACAGGGATCCCACAGGGTCACAGGGATCGCAGCAGAGTCACAGGTGTCTCACGGACACCACTCTGGCATTGCAGCCACCACTTCCCATCAGCGCCGAGGCACCACTGGAGGGGGCCGGGCTGCCTGCCGTGCCGGAGACGCAGCCGAGCCGTCCCTTTGCTTCTTGTCCCACAGATCTACCAGGGGCCAGACAGCAATGCAGAGACTTGCACTTTCCAYCCTGGGGTTCCTGTCTTCCACGAGGGGTAAGAAACGATCCTATATGGGGATCTGCCCCTTCTCACTAGGTTTTGTGGTGCTGGATCCCGTGGGGAGGGCGGCCGTGGGGTGCACAGTGTGTGCTGGAGACCACGAGCACCTGTGCAGCACCGTTGCATGGCCCCAGCACCTYGAGAGCTGGCACAGCCACGGTCCCACTTCCGCAGCTCTTGCTCCTGCCTGGTGTGCCCAGCCCGGCCATGCCTGCTCTCCCCACAGGATGAAGTACTGGAGCTGCTGCGCAGTCCGAACGACAGACTTTGGTGCCTTCCTGGAGCAGCCAGGCTGCAGCACTGGGCGGCACTGCTGGACAGAGAAGAGGGTAAGGGGCTCGCGGGGAGGCGATGGCAGTTGGCAAGCTCATGCAAGAGATGGGAGAGGAGGAGAGCAAGAGAGACAGGGCAGAGGTGTCAGGCAGGGGCATCATGTTCCTCTGAGTCRGTGCTGCAGGATGCCCTGAGCAATTGCCACTGAGCTCAGGATAGTTTTTGTCCAGGAGCAGAAAATACAAAATTGATGGAAAGGAGGCTGCTCCAACAGAGTGGCATCTCTTGACCCTACCACAGTGCACAAATCACGATGCAAATGCGTTGGGATAGCTGTCACCTGAATTTGGGGGTGTGATTTCTCCTGGGGCGTGTGCTTGGCTGGATCACGGCTGCAGAGCAAGGCCGTCTCCGGGGCCAAGACTGTCTGTGGCGTGGACAAGCAGCAGCTCCTGCAGGARGCAGGTGAACTGTGGCCATTTAAGGCTGGACTGTCCCACGAATCTAGCATGTCGTCATGATCTACATCCAACCGCAGAGCCCATGCTGCCCTCAAAACMAGGTTTCCTGACTGTGCACAGCATCTTGCTCCTGGCAGGAGCTCAAGTGTAGCAGAACACAGGAACAACCAAGGAATGTCCCTGGTCCGAACATGTCTTTGTGGAGCTACCCCTAGGACAGCACAGATGCCCCCGTCCAGTGGGGCAGTCTGGCAGGGCCTGACCACCTTCTCCTGCACCTCCTCCCCTGGCTCAGGCATCCCCTCTGCCGACAGGGCTAGAGGCGTTGCCGTAATAGGTTCCTCTCCTCTGCAGGACAAGAAGGCGGTGTCCTGCCGGCAGGACTGGCACCAAACTAGCAGCCACGTGGTGGTGACTGTCTACGCTARGAACCCGCTGCCAACCCTCAGCACCATCAAAGCCAACCGCACTGTGGTGAGGGGGTCTGCAGAACTGGATGCGGGCATGCGGTGTGCTGGGGCCACTTGTTTTCGTGATGCCTGATTTTGATACAAGCTGTGAGCCAGCCGTGTCCCAGGGACTCTCTGGCAGCCCGTTTGGGGTGCCGCCACCACTGCGTTGAGCACTCACAAATGGCAGGCTGCCCAGGAGAGCTCTGGGTGTGCTACCCACTAAGCCAATTTTCTTTGGGTTATCTTTCAGCTTGAGATTCACATCGTCTTTGAGGGAAATAAGATTTTCSAGGCTGAATTGGATCTCTGGGGGGTAAGAGCTTGTTTACTTTGATTTCCCACTTCCAGTAATCCATGGGGTGATAAGCTGAGATGTCGCAAAGCAGTTGGTGCTGTTGGGAAAGCATTTGCAGCCCCAAACAGATTCCCAGTAGATAACGTTACTCCATGTGTAGTCATGAATCTCAGATTTTTGATAAAGCAACAAGACAGTTGCTGGTATGACTTCTRTGTGATCCTTCCTGCTCATGCAACACGAGGCAGACTTTAATTATATTAGCATGTAGAAGCGGTGTGACCCATGGGACTCAGTCTCTCCCAGTGCACAGGCTGGTGTATTTGTGGAGTGAATAGTGATTTCATAGTCCCTCCCTTGACATTTTTCATCGCTGGCTCCTGAAGCCCTGCAGGGAGCATGGGTCCATCGCTGCTGCTGCAGCAGTGCAAATGATGCTTTTCTGTGTGCATCCTGTACTGGTACCATCCTCTGTGAGCCATTTCAGGGTTGTGCCTGAGATCCGTGCCCGGCTGACTGCTCTACAGCTAACTAAAGCACCCCGACTGCTCTCTTTTAAACATTGTCACAGGCTTGCTGTTGTCGTCGTTGTGATCGTGGGACAGATATGTCCCCCAGCTACTGCCATGGCTATGCTCTGCTAGGAAAAGCCACAGTGGGTTCTGAGGAGGGCTGTTCTAGAAGGTGCTGGGGGCTGCTCCCGTTGCCCCTGAGTGACAGCAGWCCTGTATGCTGCTGGTGCTCTGGTTTTCAGGTCCTCCTCAGTTGCAGAGTAGTTGCTCCCCAGGTTAGTCCCTGTGCTTTTGGGGGAGCAAAAGCATTTTTCACAAGCTAACAGAATCTGAGTTTGGTGTTAGACTTTGAAAAAGAAAAATGGCTCATGCAGAGGCACTGGGCTGCCCCAAAGAGCCCCGGCAGGGTCCGGTATCATTCCCAGCCTCTGCCCCGTGTTCCTGCCGCGGTCCCACTGCAGGGCTCTGTGGGAAGGCAGCTTGATCTCAGCTGCCTGCCCACTCCCACGCAGCTCATCGTGCCCTGCTTTCTCTCTAGGTGATTGACATAGAAAAGAGCTTTGTGAGCATGGTCCCCACCAAGGTGGAGATCACGCTCAGCAAAGCCAGCCCTGTCTCCTGGGGCAGGCTGGAGCTCCCCCAGAGCAGGTCGCAACCCTGCGGAGAGCAAGTGAAGAAGGACATTGTCGACATRGATGAGCCTGTGGGAGCCCAGGGGGATGACTCGGATGATAGCTTGAGCTGGTCAGAGGAGGAAGACGAGGAGATGGAGATGGGAACACCAAGCAATTGATGTTYGAGTGCTTCAGCAAAAGAGAAGTGTCAGCTTCCTCCAGCATGTGTGTTTCTGAGGTGCCCACTCAGGGGGCTGAGGTGCTGCAGCACCACCTCCAGCAGAGCAGACCGAGCCTCCCAGACCAAGCCGAATGCTGCGTGTGTGGCTGCAGCACACCCTGTCTCTGGTTGAAAGGGCAAGTGAAAAAAAACACAGACCAAAGGTTATAGTCCGATATCCCTCATAGGTGCTTAAGAAATGATAGGGGGACAAGATCCCCAGTCTGTCTCTCCCTTCTCCTGCTGCTGACCAGGGCAGKACAACAGAAGAGCCTCACCCTCTGCATAGGAGACAGTTCATACCCAYGCTGGGTCTCCTCTGGACCTGTGCCATCAGAGAATCAGCTTTAACATGGACCTCTCGCATCGGCATTCCCTGCCGCCATCCCACAGCAGGGAGGGAAGCCATGAGCCTGGAAGATGTTTGGATGGAGGTGGTGTCCATGTGCAGGAGGGAAAGTTTGTTGATGCTTGTGGCATTCCCAGGGGTTTTTGACTAAGTGCTTCATAAAGATGTTTGTAGAAATGAAGCTGCCACAGGGTAGGAGGTTAATAACTGATGAAAAGACAGGAAACAGAGGTCAACTGTTTTAACGGAGGGGGAGGAGACTGGCAGGGGGAAATTCCCAGTGATTTACGCTGTTTAACATGTTCCAAATAGCTGAGAAGGTGGATGGAAAATGACGTGTACCCTTTGATGATTGTACTAAAAAGTTCAGGTATTACAAAGTTACCACTGATGGCAAGAATGACAYGTGTGGGGAGTGTGAACTCCGAGCAGGTGGCTGCGACCTGCTCCTCCACCCGAGCGGCCTCTCCTACGCGAGCAGGAGYGAGAGGTCTGTCTCGTGGCCGACAGCCGAGGCTGGACAACCTTTCCCGAGGTTTCTGGTAGCCAAGTGTTGTTCCAGCAGCACCGCTCGGCCGTGCTGCAAGTCATGCTGCCCTTTGTGGCGCGTGCGCAATGAACTCGGCAGAGCTCRCACGAAGAAGTGAGCCGAGGGGATGGGCACCATTTCTTGCAGGCCCCATCCAGGTCTCTGCGCAGCAGCGGACCTGGGTCTCCTCTCRGCGCAGCTCCTCTCTGTCGGGAGCGCGCCGGCTCCGGTTCGGGGCGCTCCCACGCTCAGCGCTGTGGCGGCAGCGCGCTGGCGGCCAGGCCYGAGGTGAACGGTCGCTCAAACAGAGCTGCAACCTCTGAAGCGGAGCCCAGAAACTCTTCCCAAAGGGGCCAGTCTGGGGCTTTTTGGACAGGGGAAGAGAAACCATTTTGTTGCAGACTTGGGGTATTGATGTGGGGGCTGGATTTTAGTATCGTGCTTGTGCCACGGAAGAGCAGGCGGAACGGCCGCTTTCCTCCCCCGCAGGCCTCGCACCCCCGCTCCCACCAACGGCCCCCTCAGGCGGGGCCTCGCCTGCCGGC
>NW_028186550.1:64693-116479 GCF_003343005.1 Rhea americana
CCGGTGCCAGCGGCGGCTTTCCGCTGCGGCGGTGGATACCGCCATTTGGGGAAGCGCGGGTTTCGCCCGCTCCGCCGTCCGCTCCCTCAGGAGGTGCGCGGTTGTCTCCCGGAGAAGACGGCAAGGGCAGGGCGCGGGCTGTCCCTAAAGCCTCCCGGGCGGGAGCGCGGGGGCCTCGGCGTCGCGGCTGCCGTGGGTCCGCTCCTCCTCCTGCGTTAGTTCGCTCTCCCTCCCTGAGAGAGGCCGCGGGCAGCCGGCGTCTGCCGGTTCTCCGTAACCGCTTGTGGTTTCAGTCGTGTTTACTCAGAATTGTAAGGAAGCTTGAAACGCTGTCGTYGGTTATGCGTCCGCTGTGCTGCTTCGGCGTGCCCCGCGCTGCAGCGTGCTTCTCCCTGTGCCCGCCTCGTTAGCTCCGTGCTGCTTGTCCCGAGCTGGTTTTCCAGCGTGCAAAACCTTAAGTCCGCTCCTGTGCCAAATGTGAGCTGCAGAGCAGGAAGGCTGCCTTGGGCCTGTGTGCTCGGTCTGCACGCGGCATTCTCTAGAGAAGGTAAAGTTGSGAGACGTATTTGGCGTTTTAGCCTTTGGAGTCTTTCCACGCAGTGTTGTTGTTAATGTTCTTCTTAGAAGGGACTTTACAGAGACCTTGGCAGAACAATGAAATCCACTATGTGCAAAGACTCCTTAGGAGGAAACCGAGYGTGCGGTTTGATTTGGTCACGTGATGAGGCTGTGCCGCTTTGGGAGCCCTGAGTGTTTTCACATCGTTGCATTTCAAATACTACAGAGGTCCTTATCATTAAAATGTGTGTTGTATTTTTTCACTTCACTATCACGCGTCTGCATGTGTAAATCTAATAGACCGCAGAGGGCCACCAGCCACTGATAACTTCTGCTCGGTTTTAACAGATGCAGTACTTGGTGCAAACGCAGCTGGCAAGTTTTGCAATATCTTAGAGCTCACACCATCATACCGTACTCACTGAGTGCATGCTTGTGTCTTTAATCATATCAAAACTATTTAAAGAGACTTTTGAAAATTGTTATTGATGGAATGACCAAGAGTGTTTTTTTTTGTCTTTTGTCTTTTTTTTTTCCTCCCAGTGAAATTTGGGGAGGGAGAACCAAAAGTGTGTKTTGTTTTTTTCTTGAAGGGAAAAAAATCTAGACTTTCTCAGGGTATATATTGCCCCTCAAATACAGCAGTGGCTTTGTTCCAGCTCTTTTAAAAATACTGTTTTAGAGCAGCAGTAAATGCCAACTGATAAAAGTAATAGAGTGGTAAATTATTAGACTTTTTTTTCACCTCAAAACGAATTTGAAGGACTTTAACTGGGCTTGTCATTCACTCTGTAATTTGTTTAATGCTCTTCTTAACAGAACTTGATATCAGAGTTGGGTGGGTTTTGTTCTATTGTTTTTTCTTTCTTTCTTTCTTTCTTTTTTTTTTTTTATAACAGTAATGAGTAAGACCTTGCCAGAAACTTTAGACAGTAGGAAGGACATATATTATTCACTTTTATAAACTATAAACTGAAGTATTAGGGAACTATGGAAGTTGCCTCTAGCATCTAGGAGGTATGTAGCAGATCCAGGAGTGGAATGGTGCTGTCAAGACTTCCAGTCTCGTCACCCTCAAAGCATGTTAGGGTCATTCACGTGTAAGGAAATTCTGAGAAAACCCATCATGACAAATCCCTACTTTTGCATGTGATTGCGGAAGGAAATGCAAGTTTAATATTCTGCAGTTTGATTATGGCAGGATCTGTTTCATTTTCTTGTACTGGAGATTCAGGTATCTACTTGTGTTCAAATGTTTAGTTCCTATATGACTGTATTTGTACAGATAAACCTTGGCGTAGTGTTATTTCATAGTTGTGCSGCCACTTCACTAGTTTATGCCTAGTGTCCTTTGGAAATGTTCATAATCCCCCAAAAATAACCTTGCATTCATGGAATTTGAGATCATTGATACCATTGATATTTGGTCACTAACTTCACCATTCTCTGATAAAWTTTGGAGTATGAGAGCCTGTAGTAAAAATGTTACAGTATTGAGATTTGTGTGGTTGTGATGCTCAAATCATGTTATGCGTAACACATTCACTGTGATTCCCCAAGAGACACTGTTTATATAGTAATGCTGTGTGCATATCAACCCTGCAAATGATTTTAAAATGATTAACCAATTTCAGCCAAATTCAACAGGTTAGAGATCTAAAAAACCTTGCATTACAGGTTTTGGATTTTTCAAAAAAAAGGAAGGCCTTTATAGTGTCCACACCCAGGGAAGAACTAGTGAGAACTGAGCTCTTGTTAGGCGTTAGAGAATGTGTACAGGGGAGCYCAGCCTCTGGGCAGAGGTCTGTAGATGGCAAGCCCTGCTGGTCCCCCCCATTTGTAGGACATGAGGCTGGACTTGGGCTTATTGGCTTATTTTTTTTTCTCCCCACTCTGCTGCCATTGTGGCTGTTGTGTGTTTTCTCTCCCTAAACAGGTAAATGACAGGGCAGAAATCTCTGCAAAAATGTTGGAAGACGCTCAGAAGTTCCAGCAGATCATTCATTGCTGAAGGAATAGTGAGAACGTTATGGATAAGGTCTCCTATTTAACTTCAGTGCTCTCTCTTGGCATGCATGTGTAGATACATTCTCAAAGTTTGGCACTTGTTCATTGCTTTGGCGCTTGAATAAAGAAATGGAGAGTAAGCTGGGCTATTATGGAATAGTAACACAGTCTTGATTAAACTGCTGAAAGCTTCTTTCTCTTCCTTGTAAGCTCTGGTGGCTAAACTGCATGAATTGAGAGTCTTTTAAMCCCCTTTGCATGGGCAAAGTCAGAAGGACAGTTAGAGCTGCGTTATCCTTCCAACTCTTTGCTGAAAGTTTCCTGTGTCAGGTGGACAGTGTGAATCATCTCTGATCTCATTTTTTGTTACTGGAAGATGAGCAATTAAGTTGTTTAGATTTCTTAACTTCTGCTTCTCTTTGCTCTTGATAAAGCAGGATCAAACTTCTGAGCCTGCAAAACTAGGAGGGCTAGATCAAAGGTGGTGGCTGAACAGAACAACACAGGTTTTTATGCTCATTGGGGATGACTTATCCTAAACTCCTAGTACTTTTTCTGCTTACATTTTGGCCAGAATGGGCCTACCAATCTGCAGAGTGAGATATGGAAGACCTGACAAACTCTTTCAAAATKAGATCATCAAAGAACAATATCAAAACTAAAACCTACCCAATAGAGAAAAGGCATCTAGCATTAATGTTACAAGGGCAGCAACATATCCTGCTAAGAATTAGTTCCTCTGCCAAGAATTTTCAAAGTGCAGGAAGTATAAAAAATATAACGAACATCTAGAAAGCCCCAGAAGAAACCAGGTTTGTATTTCCTCCCTGTTTTCCTGTCACTGTTTTCTCCCTTTCCTCAACAGATAGAGAACTACTTCAGAAGTGTTAGAGGATAAAATCTAGAAGCTTTTTTTTCTCCACACACAAATAATTTGACATAACATTAAGTGCGATTTCACTTACGATAGCTTGGGGGTGGTAGTGGCGGAAGAAGACTCCAGATAGTTAATTTCTCCAGCAAATGTCTCATTGCGCTACAAGAGAGCAAACTGTCTGTGTTAATGTTACCATCAAGTATGTAATTAGGTTAGAATGGGAGCAACTCTCCAGACAGTGTCTCGACAGGTCGATAAAATCTTGTGCATTCCAAAGGCAGCGCCAGGTGTGCGGATGCTGAGCCCAGACTTTGCAGCATCCTCTGAGCAGCACGCTAACCCAAAGCGGAATGTCAGTTTTCTCGTTCAAAGGCTTTGATGGACAGGATAGAAATAACTCTCATCTGTATATTTTTGCACARCATTTCTTTGTGATTTGTTTTTTGATTCTTTGAAAATAATCTCCATTTTGTCATGACTGCTAAAGCTGTTGTCCGTGTTCTGAGGATCTCCCACCTTAACCGTAATCMAGGTCGGTTCTCTCGCATTGCTGGTGGCCTGCTGCCTGTCAAAATCCAGACTCTTCAACCTCAATTACCTCTCTCACTCCTTTGGACTCTGTGTTGGCTCCTGCCTCTTGCTGAGTAATCTTTAAACTTGCCTTTGAAGCTTATGCCCAGCTTCCTGTGGCTAGATTCCAAGTCTTGTTTTTGATGCGTTAAGGTGTTAATCTGTATTTTATTGTTTTTGAGTTCTTACTACCTGTTGTACCTGGAAATATACATGGAATCATCTTACTTTGTTTCTTTACTCTCTCTAAAGTTCTTTCTAAAAATTCTTTTGAAGCCCATCACCAGGAAAAAAAAATCTGTAACAATCTTCCTGCTTTTTGTCATGTTCATTGATGATGATTGATTGGGGAGTGTGGTTAGGGTGTGTTAGTAGGTTTTGTTGTTTTGTTTTGCGTTTCTTTCTTTTTTTAGCATGTATTTAAACTCATATACTGTGCAGTGCCAAGCTTAAGGGTCCTTGAGAAATAAAAAGGAATTTTTCCACTCAGAAATTTGAATCTCATCCTCTTGCTAGCTTAAGAGAGTTTCATTGTCATGCAAATTGTTTACAAGAAGGAATAAATAGAGACTTTGTATATTATGTGCAAAGTGATACGGATTTAATAGCAGAAGGTTAGACAGAGGTAATACTGTTTGCTTGACTGCGGCTTAAATTAAGAAATTCTTTGTCTTCCATATGTAAATCTTCCAACCGAACTACACCTGCTCRCAGCCTACAGACTTCTCGAGGGTAGGAGTTTCTTTCTATTCTTTTTGATTAATGTCTTTAAATTTTGCATTCTAGTACTTAATCAYGTGAATCTTTTTTTCCTTTTCCTTTTCTCTTCCCTTAGGCAGCATGCATTTGCCACAAATGATTCCTTTAGCTAAGAAACCAGCAGAGGAGCCTACTTCAGAGCCTGCAGGCTCTTTATTTGTATATGTGTAGTTCATATTTAGTCTGATGTTATGGCGTGTTTGAATGGAATAGTTTTCTACTGCGAATGTGATTCTTCTAAAATCAAAACCTTAGTCAAGTAATTGATGATATTAATGCTGTAAAAGAGCAGTTGTATTCCAGGCTTTTTTGTTACCTTACTACTATGCTCCCCATCAGCAACTCTAATGAATTCTTAAATAAAGCCCCAACAAAATAAGTAACCTTTGAACAACTTGATTCAATCTGTTCCAAATTTTTCTAACAAAAATATATTTTTCAATCTACACGTGGTTCCGTGTGGCTTTGTAGTATAGCAATATATAAAATTGCCTATATTGTGTTATAATATTGGTGTGAAGACAYTGGAACATCGATGTCTGTGTGCAGGTAGGGGTGCAATTCTGGGGTACCTTGTGTTGCTCTGAAAAACTGTAGGTAGAAATGAACCTACATTGAGGGGAAAATGAACTACCTTGAGGGAGTTTGTGGTTCATGTTTTAAAAACATTTTTTTTCCTAAGTCTTTGCAATTTATTTACTTTAGAAAAATATGAACTGGACATAAAAGACTTTGTATATCTCATTCGTTATATGACTTCTGTTGCTATACTTGAGTTTATAATGCAAGTAGCTAATGTAGCTCTACTATGTGATATCACTTTTTATCAACTAATGAAAATAGCTGTCTGTTGCATGGGAAAAAAATATTGCTCCGGAATTGTTAATTGCCATTAAGGTTTGCAGCACCAGATCATCTAGTATTTAAGCCAGGGATTTGAGTTAAATGCAGGAATAAGCTTTAAAATCTGCTCTGTGTTGCTGTTCAGTAATATTACATTTGGCAGCAATGCCAGCTTAAGATGTTCCTCCCCTCTGTGATTCATTCCCACCGTGTGCTGCCTCTGGCTTGGTTTTAACAGCTCAACTGACTGTKGTACCTCTCAGTAAAGCGGGTGGAACAACTCCTCCGCTACTTTGTGTGTGTGGTCACAGCTGCAGAGGTAGCATGTTACCTGGGAGGGAAGGGGAAGCAGAGTTTGAAAACATCTGGAGATAGCGGGCCAGAGTGTCAGGACAGGTAGTGATCTGCCATACGGGGGAGATGGAAGTAAGGACTGCAGTGGTGAGTTACAGTCTTAGATGTACAGCTTTACGACATTAAAATACATCCACTTTTCTGTTGTCGTTTGCACAGCTAGACCTTCTGGATTCAGAAATACTGTGCTGTATTATATGTTGTCAGTAATAGTGTTCAACTGTGATTAATAATAAAATGCTAAAAATATTTAACTTGTAATGCTTTAAGTAACTATATTAAAGGGATTTTAACTTTGGGTTTTGCAAAATGCAACAAATGTTTCTGAGCCTCTAATTTAAGAGATTTTACCTTTTAAAATATATATATTTTTTATTTTCTCCTAGCCCTGTTAATGAAAATCTTCAAGCAACTCTTCTGGAATAATACATGCAGTCCTGCTGTCAGTTTTTGTTGGTCAGTGATGTTATTCATTTTACTGATTAACTTTACAATTTGCAGTTGCATATACCTCTGTATTTGACTGTAGCCTTAAAGTGAGTTGACTGCTCTTTTTAATGCATGATGGAATTCACATGTATGATTTTCTGCCAAAATTCAAAAGTACCTGCTAGATTTCATTTTAGATGATTCATGTTGTTACAGAAATTTAATTCCTGTCATTTTCACAAAAGAGAAACTGTTTCTGCATTCTTCCTCTTGCTTGTCTCCTCCAACTTCCTTCCCTATAGAGTGTTTCAAGATCAAGGTTTCCCTGCACTGCTTCCTGCAACTGATTTTTAAGTAATGAGTGCCTACATATTTTGATATATCCTAAAGCACTGTATGGTATAAAGAACACAGTCAATATCACTTGAGTTGCCTGCTGCAACTTTATCCCAAAGCTTCTGYACTAAGTGGAAATAGCCTACCTTAAGAATTACATGCACTTACAGTGGGAAGACAGTAGTATATAGGTACACACTATGTCAAAAAGGACAGGGCTGAGACTTAAACTGTAGGAAATTGTTGGTTTGTTCAGATGGGCTTGAAGAGGAAGTTGGCAGAAAGGGATTTAATGACTTTTTATTAATGAATTACTTCACTAGTACTCATTTTGGTATGTTTCCTTTGCTATTTCAGTGGTGTCTGAGCTGCAATTTTTCTGGAATGTGTATATAGTCCTTCCCACTTTTTTTTTTTTTTTTTCCTCCTGTTTGAAGCAGAGTATTTTCTGCTGGTTGCAAGTTGGGGCTTACAGATAGTACCTCAAAGGCATTTGGGTGAGAAGGCGGATGCAAGTTCCTTCTTGTTCAGGCTAGTAGTGGAAGTTCCAGCATGGAAATGTGCAACAAACAAGTCTGCTTGTAGTTGTTTCTTGTATTTTCAAAATTCCTGCTGTTCGTGTGATAAAGGTTTAGAGTGAAATGAGTTTCAAGCTATATCTRAGGAGTAGGAGTGATAATCCAATGGGTAGCAGGAAGGGATAGGGAAGCCTTTACACATCAGGTATTTCCAATCACAATCCCACAACCTGCCTAGGAATGTTACTTGATTGCTGGTCTCTCATAGCATGTGTTTTCCTAATGCTCGGTATAAGCTTTCTTTATTGTRGCTCAAGCCTATTAAGTTCTGCTTGTTCTGTCACTGATTAGTGAGAATAATCTGTTCTTGGCTTCCTTAGAAAAATTCTTTATGTATTCTAATCTGGCTATGATGGCTAATTATACTTCAAAAAATAGCTTTTCTTAAAAGGTTCAGAAAGTAGCACTTATATCTGGTGTCCTCTCAACGCTGCAGTTTCTTGAGGTCTAACTAATGCTGAGTTGAGTGAATTTTTCTAGCACACAGTATAACTGCAGCCCAGCAATGGTTATCTCAGTTTATTATAGAATTCTTACAGGCTTCTTTGTGCTAAACTGTTTAAACAGTAGAATATGTAGACAAGAAGTGTCAGTTCAGACAGAATGCATGTGTGTGTAACCTACAAATAATAAAGCATCTTGTTACTGTGTTGGACGCCACAGTCCCTTTCAGCTTGCAGATACCTTCTTAAGATGTGTCCCTTTTTCCTGTGGAATRCTGTCTGATTATGCCAAGACAGAGAATTTGGGTGATTTTACTCATATGTTTGGAACGCAGCCAGTTGTCACTGAGTTCTCAACCCATTCCATCTCCATTTCACTCTTTACTTTCTAGCCTATACGCTYATTGTAATGGATTCTGTGATATCTGGTCATGATAATAAATGGTTAGCGATATTAAAAACACTTGCTTAAGTTTATCTTTAAAATCACTATCACTGAGTGTGCTTTTCCTAACTTTTCTTCTTGCTTTGTGCAGGACTTCTTTTCTGGGTAAAGAATGCAGACAATAAAGTGTGTAGTTGTTGGAGATGGTGCTGTGGGAAAAACTTGTCTTCTCATCAGCTATACTACCAATGCCTTCCCAGAAGAGTACATCCCTACTGTGTTTGACAACTACAGTGCCCAAATGACTGTTGATGGCCGGACAGTTAGCCTGAATCTCTGGGACACTGCGGGCCAGGAGGAATATGACCGCCTGCGCACACTCTCCTATCCTCAAACCAATGTATTTGTCATCTGTTTTTCCATCGGTAGCCCTTCTTCCTATGCAAATGTGAGGCACAAATGGCATCCTGAAGTTTCTCACCACTGTCCTAATGTTCCTATTCTTCTAGTGGGCACCAAGAGAGACTTGAGAAATGACCTGGAAACAGTTAAAAAATTGAAAGAGCAAAGTTTGGCTCCCACCACCCCGCAACAGGGGACTTCACTGGCTAAACAAATTGGAGCAGTCAAATATTTGGAATGCTCAGCGTTGAATCAGGAGGGTGTTCGGGAGGTGTTTGCTGAGGCTGTGCGTGCAGTTCTGTATCCTGTGACAAAGAAGAACACAAGAAAATGTGTCTTATTGTAGTTACCTCAGATAATGGGTGTTCAAAATTGCATATTGACTAGAATCTTGGAGGGATCTTTGAGTTAAATTGAAGATTTGTATCTTGCACTAACAGCTCTAAGCAGAAATGGGTTATGCAAAGAATATTCTTGCAGTCTTACTGCTTCAGGGAAACTGAAACAGAAGTGTTTTTTTGTTTTATTTTGTTTTTTTCCTTTCCTTCCAACTGAGAGGTCAAACATCTATTTAATTTCTGAAGTTCTAGTCTCTAGCTTCTCCAGGGATCACTTGGCTTCTGCTCTTATTTAGTGGRGGAAGAAAAAAGAAGGGGCTTCCTTGATGCCAATCTTCTGTACTAGAAAACCATCAGTTACTGGACTTGCTGAAAAGCACAAATTCTGATAACATTGCTTTAAGTGTAGCTGCTGCTTTTCCTATCCCTTCTTTACTGATCAAATTGGTTTTAGAAAGAATTCTGGCTGTCCAGTTGTTGTTTTAAGTTGTCAGTTTAAAGCTTGAAAACCATTTGTTTACATGAAAAAATGCCTGAAATATTACTGAGCTTCACTTCATAGTGAAGAGTGAAAAGTTAACATATGGCATATCTAATCCAATGAGCAAGACGCAGAGAACACCTGAAATAATTTTATTAATAGAAGCAGGAACTGATTTCTCCTAATATAAGGAATTTAGGATAATGATGAATCACTCAAATGAGTGATTTTGTGCTGTTGAATGGAGAGGTGGAAGAGTAGTTCAGATACAAAGCTTCCATAATCTTCTAAACTGATTTAAGATTTTATTTCACTCTCCAAAGAGACTTACATTCTGAGAATAAAGTTAGTTACCTGCTTGAGCTGTTTGAAGTAATTGGGATGACGCTTTTCAAAGCAAGCTTTGCGGTGTGATCCTGCTTTCACTTTGATAAATTCCGGAGACTTGGTAGAAGCCTGTTTGCTCTCCAGGAATTGGTGACTTCGCTTGTTAAAGCTCTTGGAGTCACCACATGAGATTTAATGACAAATTCCTTTGCTGTTTTTCTGGCAGATCATTGACAGAAAATTTGGAAGCTGTTWACAGGAATCAGGAACCCTTGTTTCTTCCTGGCAACTCACTGATAGTTCAAATTAAGTTTTTAATGGTTAGCCAGTCACTGGATAGATTTACCTGGGCAGTTTTCTCCCATCTACTAGGTGATCACGTATTATAAACTGTTTTAACTGATGTTCCATTTATGTACTTTTTTACTTTCTCTAGCAGCTACAGCAAATGGCTGCTGGCTTTTGTCTTTCAAATTTTTCAGAATGTGCACTGTTTTTTGTGTGTGATTCTGGGACCAGCTGAGAAATGAGTGCGTGAAACCTTCCTTAGACTTAACCTTAGAGCCTGGTGGTATGAAACCATACTTCAAGGGTATTTTGTATAAAACCAGTGGTGCTGGCCTGGACTTTGTTGCCTAAAATGGACAGTGCTGTCTTCATCCAGATGCAGCCTCAACTGGAAATTCAGAACTTGCTTTTCTTATGCTTTCTACACATGCAAAACTGTACCGTGTATACCCTGGAGAGAAAAAAAGCCTCATTTTAGTAAGATAACAGAAAATAAATCAACAAGGTTATTAGGGATCTTGTGTTAAATTAGCCTTGGTTTATCTGATACAGACAGAAATATCAGGTGGATAGAGACATATTCATATTTGTGCCAACATTCCCCTCTGAAGAGGATGTGCCTTTCTTCAGCTAGCGTAACTGATGCTGACACTAACTACAATTTCTGTATATCTGATGTATGCTCATACTGATATTGCTTTAGGAAACTGCAACCCGTAAATTAAAAAATGCAGTTTGTTCAAATATTGGTATATGTAGCTAGTGAAACAGCACTGAGTTCCAAATATGCCTGATTGCAGAAAACACCAAAATATCCATAATGCCTGACGTTTGTAGAAACCTACAGGCTTCTGTTTATTTTTCTTCACTAAGTGCCGTTGTCTGGAGTGTCTTTGCATCTTTTGTACTTGTAGAGGAAGTGCTATTCCAGATGTGGCTCYTGCCACGGCATTCTGCAAGCTGTAAGGGAGTATTTCAGTGATGTAACTTCTACTCACCACTTTCGGCCTTTACTTTAGTAGGTGGCCTTTAATGTGGGCTTGACTTGCAGGCAGCAGTAATTTTGTGCCTTGTAATTCAAGATTATTGTTCTGTAGGTAAATTTCAGTAACTGAGTAAATAGTTTGTCATTGTTTAAAATGTATTTATTTAAGCCAGTGCACATTTTTAATGCAGGTCAGGCTTAAATCAACAGTCTAGTTACCCTGGTGCAAGCCCGTAACTTTTGCTTAATTCAAAGATGTACTTTAAAAAGTTTGTAATATGTTTGAACTGTTCTTAAATAGACTTTTTATTTCAACAACAGGCACCTCTTTTTTTTTGCTACACAAATTTGCAAATTTGTACTGAAGCTACTACTGTTTTAAAAATTTTTTTACTCTTTTAGATACTGAAATCTTGTAGTTCTGCATCTTTTGTGGCTATTCCTAACTGGATGACAATAATTGTATGGAGAAGTCTGTGAGCAGATAGTCACACTTATCTTGTTTCTGTAAGCTCACAGTGCAGCCATCCTGGTGTTAACTGGAAGAGGGAATGGAGAGATAAAATTCTACTGCTTAATCGATTTGTTTGAATTGATCACATTGATTACGTTATACTAGAACACTTTATCCCCATCTAGGTAACATAATAGATTGTACAGCAGTACTGAAGAGATTARTATCATTGTGATGAAAATGAGCAGAGAGTGAACTTTGAACAGAACTATGAAAACTTTTACTGCTTTCAGAGTACCTCATTAATAGACTCATTCAAATGCCTTGTATTTCTGCGTCTTTCTGTCAAGAGGAGCAAAAGTCCTGCTGGTCTGACAGTTCATTTACTCTAGCATCTGATTTCCATGAGAATGGACTCCAGGGGTGCACAGATCCAATGAACTCTTCCATTCAATGGGCATTCTCTCAGTTATGATATTCCCTCTTTTTTTCTGTAATTCTTAATGCGTTTTATTGTAAGTAGTCCAGTGCTTCAGTCTGCAATCCATTCCCTTCCTCCCACATTTCCCTCCCCCCCCCCCGACAAGTAACAAATACAGACTTTAAACAATCACATAGCTGGATTTTGTCTATTTTCATAAGACCAGAATATTGCAGAGTGAAATTACGAGGATTTCCAAAACTGCTCAAGATTTCTTGTTACCGAGGAGAAATGCAGCGTGCGTGTTAGCATTCAAAGAGACTCTTTTCTACAAAGAGACCAATTTTAATCTTTCAGCATGTGATTAACTTCTCAAATACGTAAGGATTTTTTTTTTAATGTTGTTCAAGCCATCCACACGGAGTTGAGCAGTCCAGGAATTCTGTGTCCAAAGGATGTTATGAAGCATGTTTAGACGTATAAATGCTTTGTTCAGTTTACAGCCGTAGCTATTTATATGAAATTTAAACTAGGAAAGCCTCACTGTGCTTTGAGTGCTAAACCTTGCTCTGTAGAAATCGTGGTGCTGCTTGGGCTAACCTAAAGGAGCAAACGGATCTCTAATGAGGGCTTTCCCCGACCGGCTGCAAGAGGATGCAGCATGTGTCCTTCAGCAGTGGGAGCCCGAGCCTCCGACTAAGTGTGGTACTGATACATACACTGGCAACTTGATTTTATACTATAAAAAATTTGTATTACAGCTAACAGTTTTTAATTTTTTTTTAAATTATGCAAAATTAAATTGTAATAAAACTTCTGTCTCTCTGGCTCTCTTATTAACTTTTTTTTCTCCTCGTAATGCAGCTATTCTAAACGTTGTTCTTTCCTGGGGAAAGCCAGACTTGGTCTCGCAAATGCAATAAACGATTTTCGGTGAATCTGGAAGCCGGCGCGTTCTCTGCTCGCCGTTGGCGGCGGCCGTTGGCGGCGGCCGTTGGCGGCGGCCGTTGGCGGCGGCCGTTGGCGGCGGCCGTTGGCGGCGGCCGTTGGCGGCGGCCGTTGGCGGCGGCCGTTGGCGGCGGCCGTTGGCGGCGGCCGTTGGCGGCGGCCGTTGGCGGCGGCCGCGCGCGGCGGCCCCGCCCCGGCAGGGGGCGCGCGCGGCCGGGTCGCGGCCCGGTTCCGCTTCCGGTTCGGGTTGGGGTTCCGGTGCGGGTTCGCCGCCGCAGCCGCGATGTCGGACTCGGAGAGCGATGAGGAGGCGGAGGGCGGCCGCGCCGAGCCCTTCTCGCTGGCCGGGTTCCTCTTCGGCAACATCAACGAGGCGGGGCAGCTGGAGGGGGACAGCGTCCTGGACAAGGTAGCGCGGCCGCCGCAGCCCGCTGCCTGCGGCCGACACCGGCGAGGGTCGCCTCGCTCTGCGGGGCGGTGCTTCTGCTGGGCCCGGCCCGGCCCGGCCCGGCCGCCGCTGCGGGCTCCGGGCCGGGCCGGGCCGGACCTGGGGGACGTCCCAGTAGTGCGGCCTCCGGGCCGGGCGCTGAGACGGGGGTACCGGTGGTGCGGGCCTCGGGAAGGGCCCGTCMGGGGGGAGAAGGGCTCCTGGAGATGCAGGCTCCGTGCTGGGACCGGACTGGGGCGAGATCTCAGCGGTCTGGGCTCCAGGACAGGACCAGGCAGTGAGTGTCGGCTCTGGCACAGGACAGCGCGGCTGAAGGCTTAGCCTGGCTGGTGGAGCTGGAGGACTCTCCCAGCTGGGATACAGCTTTGGTCTCTCTAGGAATCCAAGAAGCATCTGGCTGGGTTGGGTGCCCTGGGACTAGGCAACCTGATCACTGAGATCACAGCCAGCGAGGACGATAATGCAGAGGCTGATGGAGCCCATCTGGATGAGGAAGGTGAGGCTTTGGGTTAGSTATAGTTAAACGATGGAAGAAGCTGTGGGATCAGAGCTCTTATTAGAGGAGAAGAAACACTCAGGTCTTCTAGGGCTGAAAGGAAAACCATGGTGTTAYCTGTTCACAACTCATGTGACAAAGACTTCGCCTTCTTTTTCTTGCCAGGGTTAACCCCACCTTATTTCCTGGTCCCTTTTGCACATGCTCTCTTATTCTCTTTWGTTTTTTAATTCTTGTCTCTTTTTCCTCATAAAAAAATTTATTGTATGTTTTTCTCTATCTTAAATTCTTACAACCCTATTCAGTGCCCAGTCTATTGTTATTATTTCTTTTTATTACGGAGTTTGTTGAGCAGTCTCACTGAGTAAGTGAAAGGTGTCTCTTGTACTAAAGCTGGTTACTTCTTATTAGTTTTTATAGGAAATTGGAAAGTGTTGGAGCTGTTGACTGGAATGAAGGAAAAAAAAATCTGATGGGAACAGTTAATCAAATGCTTTTTCCTTTAAGAAAAAAAATGTAGAGAAGGAGTTATATGTGCATAGTGAAGTCAGATGTTAGTAATATATCAAAATAAAGTGTTGCATGACTAGATTTTTTTTTCTCTTCTTAGGTTGGGTTAAGAGTACAGAAGATGCTGTTGATTATTCAGATATTAATGAAGTGGCAGAAGATGAGAGCCGTAGGTATAAGCAGGCAATGGGCAGCCTTCAACCAGTTCGAAGACCAGGTAAATGGGATAAGCATTACTTAAAAGAGGCTGGAGTAACTGGCAACTAGCGATATGTGTTGGGGCAATTGGCCTTGACACTGGTTCTCTTAAGAGTGTGTTATTGTGCCCTTCCTATTCACTGTTTCAAGAATATAAGCTTTGGGGAAACCTTCACTGGATAAAGGCTCTGCTAGATATGTTCCTTTTTTAATAYGTGAGTTTTGCTTCCAAGTTAAACGATACTCAGAACAGAAACCAGGTTCGTTCTTTTGCTATGGGATCCCCTGCAGAGAATTCTTGATACCTGCTGATCTTTCTTTAACTTATGTTCTTAGGATTAGGGCTATGCAGGCAGTCAGCTCCTTCTCAGAGAGTAATCTAAGACAGAGTTGAGGTTCTGATCCCTTAATGAGTCACTTCAAACATGGTCTCCCTCTCCTGTTTTGCCTCTGCATCCTTTTGTCAAAAATTACTGTTCTCTAGAAGGTGCTTTGGTTCTCTTTTCAGTCCCAGAGCTCTGTAGTAGAAAAAAATCTTCAAATATCCGTGGCTTTTCCCTTTCAGTAGTTGCTAGCACAATTGCTAAATCCTTTGCTTATCTCTTAAAGTTACGTTATACTTTACCTTTTTGTTGTCATATTGTTGCTGGTGGGATGTAAAGTTGATTTAGACTTTTCAACCTTATTTTCTTACTCCTTTAGCAGCTTTACTAGTTCTACAAAGCTTGAGTAAAGAAAGGTGGTGACAGTCCGTTTCTTTTCTTCTTCTGTTCTTTGTTTTATTTTTTTTTTGAGTGTTCCAGCCTGCTTGCTGTCAGTTTACCTTTTTTCCCCCCATTCCACTCTTTCTTAAATTCCATTTTTGCAAATGGTTTTGAACAGGAAAGCTGAAGTTATGAGAGTTTTGGATCTAGTTAAGAAAAAAGAATGGTCATCTTACTAAGCTAATGCGGAGACATGATCACCTCTACGGGTTGGGACAGAGGGGATGATATACCTGAGGAAGAGTGTCTGGTTCCCTTTTCTTATCAGCTTAACAGGCATTCTTGTCTCCTGACTGGTTAGATGAAGATGAGGATGATTATGACGCTGACTGTGAAGATATTGATTCCAAGTTGATGCCGCCACCACCACCACCTCCAGTACCTGGAAAGAAAGAAGATGAAAAGGATGCAGCTGCCACTGGTGAGTGAGGGCTTTCTTCTGTGACAGTATGAAATGTCTGAAGGAAGCAAATACTGCTGCRTAGCAGTTCGTTCCGTGGCAAGCACCTACGCATGATCAAAGTTCTATCTGCAGACTGCATCTGAAGGTAGGTCTTTGTTGTGATATGCAGTGAAATGGGACTGTCTGAAATGAGCTCTTAGGTATAGAGTGAAATATATTTGCAGTGACTATTAAAATACTGATATTCACAATGAAACTGCTTTTTTATCTCATTTTCTCAGTTGTGGCTGGGAAATTCACCTGGAACGCTTAGGATAAAATGACAGGTTAAACCAGAATGGTACTCACAACAATTACAGAGGCTTAAACTTTGCATGATTCAATGTAAACAGTAGATGTGGCATTATGGGGTTGTGCTAGGAGACAGGGAGGAAACCTGTTTGTTTATAAGGTGCTTGTTCTATTGTAGTATCTGAAGATGGAGACGGTATCATTTTGCCCTCCATCATTGCTCCTTCCTCTGCTGCCTCCGACAAGGTGGATTTCAGCAGCAGCTCTGATTCTGAGTCAGAGATGGGACCTCAAGAAGCCAGGCAGGCAGAATCCAAGGAAGGCAAACTCACACTTCCTCTTGCAGGAATCATGCAGCGAGATGCTACCAAACAGTTGCCAAGTGTTACAGAGCTCTTCCCGGAATTTCGGCCAGGAAAGGTATTGTAAAAGATATGGGGAAGCGACAGAAACTGTATTATATGTGCCCTCTAAGAATGAGTGATAAAGTATTAAGGGCATGCAGCCCATAAGCACTTAGGTGTTTTGGCTTATCTTGCTCTTTTTTGTTTCCATAGTGCTGGAAAGAGTTGCTCCTGTTTTCAGACTACTTTACATGCAGTGCTTTTTCTACCATCTCTATGAGCCTCTTAAAAAAGTGTCATATAAATCAGGGTGTGAAACAAAGTTTTGCTGTTCTTTAGAACCATGGCACAAATCTATTATGATGTTTTTTTTTTTCTGGTGGTGTCGAGGATGCTTTTGCCAGATGGCTGAAAAATGGAATGATAACTTAATCTGCTTGCTTTCTGCCTTTTCTGCCAAATACTTGCTCCTCTCATACTGTTCTGAACTTAGTGTGCTCTTCCTAAAACACTCTGCAAGGTCTGTATCCTTTATTTAACTCTCCTTCAAAACCACTGTGATTATGGATCAGAAATCTTATCAGTAGCAATTTGGTTGAAAGAATGATGGGGCAAATCATAATTCTTTGCTTTCTTCTATAAAATGAATTTGTTTACAATACTTTGCTAATCACTGCCAAAGAACTTTTCACTATAGGCCTTGCCTAGCTTTTTTTTTTTTTTTTTTTTTTTTTTTTTTTTTGTAAAGATAAATATGACTGAAAATTGATCATACCAAATAGTGAATGCAGATGATGTATTTCAACAATTCTGAAGTTCTAAAGCTGTCAAGAGAAGAGGAAACGTGGGAGGAGAAGGATAATAAGGTTACCAAACAGTTGGTGTCAGCCAAGACAACTTGACTTTATGTACGTCTCTGTGATAGATTTTTCTGTAAGGAGTTGAGCAACTTGCATACTTAAATGTCATGTTTTAATGATTTTGCTAACCCCTAGCTATTATAGATCTGGGTGAGTATTGACAAAGAAGTAGAGGTCAGTCCTTATCTTCCTCTGAAGTGCTGGATGCTATCTTGACTTTGGTGAATTTAGTGTTTCCTGTATTACTATGTTTTTGTATCTGTCATTAATATATTCATCTCTGTGGTGCTCAGCATGTAATGCAGGGGCTGATTTACTGTTGACTGTTCCTAGTTACTGTAGTGAAATCACTGAAAGCTGTTAATGTTGAGCACTTTTCATAGTTAATTCATGAGCACTAGAGCTAGCAAAGCCTGAATTCCTATGGATTTGGTCATGAGGATTGGTTGACGTCTAAGAAAGTGCATGGTTATGTAGTACTGTTTATCTTGATAAAACCACTTAAAACAGCATGTGGAGAAGCAAACTTTGTATTTCACTAGACTTTTAGAAGCTTAGCTGTGCCTGAGACCTCTGCCCATGGTAAAACCTCATTGAAACCGGCAAAGGGATTCAGAAGTTATTTGGTGGAGTTTTGGGGAGGAGGATAACATGGATGTGGGCCAAGATGGACAATGTGACCATACAAACATTATTTCTTCTGGAGATAAGGGCAACAAATAAATAAATGACTTTGCAAATCTTTGACTCGGTTCCTGTTTCCTAAATTTGTCACTTAATTTGGGAGTAATACTTTCCCTCTTTACAAGGGTACTGAGAAGATAAATTTAACTGTGCTTAAAAGACAGTGATCATCATCAGAAAATACAGAACGGAAAGTTTGCCATTGTCATTAGTGCATTTTTTGGAAGTATGCAGTAAACAAGTAGGGAAACTGAATTATGTTTGAGCTGAAAATAAACTTAATATTTCTAGTCTGTTGTGTTTGTTTCTATCTAGTTGTTTAAGAAATCTCTACTTGTATATTATGAATTGTTCAATATAGAAATAGTTATTTCCAGGTACTCTCTCATCCCATGCCCAAGGTGTAAAGGCATTCTTTCTTCCCTGTTTTGGGTTTTTGCATCTGAAATGAAGAATAAATCCTTTTGAAAAACAGATGATGTCAAACAGATGAATCAGAAACTCTTCAAGTTTAACAGTGAGCTTGTTGCCTGCTTTGGGGATTGGGGCTGTAGTAAAGATGAAATACAGGATTTCAGAATGCTCTTGCTTTTCAGAGAGGAAAAAAAAAAACAAGCATTCCATGGTGCTTTTCTTTTCTGACCCTCTTGTTTTTTCTTATTGTAGGTGCTGCGTTTCCTCCGTCTCTTTGGCCCTGGAAAGAATGTTCCCTCAGTCTGGCGTAGTGCCCGAAGGAAACGCAAGAAGAAACATCGGGAGCTGGCACAAGAAGTGCAGATACAGGAGGGTGAAGTTCTAGCTGAGAGTGGAATGGAAGGAAAATCTCCCTGGGAATATGAGTTTGCTGCTCCTCCCCCTCCTGAGCAGTGCCTTTCAGATGATGAGGTGGGATATCCGAGTCTTAGAGAGGGTCACGAGCTAGCACTGGGGGTTATATTGGATTGGACCATGACATTTAGTGTAAAGAGCTTTTTCCTCCAAAGCAAAACTGGAGGACAGGGTTGGCTTGTATTCCAGCTATGCAGAGGCTCCTCTCCAGGCACTAGTCAGTGACTTCAGGTGATTGCTTCTCACTGAGAAGGCTGCGTCCATTGTACAGGACCAATAGGAGAGCTTGTCCTCTTTGTATCGAGAAGAAATCTATGTGCTCTTGGAAGTCTAATTGCAGAACGTACTTAAGGCAGCTAGTAAGTATGGAAAAGCATTTTTTAGAAACACTTTTCTCCTTTGAGAATAAGCTGGGAGATTTGGAGGAAGAAACTTGTTTCTGACACTTAGACCATCAGTGTAACCATTCTCTCCTTTGTTCTGCTTCAGATTACAATGATGGCCCCTGTGGAATCCAAATTTTCCCAGTCAACGGGTGATATAGACAAAGTAACAGATACAAAACCTAAGGTGGCAGAATGGCGTTACGGCCCAGCACAGCTCTGGTATGACATGCTAGGGATCCCTGAGGATGGCAGTGGATTTGATTATGGTTTCAAGCTGAAAGAGAAGAAGAAAGAGCAGGAAGTTAAAGGACATGCAGATGAGAAGGTAAGAGGAACTGTGGGGGAAGGAGTAGATACGTGTACAGCCCTGGGGATTGCTACACAATGAGAGCTTGGTCATGGGCAGGTGAATGGCTGTGCAATAGATAATATGAGACTTTTAATTTTCCTTCTTTAGCTTAAAAGCATAAAGTCATTGCAGGTCTTTGAGCAGCTGTTCTTTCCTCTCCAGGATGCAGAGTTGATGGATGAGAAGGATGATCTGCTAGCTGATGAGCACTTCCTTATGGTGACACAGCTCCAGTGGGAGGATGATGTTATCTGGAACGGAGAAGATGTAAAACACAAAGGGACTAAAACACAGCGGGCAAGTTTGGCAGGCTGGCTGCCATCCAGCATGACTAGAAATGCCACTG
This sequence comes from Rhea americana, assembly GCF_003343005.1. Taxonomy (NCBI): domain Eukaryota; kingdom Metazoa; phylum Chordata; class Aves; order Rheiformes; family Rheidae; genus Rhea; species Rhea americana. Next base: position 84,384 of record NW_028186550.1, read on the forward strand.
CATACAATGCCCAACAAGGTAAGCAGTCATCTGACATTTTGGTAGGATCTTGAATCACTATACTTGGTCTAGTTGAGCTGACTCATTGCACGCTTTCTTCTCGGATATAGAACATAGTTCTTCTTGTCACGAAATGTTTTCAGTTAAATTGCAGCTCCACACAGAATTCTCAGTCTCTCATTTTTTTTTCCAGAAACAGAGTAGGTCCCTTCTGTTGAAGAAAATATCAATTCTGGCTTTATTCTCTCCATCTGGAGTACAGGATACTTGATCCGTCTAAATTAGTATCAAGGAATGGTACACTTAGGATATGTGCCCTTTATAGGCCAATGGAATTTTCTGTGTATGTTTTTAATTGGAAGAATTGTGTAAAGGTTTTCTGACATTTTTCCTGAACCAATAATGGTCTTCTGTTATTTCTAGGTAAGGGGTCACAATTCTTACAAGCTCAGACTTCTCTTAGACACAACTACATTTTAAATTGAAATTGCTTGTGTAGAATTAATGCTTTTTTTCTGCTTGTTACGTCCTTCACAAGGAAAGACTAATGGACATGTCAGTGTTTGTCACTTCCAGCTGACAATCAACAGCTTCAATCCTTTGCGCTTTAGCTATGGGTACAAAACACCCTGAGTTGCTGAGGAGGTGGACTGGAGATAGCTTTTCGTTACAGTTTTTATTTTAGAACAGTTGTTGCCTGACCAATTTAGGTTTTGGCTCTCTGTGTAAGTCCTATCAAAAGCTACAGTACATGCGAGACATGGTTGATCTTTTCATGTACAGCAGATTTTGTGCCTTCCAGAAACATTGACATAACTGACATGCACGACATGTCGCATTGACATGTGTAGCGTAAGGACGTAGGTGAGTTGGTCTGCCCTGGGAGAAGGATGATGGCTGGGGGGCAAGCAGCCTCCACAGAACAATTCATTCAGGTCTGCTTGGCCTCCTTTTTTTTTTCTATAACAGTTTGACATCAGACAGGAAGTTGCTGGAGGTCAGAGCAACTGTTCTGTCAGGGGAAACAGTCTGCTTTAGCTATGGGTACAGCTATGGGCCTCTTTTGTAGGGAGCAGATAGAAAGGCAGCTCACACATCACTATGCAGCGTATGCAGAAAAAGACAAACATAACTTTCAAGAAGCTGCAGACTTCAGGACTAAGTTGTTGGGTGAACACATTTTGTAAACTGTTGGTTGTAGCCACACTGATGAAACATGACACTATTTGGGTCTAGGATCTGTGATATGAGGCGTAGAACCATCCTGGTTCAGACTGGAAACCATTCTCCATCTAACTCCAAATTTGGATTTAAGGCAATGGAACAACCCCTTCAGTCTTCCAACTCAAATTAACCTTACCTTATTTCCCTTTTCTCTAGGGTTGAACCGAAGTGGTTCTTTGCTCAATCCACCCATTCCACTAGCGCAGAAACCCAGTGTTGCAGGAGTCCTGGGAATAGCAAAGGGCAAAGAAAAACAGACCCCTGAACAACAAGGTAATGAGGGTGTCAATCTTTGGCCTACGAATATGTGCATGTTACACGTGTTTCTGTATAGACAGAATTCTGTGGGTTCTGTGCAATAGCAAGGTCCTTTTTAGTAACAAAGTGTAGATAGGAATGTGTTTTTGCTCCAAAATCTGTTAGAGGACCTACTGTTTCATTCTTAAAGAGATACTCTGTGTTTCAGTGGAACAAAATCTCTCAGTGTTGGTGAAACTGAGACTTGAGACTCTTTTTTCTTTTAGCTTCAAAGTTCTGTTTTCTTTGCCCCATAAAGGTCTTGCCTCAGAAGGCACAGAGAGAAGGGGCGGGTTGAGTAAATACAGTGTGGGATGAGCTCTGAAGTGGATTTTTGCCAAGGCAGTGTGTTAAGCTATCAAAGTTTCTGCCTTATGATCTTTGCAGTTTCCTTGGATGAAGATAAGCCCTGGTACTCTATTTTTCCAATTGATAATGAGGAATTAGTATACGGCCGTTGGGAAGACAACATCATCTGGGATGATCAGGCAATGGAAACCTTCTTGGACCCCCCTGTGTTGACACTTGATCCAAATGATGAAAATATAATTCTAGGTATGTTTACAGCATCCAGACATTTCACTCAAATGAGAAAAGATAAGTGAAAGTAGAAGCAAGGATTTATAGTCGCACTGTAGTGGAAATAAACGGACTGGGACAATGCATGTAGCCTCTTTTTGTCCTGGCTTTTGAAAATGTTTTGCAAGTGATCTAAGACCTAGCAGACATAGGCAACACTGATAACTCTAGTGGTGTAGTATATGCTTTCAGTTCCAAGTTGGAAGCACTAACAGAGAAGTAAAAATTAATGCCCTGAAACTTGAATTTAATGTAATTGATCTGACTTCTGCTGAGTTTTAGAAATGACTGTCTTAACTTTATTTGCAGGCCTGTTGGTTTGAAGAGGGGAGGGAGGGAAGTAAACAATGAGCTAGCCCATGCCATTCGTGGCATGGCTTATATTCAGAGGCTGATGGGGCAGATTCCTTCAGTCTCTTCTGGGCTACAGTACCTGCATGTAGGACTGTTCCTACATGATACCTGTCAGCATTTTCACAACTGCTGTAAACTTATTCAGGGCTTCTGGGATTTGAGCATACTCTCTGCTTATATTGCTGCAAGCTTGAGAGATTTTTATCTGATTTGGACCACTAAAATCACCACTTTCTCTTAGATCTGTATGTTGGTAGTCTTCAAGCAACCTTATGTAATTTAAGCATAGGCATATCTTGCTATACTTGTAAATGATCTGGAAAAGCGTATCGCTATGTAAGCTCTCAGGAAAGTAGAACAGTCATAAGGATTTCCTTACAGTTCAGAATGTTTTGGTATTAGCCAGCAACCTTGAAAATCACTCTTAACTTGATATTGATTAATTAAAAACAAGCTCAAACTACGTTTTTCCAAATCTGAAATATGTAACACTATTTAACATGTTTCCACAAATAGATGACAGATGCAAACCATTCTTAATTTATGTAGAGTAACATGAGATCTAAAAAGTTTCTTTCTCTGCATAAAGTTGACACAGATTCTGCTTCTCATATGAAAATCACACAAGAGAATACACTCTCCACAAATTGCTAACATTTTTATTTATTCTACTTCCCTGGAATTTTTCAGGAATCCCCTTTGGGTTCAAGTCCATATTACTTCTGGATTCAGACTCACTTTCATGTTGAAGAGATGTGGGAAAGAAAAGGACTATTAAACCATGTATTTGGGAACAGTATTGGCACTTCTTTCTCCAATGTTGACTAGTTTCAGCTCTTTAGAATAGCTTTCGGAGAACAGATGCTATTTCTTTTAATTGATTAGACTACTAGCAAGTTATGTTTTGAGCAATGAATACCCCAAACCATACCCATAGTCACTTTCCACCCACCCAATTCTACATAATACTGAAGAAGATAAGGTAGAAATTTAGGTTTGGTGCTTTTGTGTGTGTGTTGAGCTTGTTTCATCTTAGCATGTACACTGGCAACTGTACTCAGTACAACTATGTACATGGGATTAGTGCAGTTTAGCATCAGTAGCCCTTTAATATGGTCTGATGTAGTGTTAGTCAAGCACTTTGTGGTAGCTGAGACAGTCTTCGGGRGCACTTTGACAGTGGGTCTTTTCTGAAACAATATATATTGAAAATATCTAGCATTTGTACTACAAGTGCCAACTCTGTTCTTAAAGAGGACATTTTTTTACATTGTGGTAATTGGGGTTACAGAGGTAAAGGGGGAGGAGTGTTGGAGGAGGAGAATTGCCCCAGAAACAGAACAAAAAGGCTTAAAAGATCTTGATAAATCACCAGCTCAGTGGGAAGCTGTGGTGCTGAAAAGGGAATCTCTAAGATCAGTGCCCTAGAGTGTGTTTGCTTCTCTTTTTAGAAATTCCTGATGAAAAAGAAGAAATGACTTTGAACTCTCCATCCAAGGAGAACAAGAAAGAATCTTCGCTAAAGAAGAGTCGAATACTGTTGGGGAAAACAGGTGTCATCAAGGAAGAACCACAGCAGGTTGGCATGAGCTTTAGCACTTTGGGGGTTGGGAATGGCTTGGAATGAATGTTCTTTTTTTTTCTGACTTTTCTCTCTGTCTTTCTGTAATATTAGAACATGTCTCAGCCAGAAGTGAAGGATCCATGGAACCTCTCCAATGATGAGTTTTACTACCCCAAACAGCAGGGACTTCGAGGAACCTTTGGAGGCAACATCATCCAGGTAGTGACAGTACTGCTAGATAGASAGTTAGGGATAGAATGTCTTGGTAGAAGGTTTCTGAGAGTATGACTTAGGATTTGTAGAAAAATACATATTCAGGTTACAGTGGATCAGTTAAGTACTCATGTAAGAGAATTTTAATATAGTTTAATTAAAATGCTTAGAAAGGAGTTYGAACTAATTTTTCTTGACTGTCCCATCAAATAGAGGTGTTAARGTATGTGCTAGGTCTTAATGCATCATGTCTGTCTTCCTTTTGTTTGTCTCTTTTCTGCACTACTCGTATTGAAGCATTGATGGTGAGGGAATAAGTGGTGGCAGTACAGCAGAAATGAGGCTTTGCTTCTRCTACTGGTGTATTTTTAATCTGGATGTAATAAAAATAGTTAAGATATGAGTGAATTTAAGCTACTTCTGGCTTAGGCCTTGGTGAAGAGGTGATACTTCTTTTCTATTTCGTTGTGATACTGAATGTCGTCTTCTAAAACCTCAGCTGCTTACAGCTTCTTCTGTAATGCAGAAAATGTATGCAATTTCTCACTGATACGGATAGAGGTTTGCATGTTTCTAAGTCATAAAAATTCTTCTCAGTGGGTACCCTGTGGAACAGTAAATGAGAAGTAGTCTCTGCACAGCAAGAAAGGGTTGAATAACCAAGCCTAAGTACTTCCTGTCAAAGAGCAACATGTATGATAACACATGAATTTGAATGCACTACTGTTGTTATTAGCAGACATAAAATTACTGCTAGATTCTATGAGATAAGGTAGGGATGGCAGGACAGGAGGATGATGTTTGTTTTGAGATGCTATGTATAATTTTTAACATGTATTTTATTTTTATCAGCACTCTATCCCAGCGGTAGAACTTCGCCAGCCGTTCTTTCCCACCCATATGGGTCCTATGAAGCTCCGACAATTTCATCGACCTCCGCTGAAGAAATACTCTTTTGGTGCCCTGTCCCAACCAGGACCCCATGCTGTGCAACCTCTACTGAAGCATATAAAAAAGAAAGCCAAGGTACAGTAATTTCTGCCTTTATCTGGTGTCTGCTTTGACTCCATTTGCAGGGTATATGCTTGATGTACCGTTTCTCTAATGCTGTCTTTTTGCTAGCACAGATGAGAGAGCAGGAGCGTCAGGCTTCTGGGGGTGGAGAAATGTTCTTCATGCGCACACCACAGGACCTAACAGGCAAGGATGGAGATCTCATCCTTGCTGAATACAGTGAGGAAAATGCCCCTTTAATGATGCAGGTTGGCATGGCAACAAAGATAAAAAATTACTACAAAAGGGTGAGTATGTAAGCTCTGCTGTTGCACAGTGATTTTCTTCTGCCTCTCACTGAGTGTTAACTGTATCTTCACTGCACATTGCAGAAACCTGGCAAAGATCCAGGAGCTCCAGACTGTAAATATGGAGAGACTGTTTATTGTCACACTTCTCCGTTCCTGGGCTCTCTACATCCAGGCCAGTTACTGCAGGTGAGAAAGGCAGGAATAAGAAGATTGAAGAGTTGAACATGGGGTAATAGGTAAAATGTTACATGCCCTGATTGGTTATTGTATCGTAAATGATGCCCAACTTTCAACAAGAAGATTCAATTTCCAGTTATAAGTCTCTCTGCTTATCGATCATATTGCAGTTCTTGGCTTTTAGTGTTTTTTTTTTTTTTAATATCTCTGTTTTTAGAATTGTTGTAGGAAATGGTAGTATTGCAGGAAGTAAATTATTACACTGTAATGGGGTTAGAAATTTTGTTGTTAAAGAGGACTTCATTAGTAGAAGGCTAGAGCTGCTTCAGTGCTGAGGAACACAGTAAATAGGTGTTGGAGGGGACAAAGAGTGTGGCTGCATCATGCTCCAGGATGTGTGAGGTGAGCAAAACCTCAATTTTCTTCTGAGGGTTGTGCTGTTGATTGGATAGGTCTGCTGGATGCCAGTTACTAGTCAGGTTTTTTCTGGTGTTGAAAGACATTTGGTTGAGATGGGAGAAATTAAGAATGTTGTAAAGACCATCTGGTTACAAAATCCATGATAAATACAAAAATAAATCCATTCCAGTTAATGCTAATTGCTGTTTTTGCAGCAATAATTCTGTCCATGCTGTACCACAGGGAAAAAAAAAAAAAGGGATGTTGGAGATTCATAGCAGAACTGACAATGTTAATTGTTCAAGCTGGAAAGGACTTGATCAGGGATAAAGCAGGACTTCTGGAAGCCTTGAAATGAGGACAGGGACACCTTTGGGAAGGCTGTGCAGGGTGGATGAGAGTAGCAATGCGTAAGACTCACGGAAGCCTTACAGATGGAAGAAACTTACAGCAGAGGATGTTTTTAACAATTTCTGCTCAGTCTGGTRCCTCTTTGTGCCAGTTTTAAGTTCCTTGCCTTTAAAGCCTGAACAAATSTGCCACTGTGTTTTTCTAGTTGAGTTCTTACCACCTCAGTTTCTGAGCAAAGTTTCCAGTTCTCGTTTTTATGCCTTCTCCCACTCCCAGGCTGGGTATGTGTCCTTGTTGGTTTCTRTGACTGTGGCACTTTCCTGTGTATCTGTTCTTTCTGTCCTTTTTTGAATTACTTCTGTGAAGGTCAGTCCAAAGAGCCCTTCAAACTCTTTCTGCATTTGTTCTAGGCTTTCTTATGCTTTTGTGCTTCATCTCTCGTTATTCTCCGAGAAAATAAGGAATGTTCTKACTGCACATCTCAACATATTGTGACATAAATGATAGTGTACCGTTGATGACAGGTTTTTTTAAGCTCTCCTGAAAAATCTATATGTTAAAGAAATTTTGGTCACTATCTGACTTTAAAATTTTTCTTTGTTTCTTTTGTTAGGCATTTGAAAACAACCTTTTCCGGGCCCCTATCTATTTACATAAGATGCCTGAAACAGATTTCCTAATTATCCGGACACGACAAGGCTATTATGTTCGAGAATTAGTGGATATTTTTGTAGTTGGGCAGGAGTGCCCTCTGTACGAAGTTCCTGGTCCCAACTCTAAACGAGCTAACACCCACATCAGAGATTTTCTGCAGGTATGTGAATAGAGATACAGTCTGGAGTTTGCAAATGGAGATCATAGATTCTAAAATTTGGTAACAGCAGCTGCAAGCAAGACACTCCTACTCCACACACTCCCACCCCTTCCCAAATTAATTGATTGTCTACTGGGAAAGTGTAATTTATATTTTGTAGTTTGCAAATGTACTGCACGACCATTTGAAATCCCTTTCAGCTCTAAATTCTTGAATCAGTGATAATTCTCAATTTCCTTCCCATCTCTGTTCCCCTCCCTCCTTAAAGAAGAAGAAGATTTTTACCTTAGCTTTATCTTGGCCCATTTCATGTAGTCAGGAAGAACTGCATTTCTTAGGTGCATTTCTTAGGCTGAAAAATCTCTGCTGTTCTCAGAGTTCAATTTTCTGTTCCAAAGCATTAACACTTTCAATGTGTTAATATGCAAATTTTCAAAAAAGATTTTTTCTCCACATCTCATTCTCAAAAACTGCTGAACCTGAAAGCAGACATGTGGCTTGGAAATCTTTACTGGRTAAATTTATAAGAAGCAATGGTTTTAAGTAGGAATTCTGGACTAGTCTCTGTAGAAACACCATTGTTTACACTGTCTTTGCAGATTTGTTGTATTCTTTCCTCAGATATCACAACTTACTCTTGTTTTCTAGGTTTTTATTTATCGCCTCTTCTGGAAGAGCAGAGACCGTCCTCGAAGAATTCGCATGGAGGATATCAAGAAGGCATTTCCGTCGCACTCTGAGAGTAGCATCCGAAAGCGGCTAAAGCTTTGTGCTGATTTCAAACGCACAGGTATTTCAAGGTGTCACTTGGAGGTTGCTAATTGCTTCTCAGCCATGCAAACCAATCATCCTTTGCTACTTTGGGAGTTTCAGGAGGAGCTCCAAAGGAGGAGGTAACATYTCCTCCTGAACTGATAAATGATGTTTGAAACAATATGTTTAAAAAACTTGAATATAGTCTGGGAGATTCTTGTTCCAATGTATAAATGTATACTTTCTTTTTTGACACGGTTGTTCTTCTTGATGGTGAAGAATGACTACAGTATGGATTTTTATTTTTATATTTTTTTGACTTGTATGGTAGCGATGTATGACTGTTACATCAGGTTTCATACTTTCCTTCCCTCTGTGTATGGGTAAATTATTTTTTGCAAGCAAATGCACATCAGTAAAAGCCTGTCCCATTCTCATGAGTCCAGCAGTGCTCAGGGAGCCTCAGTTCTGATTTTAGCATATGCAGAATAATTAACAGACAATAGTACAAAGTTCTTTAGGCAAACTATAGGGAAAATTTGAGAGAGAAGGAAGTGAAAAGTGGGTTAAATGCTTTTGGAATGTAGCTTGTGCATTGACTGGGCATGCGTGTGTAAGACGGATACAAATGGTGCTGAGTTAGGAAGCATTGATTTAGACAAATGCAGAACACAAACACTGAGCACTCTTAGTGGTTTAATTGTCACAGATTTGTCATGCTTAGTCTGTTAGGTAGGATTGCAGCAGGATGCCAAGTCTTGAAATATAATTAGGATGATGGCGCAATCCAACATCARTATGAAACTACTCAGTGTTTGATCTATGTATTTTTCAGGGATGGACTCAAATTGGTGGGTTTTAAAGCCGGATTTCAGATTGCCGACAGAGGAAGAGATCAGAGCGATGGTGTCCCCAGAACAGTGCTGTGCTTATTACAGCATGATTGCAGCTGAACAGCGACTGAAGGTAAACATCACTCGTAGGCTACAGAGCAAGTTACTGTAAAGGATAAGGCTAGGAAAGACTTTCTGCCTAAAGCTATTTCTATACAGTTAGGAAAAGTAGAACCCTGACAGCTGAGCAACTTGCTAAATTTTTTTGCTGCATAGGAAGGGAGTTAAGTCCTTAGTGAAGGAACCATTATATTCTTACCACATATTATTTAGATATCGAGGTAGCCATGCTCAAAGGTAGGAAAGGGAAGATGTGAGCATCTTTATGTTTCTACCTGGAGCTCTAAAGAGCTTAAGAAAGTGACCAGTGTGCGAGAGGGCTGATCTCTGAGAGGAACTGGTTATTTTTTGAAATTGTGTGCAATAGTTGATTACAGASCTTGTTGAAATACCAGGCAGTTTGAGAGCTGTGATCCTCTGGTTCAGTTCTTGGCGCATAGTGAATCTTGCAAACATAACTGCCTGTACAAGTGTGCTTGTTCTGCAAGACAAATCTCCTCAGGAGATTCATAATATGCTTTTCATGGGGGGGATTTCTTCACTGTGAGAGTGACAGAGCACTGGAACAGGTTGCCCAGAGAGGTTGTGGAGTCTCCTTCTCTGGAGATATTGAAGTCCCGCCTGGATGCAACCCTGTCTAACATGCTCCAGGTGACCCTGCTGAAGGGGGTGTTGGATCTCCAGAAGTCCTTTCCAACCTTACTGATTCTGTGATTCTTTTCAAGATTTGAGGTTCTAATTTTTTTYCTAATATTTTTCTGCAGGATGCAGGTTATGGAGAGAAATCTTTTTTTGCACCAGAAGAAGAGAATGAAGAGGATTTCCAGATGAAGATTGATGATGAGGTATTGTTTGACATGCATGCACACATAATTTTCTATATACAAATATACTTAACAGGAGAAAAATAAGACCTTTTAAAATCAAATAACAAATTTCAAATGGGATTCAGCAAATCAGTTGTTTTTCTGCCTTTCCTGGGCACTCTTCTGCCAGCCTTACACATRTGCTCTTGCCTCTTCATGCTAGTTCTCCTTGGGCTATTTAGTGCTTCGGGGGTTTTAATGAGGGTGAATTCCACTGCTTATTCCTTCAGCTGCTGTGTTATATCATTTGAAAACTTTTCAGTCTTGGGGGGATCCAAAATAAAAACCTTGGCATTCTCCTTGGTGGGAACAGGATGGTGAGGATATGTTTCTGTTCCTGCTGATAGGTGCGCACGGCTCCATGGAACACCACACGAGCCTTCATTGCTGCCATGAAGGGCAAGTGCCTTCTAGAAGTGACTGGTGTAGCTGATCCTACTGGATGTGGTGAAGGATTTTCTTATGTGAAGATTCCAAATAAACCAACTCAGCAAAAGGTATTGTTCCCAAGGCTGGGTTGAACACATCGCCATAGCTGGAAGTCAGGCAGGAGAAGAGGAGTTAAATATGGGGTATGAGACAAGGAAAGTAGCGAAAGGTGAGCCTAGGAAAACCAATGAGTTAGGATATTCATAGACTCTGTTTTTCTCTGAACAGGATGATAAGGAGCCGCAACCAGTGAAAAAGACAGTTACTGGGACAGATGCTGATCTGCGCCGACTTTCTCTCAAAAATGCCAAACAGCTTCTGCGTAAATTTGGAGTGCCTGAAGAGGAGGTGAGCATGAGCCTTGAGCTAAATATAGACTTGTGGATGKGTTCGCCAGCTGGTGGAAGGGACATTCTTTTCTGCTCTGGCATTGTTGGAGGAGATGAAATTCACAGTCAGTTTTCTCAGCTGTGAGTCTCTAAAGCCCTTTCTAGTCTGATTTCTTCTTTTCAGATAAAGAAGCTGTCCCGGTGGGAAGTGATTGATGTGGTACGTACAATGTCAACAGAGCAGGCTCGTTCAGGAGAAGGTCCTATGAGCAAATTTGCACGTGGATCTCGGTTTTCTGTGGCAGAACATCAAGAGAGATACAAAGAGGAGTGTCAGCGCATCTTTGATTTGCAGAATAAGTAAGGTCTTATCTGATATTTACAGCCTTAAACCCCACCCTGCCCCCACCTTAGAAGTCCAGATCTGTGAATGCCTGGGGCTCTCTGATATGTAGTGGTATAGATGTTGATTCTTCTAGTTAGGCCCACAAAATACACTGCTGAGAAAGAGGGCTTTGACTGTTTATAGTTACTAATGGGATAGCTTTAGTGCCTTGTTGTTACAGACCTTCAGGAAAGGTAGAGAGAGTTATGTAGCCCACCATGTGTGATGGCATGAGATGTTCTACAGATGAGTAGTTTACCACCCTATTCTCTTTCTTTTTTTTTTCCAGAATAGCAGTTTGCCCTAACTCTCCTGGGTAGCAACTACCAATCCTATGTTCTATCCTTTGGGAGCTCCAGAGGAATTCATGCATTATTCCTTGTTCTTGCTCAAGAGCTGGCAATGGGGAGGGAATATAATGCTGTTGATGAGGAAGAAAGTGACTTGTTGAAGAGCGTAGGCTTGGGATGGTTGATCTTTTGGACACGGGAATTACAGAAAAACTGAGAAGGGAATATATTATGCCTGTTAGTCCCCTTTTCTTTTTTTTCTTTCTTTTTTTCTTTTTTAATAGCGCTGATAGGCAACATTTTCAGACCTTTGTGTCGTTTTTGCCTTCTATTTCTGGGAAGGTGACGGACTAATTTTTTTTAARTAACTGACTTTCAAGGTGCCTTCTGTTTCAGAGTTCTGGAATCCACTGAGATTTTGTCAACAGATACAGATAGTAGCTCAGCAGAAGACAGTGACTTTGAAGAGATGGGGAAGAATATTGAGAATATGTTACAGAACAAGAAAACTAGTTCTCAGCTGTCTCGGGAAAGAGAAGAGCAGGAACGAAAGGAATTGCAGAGGATGCTTCTGGGAGAAGACAGTGGCAATGACAAAGATAGGAGCAAAAAGGACAGGAGAGACAAAAAAGGGCTGTGTAAGTAACTAGAACGTGCCTGGGAAGGGATGTAGAACTGCGTGTCAGGCTGCAAAGTGTGCTGGTCTGGCCTCTCAGAGCAAAGCACAGATTCCTCACCGGGAGGATGTACTCATGTGTGCTTATCTGGGGTTTCTTCCTTGTCCTGAGCAATTACTGACTGAAAATACATTTACAGTATCTCCTTTACTCACAGCTTTGACTCTTCCAAACTATAAATACTCTGGTATTTCTTTAGATAGTCACTGCTGCTTTATGCTCAATTTTCTGKTTTTTTTCTTTTTTGCTTGTTTGTTTTGGGTAATCTTCTCAAGATGTGTTAATGAGTAAGCAGTTCATGGCACTCTGATTGCATCTGTTATGGACACAGCTGTATATATTAAACAGACATGCACAGTATGCAGGCAGCAGTGTCTGTTGCGCTTTGTGCTTTGGCAGTATTTTCAGGGGGTAGTTGGGCAGCTGTCAGACTTGGATCTCCTGGAGACTTGTGTATCTAAAATGCTTTCCRTCCTAGACATGTTCCTGATTTGTGGGTATAAGTGTTTGGCCTGTGAGTGAACGGTATGAGTGTCTGTGTGAGGACACACTGAGCACTGCTACATGTTGTACGTGTCTTAGCAAGGTTGAGCTCTGCTGAATCTGGATCAATGTTACTGTTGTAAATCTCTTTAACGAGGTATATGTGGAAGATTACCTGATGACTGTTATATTATGAAAAGATATCCAGTGTTATTTAGAACAAAGTCCCTCAAAGAAAATTATGGATGGTGCAGTCTAAACATAAGACAAGGCTAGCTTACCGGTTGGAAAACTGGACAATTACTGGCCTTCAGTTTCCCCCAGATCTCTGGGGCTTATAGTCAAAACCACCGTAACTGTATAGTCTGCAGGGCCATGTTGCAGTGGCTTCCAGATTGCACTTAGGCAACTGCAGGTCCTGGTTGACTGTAATTGTYGCTTTTGGCCTGACAATCCATGCAATACTGCACTGGAGGCAGTACAGAGTAAATGTTTGAGTACAGATCTGCAATGTTCTTGACCATTTTCTGAGACAGCTGAGGGTGTGGGAGGCTGAGTTTGTTRTATGTATAGTAACCAAATGATGATCAGATGTAATGTTGCCACTTCTTTAAAAGGTATTTTATGGTATAGAATGTTTTTCTCCAGTGAAGAAATGATTTTTACACAGCTCTGAAGGTCTCCCATAGAGATGAGTTCCTCACTTCCCATAATCCAGGGTTTTCCCTCCTCTCTTGTCTCCTGATCAACTCCCAGCTTGCAGCAGTATTCTAGTTGGGCTGAAGTGCATGTTTCTTGTTTGATCTCACCATTTTCCCCTTCCTTCAGTCCTTGAAATGTTCTCAAAGGATCTCTTCTCTGCAACAGTGACTGTCCTACCTTTACTGTTACCTGACTTCATTAGTGCAGACCTACTGTATTAAATAACATTCATCATGTAACATACTTAATAAGATCAGCTGTGGAAGAAGTTTACTTGTAATCTCTCTCCAGCTGAAGGTTAGGTTTAAAAAACTTTACCATATCTTCTGTAGGCAATTCCTTATCTATTTGCAATTTCTGTCCTACCAAGAAATAGTTAAAGGCTTCTTTATTTGGCAATTTTTATTTTCAGACTTTGTAACAGAGTTCTTTCTGTGAACTCCTTTAAATGTGAATAATTTAATAGCCTGCCTTTGTTTCAAAATTGATGGAGTGATTGGTGATGATAAAAGAACATGGACAAGCAAGGAAGACTTAATAGTGCTTATTCTTGCCTTTCAGTCAATGACCAATCATCTTCTGTCTCTTAAATATTTCTGTTCTTTTTTTCTTTTGACCAGAATAGTCACCTAGTGCAAATATGTAAGCTGAATTTTGTAATGGAGGGTAGATGCTAAGTAAGACGACTAGACACTGAAACTATTTTTAACATTTTGGCACACATCACTGTATTGTCAAGAAAAGATCTCAAACAGGGTAGATTCTGTCACYGTGCTGTTTGTTAACCTTCTCTGTGTGTTCTGGGTTCCAGAGATAAGTTTGTTCAGTTGCTTGAACAAATGAGCTTGCCTTAGGTTTTCTCATCCTTGGAAATTTCTAAGCCAGAACTGCTTCCTGTATATAAATGATGTTTCTACAGCATGCAAGAGATTAAGAGTAAATAAAACTCTCTTGTAGCATCAGCTTCTGGAGCTTCAGCAAGTTCTCACAAAGATGATGACACAGCCTCTGTAACCAGCCTTAATTCGTCTGCCACTGGCCGCCGCCTCAAAATCTATCGCACGTTTCGAGATGAGGATGGGAAGGAATACGTGAGGTGTGAGACGGTTCGAAAGCCCTCTGTTATTGATGCCTACTGCAGAATACGGACTACCAAGGATGAAGAGTTCATGTAAGACTTACGTGTTTTTCTTGATTTGCCCATAGATTGGTTCATACTGTTGGCAGTAGGAAGAAACATCGGTGGTTAGTTTCCTTTGCCCTGTGGGGACTATTTGCTGAAAAGTGCTGTCTGGCATAACTGAACTGGAAATGCCACTTTTGTGGCTGCTGATAGAAATGCTTGGTGACTGTTGTATAGCGAGGAGAGATTATTTCTTGTGGTCTTTGGAGCAAACTATTATAGAGTTCAGTTTTAAATATCCCRAAGAGAGAAGGCTATCAGAATAGAGAATAGAATCTAAGATAAAAATCCAAGTGTTTCTCTGTGGACTACAGAAATTTGAAAGGCCCCAGCAAAATTCTACCTCCCTTCTATTGGTTCTATTTTATACCATCAGTATATTGCTGTCTCTACCTGGTTTCTGTGCATAGCAGATTATTTTCCTTGGTTACCATCTAAAGCCCTTCATGTTACCAGTGAGCCAGAGCATCAGTAGTCTTCTATAGAATAGAATCTTTTCATTGTGCTTTATTAAAACTCTCTGAGATAGTCCACRGACGATGTGGAAAGATAATAAATGTGCAAAATTGAACACTAAAATATGGAAAAAGTGCCAGATTTAAAGCTGTCTGCGGAATGCAATCACACAGTTAAGCACTATTAGATATATGCAGAAAAGGATAATTCTCTTCAGTCACAGTCCTGTTTCATTACGGGTGTGATGCAGGATTGTCTTGTGAAGGAGACTGACTCTTGGGGTTTTAGATGTGTTCTTCCAATTTATGGAAAATGTTTGGTGAATGAGATAGGTGCATGAAGAGAAGGTAGGTGCACATGAAGAGAAGAATGAACAAGAGAGAAAAATTAGGCTTTTGCAGCAGCTTTCTTTGAGAAGTTGCATTTTTGGCTGAAGTCACTTAAAATTATCTGGATGCAGAAGGAACTCAATTCACTTTGGCAACATTTAGCTGTGTCTTAAATCAGGCTTCCAGTGTTTTAAAGTTAAAGCGTATTCTCTTGTTTTATGCCTGAAGTCATTGGAGTATGAGCTTTGAATCTGTGAAATTCAAAATATTGTGCAGAATGGTACTAAGTTTCCTATTTTTTGGCGTCTAAACCCAGTGACAACTACTGGCAGGTATGATTAAATTGGTCCTCATGACTTTAGTCCTCAGACCTATGAAATGATGTGATGTTGCTTTGTTAGTGAGGCATTTGGAAATCATAGTAGTGCGAATTGTAGAAAGGTCCTCTGACAAGTAAKTGCTTGAAATAATTATGTATGGAAACCTGTCACTGTAATTGTTTGGAGAGAGATTTAATGGCTGTGCATTTAGAGAGTATTACGTATTTTGTGGACTGATTAACTATGATTCTGAGGGGAAAAGATTCTGTCCGATCATACAGTTATTTTGTATAATGTAATGTGTAAAGGGACTGAATTGAGGTTGAATAGACAAAATTATTTCATAACCTTAATGTTATTTGTAATATCTTTATTCTAGAAAGCTATGTGTTTAAATAGAGTCTTAAAAATAATGCGAAAAATGTTCGTAGCAAAAGAAGCCAGCCCTTTTATTCTCTGGCTCCTCCCAAGTTTTGTGATGGAGGTTCAAGTCCAAGGAAAATTAGATTGATGGAGGAGCACCTGGTAAATCATCGATTCAGGGGAAGATTTTTTTTTTTTTTTTTCCAGACGAAAGTTTGCTCTATTTGATGAACAACACCGTGAGGAAATGCGAAAGGAGCGGCGCAGGATCCAGGAACAGTTACGAAGGTTAAAACGAAACCAGGAAAAAGAGAAACTTAAGGGCCCTCCCGAAAAGAAGCCCAAGAAAATGAAAGAGCGTCCAGACTTGAAAGTAAGCATATCCGTACATAAACCATGCTAACAAATACCGTGTATCAGAAGTTTTCTGTTCTGTGTTGTGTGAAAGGTCTGACTAGGGGGATTTTATAATAGTCTGYCTCTATGCTAGTAGTCTGTGTATGAATTCTGATCTGTTATCTCTCTCATGTTTTGTAGCTAAAATGTGGAGCTTGTGGTGCAATTGGCCACATGAGGACTAATAAATTCTGCCCTCTTTATTACCAAACAAATGCCCCACCTTCTAATCCTGTTGCCATGACAGAGGAGCAGGAGGAAGAGCTGGAAAAAACAGTAATTCACAATGATAATGAAGAACTCATCAAAGTAGAAGGAACAAAAATTGTCCTAGGAAAGCAACTGATTGAGAGGTAAGGGAAGAAGCAGAGGAACAGCTTGATAGTGAGAAAAACTAATTTAGAACTGAGTGCAGACTATTCATCACGCATATAGTAATCACAGGAGTAAAGTGATCAGGGTTTACACAGGCTGTTACTACAGTATTTAGATTGTTTGTTTGGTATTATGGCAGATGGGACTAGAGCCAATACTAAGGGACAAATGGACTTCTTCACAAAGAAGATGGGAGAAGAGTGTTATTTTTGTTTCTTTTTACTTAGTGCAGATGAAGTTCGCAGGAAATCGCTGGTCCTGAAGTTCCCTAAACAGCAGCTTCCTCCAAAGAAGAAGCGGCGAGTAGGGACAACTGTTCACTGTGATTATCTGAATGTGAGTCGAGCTGTTACTGAGCTAATTTTATTGTCTTTGTTTCTGTTTGTACCAAGTAGCCAGTTCCTTTACAGCATTTGTGCTCGTCAGCATGCAGCAGAGGCACCTGCTCATAAAATTAATGAACTAAGTTGTCTAGAATTTCTGTAGATTACTATTTTGTGTTTTGGAACTACCTTAATTTTTCTGCCTCTTATTTCTTAAGCGTCCTCATAAATCCATTCACCGACGGCGAACAGACCCTATGGTGACACTGTCGTCCATCTTGGAGGGCATCATCAATGATATGAGGGATCTTCCTAACGTAAGTTTAGCCTATGAGACCAAAAACCTGTGACCTAAGCAACATGGTTGAAGTAGGAAGTGTGCTGTAGAATCTGAAATTATGCTAGACTGCCCTCAGATAAGTTGTGTTCTAACAACCCCTTCTTCCTCCCTGACTCTGCTTTTTTTTTTTGTGGGCTGTCTCGTCATACCAGTATCCCCTGATGTTTTTTTTTCCCTAGTTTTCTGTTTTGTTGTACTGCAGGTAGTGTTTGATTTTAAACTGAATCATGCAGGTTGTCTAGGTTGTGTGCTAACTTAAGGCTTTTGTGTTTTGGGAGAGCAATTGTGGCTTTTTAGCACAGAAGACATCTTGTATTTGCTTTGCTTTTCCCCTGTGTCTTTTGGATAGATTTGGGAAATATCTTTTCCTTAAAGGCTGTGYTTTTCAGATTGCTGTCTGCTATCATGAAGTACATGATTTTGCTACCACAAAGGCAATTGACAGAAGAATTGTTCTTAATGTTGATTTACAGTGTTCCGGTTAAGCATGTTTGTTAAATCTTGTTGATAAATGCAATTCATATTGTAATCTTCCATCTGCAGAAAAGCTACTGACTTCCTGATGTCAGTGCATGGGTCTACATTTGCTTCACAGTAAAGGAATTACTTTTTCATTTACAAGGGCAAGAAAATTTTGTTTTTTAATAAAACAATAAGGCTTGCCTACACATGAATCTTTATTCACGTTAAGGTAGGGAACATTGTGAGGACAAATTGCTGAGATGACAGCACATCTTTATGGCTGTTTATTAGAGGATCACCTTACTCCACTTGGTGTGTACCACATCATAAATTATTTCAGCTCAGAATGTCTGATTAGAAAATAATATTGACTAATCCTGCGTGGATACATACTCAAAATCTGGAGTTGATTTTTTTTTTTTTCCTTCTCCCAACAAAACCAGCAAAAGTTGCATGGCACAATTGACTCATCAAAGATTGCAAAAGCAAGAACTTAAAGCTAAGATTTGAGTTGAAATGATAAGGTTTGAGTTGAAATGAGAATTTTAAAGTTAAATTGCTTAAATTCTGTGCTATATATTTAAAAATTCTACTTAAGAATCCTTTGCAGGATTCTTCTTTTCCGTAATGATATCAAAGTACGTCTTGTAAAAGAAAACAAAAACCATCATGGGGCTGATGCTTATCGTGTTTTCCTTGGTGCTTAGGGAACTGATGGTGTAAAGGCTTTGTATGTTAGTGTCCATTCAACTGTAGAGGTTAAATTGAGATCAACAATTCATGTTAATTAATATATTTATTTTTTCCTTTTTCTCAGACATATCCCTTCCATACACCCGTAAATCCAAAAGTTGTCAAGGATTATTACAAGATTATTACTCGGCCAATGGATTTACAGACCCTGCGTGAAAATGTTCGTAAGCGGCAATACCCATCCCGGGAAGAGTTCCGAGAACATCTGGAGCTGATTGTTAAGAACAGTGCGACTTACAACGGTAAGTCATTAACAAAGGAAGAGAGTCTGTGTTTCTGTTAATGTGCTCTGTGAGAGGTGAATCTTTTTCTTTTAGAAATAATAAAACAACAGAAAAGCAGTGTAAGTTAACTGTTAGGTGGCAACAATAAATAAATATTTTTCTGGATATACCTGAAAGATTGTATAAATGTTAATGAGCTAATTCATAAATAAGAAAGAAGTGAAGCTGACATGTAACTATATCTAAATGGTGGCTGTGGTGTAGTAACTAAAGCTCAGTTATAGATGTATCAGTTACTGGAGAAATTGGTGCATATATTAAGTCAAACTCTATGCTGAAGCAAAGARCTGCACATTTCCTAATATAGGTGAAGGTAAGTAAAACATTACTTTCAGTAGACTGTCCTTCATTATTTCTTTCAGATGTGGATCAGTGGGGAGATGCTTGTGAACTTAGTTTCTCAGTATTATGATTTGGTGAATGAATCTTTCAATATAAATAGGAATGATACACACCTTTTGGAGCCACTGCCCTGGAGCATGCAGCTTTGAGTAGAGTTAACTGTAATAATTTTGCACTTTTTTCTTCTTAGTTGCAATAAATTTTCCCCTAAATAAGAAAGTCAGAAAGCTAGTTTAAAAAACTAAAAGCATAGATTCTGCAGCACAGCATGCAGCTGCTAGGGAAAAGTGCTGATTCATTGAGCAGATATGGGTCAACTGTATTCTGGCTGCTGCTAACAAAAGTCTTTATCTAAAAGGTATACGTTAGACAACGAAAATCTCCCAGCTGCATTGAGTGTCTCTGGACTGTTCAGCAGTCTGGGTGATCCTGACAGCATTGGTTTTGTGCCTTTACTACCTCCTTTATTGTTATGACAATGGAGTCCCTGTTTTATTCTAATTAAAGAAATTTCTTTCATAGTTCTGTTGCAAATAGTCATATCTGTAACTGAGGAATCATGACATTTTCTAGAGCTATGGTTCTCTGAGTATTCACCTTACAAGTTCATCTTTCCTTTCTAGACAGCCTGCTCCATTGACTGATTCTAATGAAAAAAACAGAAATTTCATGACTTACYCTGTGAAAGTTTGGAACAATTGGACTGCTTAGAGGCCAGGCTTCCATAGGCGCAACTACTTTTCTGCAGAGTTTCCAAAACTTAACAGAATGTATACCAGAAATGCAAATACTTGTTACAAGTAACATTTTTTCATATAAAACCTGTACTGAACTTGAGAAATTGTGTACATTGAGGATATAATCTCAACTGTAGTAGAAATCTAACCAGTGATGCTTAGGAGTAAGGATTAACTCATGTGGTTGTGTACTAGGTCTTGATAATACTTTCCAGTATTATATCATCAGGATATAATCACTGATGTTTGGGGAAGGGGGGGGGGTTGTTTGTGGGGTTTTTTTTTTTGTTTTTGTTTTTCCCCCCCCCCCCCTCTTTGAATTCTAAAAGCTTCCATCATGATCAGGGTACCTCACTGTACTTGCTGTGTGTTTGCAGGACCAAAGCACTCCCTGACACAGATATCTCAATCCATGCTGGACCTGTGTGATGAAAAGCTAAAAGAGGCAAGTCTTGTCAATGAGTTCTGATCAAAGTGGAGAGAGAGGGATGGTCAGGGTGGTTAAGGAATTTGAGGATAGGGCATGTGAGTAGACAGAACATAGAGCTTAAAAGACAGAGAGTGGAAAGAACAAGGGAACTCCTCCTCCCTACCCCCAGTGATATATTTGAACTTTTACAGTTTTAAGCAGTTCACAGTGGATTCTCTTTCAAGAACATAGATGCTTATTTGCTACGCTAGTTACTTYATCTTGTATGTAGGCTTTTATCTAGGCTATTATCCCCCCTTATTTGCAAGTGTCTTCATAAAAATGTGAATGGGAATCTCCTTAGGTTAGAGTAACTTGATATTATYAGTTATTAATGTATTATCAGGTGCTGATGTTCCTGAATTTTATTTCAGAAAGAAGATAAACTGGCTCGGTTAGAAAAAGCAATTAATCCTCTCCTGGATGATGATGACCAAGTGGCCTTTTCCTTCATTTTGGATAACATTGTCACTCAAAAGATGATGGCAGTTCCAGATGTACGTTGGTTGAGTACCATGTGTTGCATGTGTGTGTAAATCTAGTTCCTACTAGTGGAGATAYGCAAAAAGTCCTGTGGCCGTATATTGGAGGGAAATTTTAGTATGTTGTGGCTGTTATTACACTGTAGAAAGAGGAGTGCTGTGTCGGGGTGCTGGGCTGTAGTTTTCTGACTGCCACAGACATTCCTGCATTTACCCCTTTTCACTAGAGTAAAAGTCTGTAAGTGAAGGTTGGTTTCCAGTCCTTTTTCTGCTGTTCTCACTTACGGATAATGTTGGTGTCAACCTCCCATTTTTGCCCTCTTAAGGGTGCTGGGCAGCTATAATGAAAATATCTTTAAAATGTATCATAGAAATGGAACATATTGTTCACTCACTATATATAGTGCTTTTGTAGAACTCAAAGTAGCCTGCAAAGGTGCAGTTTACAGRTGCACACCGAACACAAGTTGATTTTTTTAATGGATCAAGTTCAGTCAGTGTAGTACTAGTTTGCATTAGTATAAAACCGCCCTAAAGCTAAACTAATAAAACTATGTACATAAGGGCTTCAGGGCCGCTCATCTATAAAATATATTGTGTCTGAATGAAGTAAGGAGCAAGAGACTCCAGTGGTTTGACTRTATATCAGAAAGAGGGCTTAATGCCTGTTCCCTTTAAAAGTTTGACAGCCCATCATTTTTTTCACCAGATTCTCTTTTCTGATGTTTAGGAACAGATTTTAGAGTTCTTTTTTCAACCCCTTCGTACCATGCTGAACTATTAAATCAGTGTATATAGCCCCGTTGTGAGCTCAGACTTAGGTTTTTGTTCTTTGTTATATTAAACAAAGCAATGAGTGTTCTTAATGGACATTGCAGTTATATTTTGGAAGAAACAGTGATGTTAAATAGAAAAATCTTCTGCATGATAGAGTATTTTTTTAATTGCATGCTCCTCCTGTCAAACAGATTTCAACAGGTGAATTGCATGCTTCTCCTGTCAAACAGATTTCAACAGATCATTTATTCTGTGCCCCTTCTGAAGCTAAGTAATTGGATTCAAGATGCCATGTAATAAATATTTCCTGTACTTGTTGAATCTCAATCTGTTCTGAATYAYAGAATCAGTAAGGTTGGAAGGGACCTCTGGAGATCATCTAGTCCAACCTCCCTGCTCAGCAGGGTCASCTAGAGCATGTTAGACAGGGTTGCATCCAGGCGGGCCTTGAAGATCTCCAGAGAAGGAGACTCCACAACCTCTCTGGGCAACCTGKKCCAGTGCTCTGTCACTCTCACAGTGAAGAAATTCCCCCTCRCGGTCAGGCGGAACTTCCGGTGCCTCAATTTCTGCCCATTGCCTCTTGTCCTGTCACGTGGGACAACTGAAAAGAGTTTGTCTCCGTCCCCTTAACACCCTCCCTTCGGGTGCTTATGCACRTTGATACAAACCCCCTCAGTCTGCTCCTCCCCCGGCTGAAGAGGCCCAGCTCTYGCAGCCGTTCCTCATAGGGCAGATGCTCCAGCCCCCTGATCATCTTCATAGCCCTATGCTGGACTCTCTCCAGTAGCTCYATGTCTCTCTTGTRYTAGGGAGCCCAGAACTGGATGCAGTACTTGAGAATTGCTTTATGAAATTTGTAGCTCAAACTATAACAAATTCTATGTGGAAGCTTTCTAAACTTGTCTGTTTTCTTTCCTTCAGTCTTGGCCATTTCATCATCCTGTTAATAAAAAGTTTGTTCCTGATTATTACAAGGTGATTGCTAATCCAATGGATCTGGAGACTATCCGCAAGGTGTGTAGCYTGAATTGTGCAGTCACCTGAGAAACATTTAGACTTGATTACTTACTGGGTGACAATCTCTMTTCCAGAATATCTCCAAACACAAGTACCAGAACAGAGAGACTTTTCTGGATGATGTTAACCTCATCCTTGCCAACAGCATTAAGTACAATGGTAGGTTGTGATAATAAAGCTTCAGCCTTCTTCTATCCTTAAATAAATACATCTGTGCACCTGTTCTGCAGTGCTGTCAGGGTCAGAAGCTGTGAATCCTGAGCTTAATTGTTGTTTTCCTTTCTGAGAAAAGAAATGCGTAAACACTGACGTTTTAATTGTCATGTGATGCCAAAATCTTGTTCTGCAGAATGGGACAATTGTATTTGGGGAGGATTTTCTGCCTGYTCACTACACATCTCTGTTTCAGTGATTTGTTCCATATGCTTGGGAATTTCCTTGAGAATGACAGGGAACAGCTTTCATATCTCCAAAACTGTGTTTTTAATGTTGATGCAAACTGGTTGCTCTTTGCTAGCTGAATGTGAATCCTGTTTTATGTTTCTCCTCAGTTCCAGAGGTGGGATTTAACAGATTGTGTTTTGAGGATTGTATAGCCAAAACCAGTCTTTAGTCTCAGCAGCTGGCCCTGAGTAAATGTCCAAAGGCATAGAGATTTGTTTCTTTTTGCAGGGCCAGACAGCCAGTATACAAAAACAGCCCAGGAAATCGTAAACATCTGTTATCAAACCTTAGCAGAGGTATGTGGACATGTCTATTGTAATGTTTTCRCATGTTTAAGTTTTGTTCTGCAACTTTAACAAACTGCTTTGTTCTTAGTATGATGAACACTTGACTCAACTTGAGAGAGACATTTCTACTGCTAAGGAAGCAGCACTAGAGGAGGCAGATCTGGAGAGTCTTGATCCTATGACGCCTGGTCCCTACACTCCACAGGTAAGTGACCCAGCATTCTTTTTTTAGTCTCAATCTGCTGGATGTTTGAGCTAAGAGGTGCCTCGTTTACTGTTCCTCTTTCCASTACTGTTCCTACTGTTCACTGTCTGCAGTTTGTCTTTTAGTATGCTATCTTGTTTTGTGGTGCRCTGACAGCTGTTCTTAAGGATAAATAGGAGAAGCAGTTATTTTGCCTTAGAGTGAGATGCATAAAATAAAGTCACTTCCCAGACCACTTGCAAAACTGATCTCAAGATGAGCTATGTGGGTAGTGAGGTTCAGCTGAATGTTCGTTGCAAATTCAAAGGCTATATAAGTTAAACCCTCAGAAGGCAAGCAGTGAAAAGGTAAGGAGAATATGGGGAAAAACACCAGTAATACAGTGCTGAGAAGAAGCCAGGAGAGCTGTTTGGTGAGGATATTCTTGAAGAGACTTACTGAGCAAAGAAACTGCCCAGTATGGTCAGTGAAATATGACTTTTGTACGTTCTTTGATGTGATTCTTTTCCTTTCTGCTACCATCTATTTTGCTTCCTAGTGGAAAGAACACTTTTGACTCTTTGTGGTTTTACTATTTTAGGAAACAATTGTGTGTGCGTTATTTTGTATATATTGAAGGTAGAATGACAGACTGTTTTTGATGTTCACAGAATTGGCAAACCTTTATAAGCCAATCATGCTGTTCCCTCCTTTGCCCCCCCCATGTTTATTCTTGCCTTGGGATTTTTTTCTTTAAAAACATCAATAAAAAGATTTTTATCCTTGAGTAGGAATGACAGTGAAAAATAACAATAGCTTTTGCAATATCAAAGAAAACTTGAATTCATGTTACTGAAAATACTCATTAGCTCTATGATTTGGAATTTGCCCTATGAATTAGATATTCATTCAGGCTATATCATCCTAATGTCTGAGGTGTCTTTTTTTTCTTCAGAAAAACTGTCAAAATTCTTAAGCCTTGAGAAAGATCTGTCTGCTAACAGCTGAACGATCCAACTCTGAATGTTGTATATCCRGAGTAGGAAAACTGAACAAAGCATTGTTTGCAGTAGTTTCTCCTAGACCAACAATGATTTTTTTTTTCCTTTGCAAGTCTTGTGTTATTACATGTGGAAAGCTGCCTTTAGTTTTAGTCAAGATCCAGTAGAAAAGAGGGACTTGAAGTTCAGGTACAATTTAAGGACCTGCAACATTATTTTTAAGAAGAATAATGAATTTAAAATTTGCTTAGGTGATAATTACACAGAGATTACATGGCTGGCATCAGGATAACAGGCTACATACGCTTTATTGGGCAATGTTTTAACACCGTTCCTCCCTCCTTAGAAAAAGAACAAAATGTTTAGGGAGCTAAACAGGAAGGAAATTGCTAGGAATGATAAGGAGTTAAGGGGCTGGAAATACTGAAACTGAGTATCATGAAAAAGGCTTTCCTAACGATGGGAGGTGTCAGGCTGCCAAGGGAGGCTTTGGAGATTTTTTGTTGAAACTGGCCTGTTGACACATTTAAAATGAGATTAGATGGAATTGAGGACTACTCCAATTCCTCAGAGAAAGAGTGTCAAAAATATCCTTCTCTGTCTCTGATGGTTTCCTTTCCCAAGAGCATTACTTGTTCTGAATTTTTTCCAAGTTGGTGGTCAGGAAAAGAGGTCAGAAGAGTGAACTGCCTGTTGGTTGTGCGTGCCTTCTCTGTCCTTGTTGAAGGAAGCTGCTCCCCTAAACTCATCATTTGGCAACCCTTTCACTGTGCTGCTTGGCTGGAGGTATACTCCCACTTCCTGCACTCTCAAACTTGTCATAGATTGCAGGTCTCTGATGGTTTCTTGGCTTTAGATCCTTTTAGTCAGATGTAGTTGTGATGACTAAAATAATTCTCCCCATATGCATCTTCAGGAGTTGGACTCTYAGATATAGAAAACAAATACAGCAAGTAAAGGACTGTTTATGGTTTACATGTCTGCTAAGGTTCTTAGGGAGCCTGTTTGGCCTAACTGAAAAAGTATTGCTGCTGTTCTTTAATAATTTCAGGATTGGCATGATACTTAAACTATGTATTATAAGGGCATTTGGTCAAAATCCTAATCTGTGGTTCCTCGTTAACTCTTCACAGAGATCAAATGGAATGCAAACTACAGGCTGACTTTTACAGCACGTTATTCAATCCCCCCCCCCCCCTTTTCCTCTATCTTACTACTTTTAGGGATTCACGATGAGACAGTGATTTACACAGAAATGATTGAAAGTTGAAATTTTACTATTTCATATGTTGTAAAGTAGTTTGTGTCCCATTCTGATAGCAGCAGTTCTTCAGCATTTGTGTTTATAACACTACTTACATTATAAAAAAATAAAAAGGGCCATAGTGAGTCAAACCACAGGTTGATGTAATCAAGTCCTCTGGCAGAAGTGAGTTGATGCAAACATACAGTGATCCTTCTTACGGTGAAGCCACTCTGCTTTTGGCAATTGAGAGCTCAGGCACCTTAAAATGGCATTGTATCTGGACCATTGCATCTATGAGCTGC
This sequence comes from Rhea americana, assembly GCF_003343005.1. NCBI lineage: Eukaryota > Metazoa > Chordata > Aves > Rheiformes > Rheidae > Rhea > Rhea americana. The sequence goes on from NW_028186550.1 coordinate 110,402, forward strand.
AGAGGGAAATATTTTTTTGCAAATCTCCACAGTCCTTTTGGGGTCCATTTACAATTTTGGCCTCTACAGGATTGCATTGAGTGAAAGTACTGCCCTCCATTTTAAAATCTGCTATTTGACAAACCTCAGACCTGAGGTTGTGAGCCATTGCCTTATACCATGTTTGTTCCTAAAAATAAATTGCTTGTTTTGATTAAACGGTGTTTAATAATAGAAACACTGAGCCAAACAAGTGCATTTTGCATTTAGTCCTGAAATTCCAGAGTCTTGCCTCTCAAGGTATTGTTTTAGTCTCAGTTCAGTGCCTGAGAACATTGGGTGACTAAAGTATATGTGGAAACAGGAGACAATTTGTGTGGTACGAACAGTATACCTCAGTATGTCACATGATGCTTCAGTCTATCAAGATGACAGCAGTTTGTCTGCTATGAATACTCCCATCACTATCCTAGGGAAGTGAGGAGCACAGGTCAGAATCCTCCATTTTTTCATGTGATTGCAGAGTTGGGTTGTATAAACAAATTACTGAAAGGAGGCAATCACTTTGTAAGAAACAGGTGACAAACAACAGGAGGTTTCTCGAGCAGAGAAAGGGAACTCATTTTAAAAGTTATGTGTTTTCCTTCATTTTGACTGCTCTAGTGGAAAAAAGACATATTTAAAGAGTGCTGGGAGTTTGGATGCTTGCGAAATCTACCACTCTGATTCCTAAGGATCAAAAGCTGCAAGAGAATATGCCTAAGGCCAGATGTTTGTTTGCTTCACTATTTCTGGGAGTAGCAACCTGGTGACTCATGCATCAGAGTTTTGATATGCAATTCCTCATTGATTCTGAATAGGGTAATGGTGAAGTATATTCTAAAGGTTTGGAGGATCATAGTTTCTTATAGTTGTTTTCAGTTTTCATTAGAAACTATACAGACTCCTAGGAAGAGATGGTTGGCATTGTGATACCTTGTAGCTGTGAAAGAAAGAAAGAAAAAGACAAGTTAAAGGTGTTATATCACTATAAGTGAATTGGTTACAATAACCCGTGAGTATTTTTTTTTCTTAGTCTTTGTTCTATGTTAAAAAAAAAAAAAAAAAAGTTGGTTGGACAAGAAGGCACAGCAGAAGTTAATAAGGTAACGTGAACATAAAAGTAAATGACTAGGAGAGGAAACAAGGTGAGAAGAGCCCCAAGATTGAAGCTGGTACCAGAAAGACTAATGAGAGCTACTCTGAGCAATCCAGACCAGCAGAGTTTGAATATGAATGGTTCTGTCTAGATTGCTGTGGTTCGTGGCTTTGAGAATGGAAGGCTTGAAGTCTTCTGTAGGCTTAGAATTTATAGTCCTTGGATCAGAATCTGCATGTCCTTGCTACCTTGTACTCATGATGACTGGGGGAAGAACGGGAGAGAAGGACAGGGAAAGATTTCTTGGAAGCTGCTGACAGCTTTGAAAATACYGTGTGAAAATAAGCATTTTTTAAGATCTAGTGGTCTATTCCAGAAATAGCTAGGTAAACAAAGAACTTGGGTGCTTTAAGGCTGGAGATTTCCTTTCCACAGATGAGCACATCAGGAAAAAGGTGAATGGAGACTGTGTGCCCTTTGATCTTGGAATAAAGGGAGAAGGGATCCTTGYTCTGAGAGTGGCTTGCCCTTCCCCCTATCCCACCCATTCTTCTCCCAACCCATCATTGTGGTCTGGATGTCAGTCATACCTTTTGGCTTATGTCCATTAGTGCCTTCCTCAATGGTGTTGCTATTTGTGTTCCCATTCAGATGCGCCAGGGGCGAGGTAGGCTGGGCGAGGAAGACTCTGACGTAGATATTGAAGGGTTTGATGAGGATGATGATGGGAAACCTAAGACTCCAGCCCCAGTGAGTATATTTACAGAAATCCCATCCACAGTCCACATGTTGACTTGCATCCTTGCGGTAGAAGTCTCCATAGTATAAGGGATGTGTGCTGTGTCTAGCACCCTGAATGGCAGCAGTATTCATAGTAGTAGTTAGATAATTAAATGTAGTTTTAAAATGTCAGCATTACAAAACAAATTAAAGAATGTGTCAAACTGAACTGTGAGACAAAAAACAGGCATATGCTGGAAATGGCAGTAGTTTATACAATGTCTGATCTTGATGATTACTGTTTTGAATGACATAGGAAGTTGAAGATGCAGATGGTGACCTTGCTGATGAAGAAGAAGGATCAGCCCAGCAGCCCCAGGCCAGTGTCCTCTATGAAGATTTGCTCATGTCAGATGGAGAGGATGATGATGATGGAAGTGATGAAGAAGGAGATAATCCTTTCTCATGTAGGTTTCCCTTTTTATATAACAAGGTTTAATAGGAACTGGTTGTTCAAAACCCCGCAGTCTTCTTGTCCTTCCATCACAAAAACATGACTGGGGACTATTGGAATTTAATTAACAATTAATCAAGTAATAATTGGAATACATAGGCCAAATAGTCTAGCAGTCATGAAGAAGAAGAGACCAAAAGGGCAAGATGAAAAAAATGGAGGAACATAAATGGAAATGAAGACAAAGTAGAATAGGAGCGCTATATGTAAGCATGGGCACAGAAGAAAGCGGAGTTAAGACAAGATCTGACTGGTTGTTTCAGAAAGTGAAACTGCACATGGTCAGAGAAGACTGGAACTGTGATTTGGTGTGCAGAGAGGATTGGGCAGAGATTACCAAAAGCACAAAATGTTGTTGACAGGAAACTGCGATCAGTATTACTATCAAGAACTGGAAGAGGAGTTTGAAGGCTCTTCAGGTTGTTTCTCTGTTTTGCTAAAGAAGTGTTCCTGCAGAAAGCATATGGTGGTATTTAGAGATGGCTTCAGAAAATTATTATAGGGGAAAAAAAGTGATTTGAGTAGACAAAAGAGGTGGTAGAAGTACTTCAGTAGTGTAAGTAGTGTTTTTGACTAACATCATAAATGACTACTCAGCAAGCAGTACCATCTTCTAGAGACCCTTTCTACTACATTTTTGGAAACACTACTTCCTATACATTCCTTACAATCTATATTGTGTCCTTTTCACAAATAAAGATGGTATATATGTCACTGACAGAACAAAACTGTTGATTTATGAATAAGTGTTGGCTTATTGCACAGCTATCCAACTGAGCGAGAGTGGCAGTGATTCAGATGTGGAGCCCAGTGCAGTGAGACCCAAACAACCCCATGTTCTTCAAGAGAATACACGAATGGGCATGGACAATGAAGAAAGTATGATGTCTTATGAAGGAGATGGTGGGGAGACATCTCATGTCATGGAGGACAGTAATATCAGGTAATTAGAGCTAAGGATGTTGTTTAAAATATTTCTTTCTTCAGAACAAAATTCCTTCTGTTAGAGATTTCTGAAGTCTTTATGATAAAGAGCTTGAGAATGTCCCTTTTTTAGTGTTGCAACTGTAATTGCAATTTACTTTTGAAGTTTTTGTTAGGAATTTGGTTTTGCTGTTAGACCATCACTAATGAAAAGTCTTTGTTAAATTAAAAAATAAAGTCAAGAGTAAGTTCTTGTAAGTTAAATAGCTTCCTGTGCATAATATTTTTTGAAGGCAAGGAAAGTGAATCTTTTTACAGGTTSTCTCAGAAATTATTAAATGTGTTTGAAGCTAAAACATAATATAGCTGATTAACTTCAAGGATTTTTCTTTAAGAGCAGTATTTTTCTTCCTTGAAAGAAAATTGCTCAWTTGAAGTCTGAAAGAATAGGAAAGAGTAAGAATATGCATATTCTGTATTTTGGAAGGAGTTTGTTTTTAGAAAGTGGCAAGTACAGCAATAATAGCTTTATTTTCTGCACTGGTATGASAAAATACTGATCTACCTTTCTTTCTCTGGCCATTCTGTATAGTGTTAGCATTAGATTTTCTATACATTTTCTTTTTAATAATAGAATTCACTCCTGTAATGTTGCTATTGGTATTTGTCTAATTAATTATTTTACAGGAGAACTGTCATAATGGAGAAAAGACCTGCCCAGAAGCTGGGTCAGGCAAACGGTCCACCCAGCAGAATACTGTGGCAATAGCCAGTAGCAGGGGCTAGAGAAGCACAGGAGAATGGGCTGTACTTTGGTGGCAACTTCTGTGCTGTCTGCCTTTCTATCTCCAGTAAAGCTGACAGACAGAAGGTGCTGGAGCAAGCAGGGAACTCCAACTGTTTTGTCTGCCCTGTGTATTTCAGCATGGGCTGAGGATGTTCATAGAGAATTGTTTCACTGAGAGAGCTGTTTTTTTAGTTAACAAAACCGATCACTGATAAAACTGAATTGCCCGATGGTTCCAGGTGTTTCACAATCCCTTCATTTATACAGGAGCAAAAATGTTACATGTAGAATTTCTGATACCAACAACTGATTTGAAATGCAGATATGATAATAGTATATTCTTTTTTTCTAGCTATGGCAGCTATGAAGAACCAGACCCAAAATCCAACACAAGAGATACTAGTTTCAGCAGTATTGGGGGGTATGAGATCTCGGAAGAAGAGGAAGAGGAAGAAGAGCAGCGCTGTGGGCCAAGCGTACTAAGTCAGGTCCATCTGTCTGAGGATGAAGAAGACAGTGAGGATTTTCATTCCATTGCAGGAGACAGTGACCTGGACTCAGATGAATAGACTTCTTAGGACATTCCCTTTCCCTGAGATGGCAGTTATTGTGGCTCATGAATTACTGTTGTCCCAGTTTGGTATAAGAAACAACACAGTGCAGTCTGTGTTAAAAATTTCTATAAAAAAAAGCTGTTTCATATTATCAGTTCTAAAACTTGTTATATGACTGAGTAAATGTTGAAAAATAAGCTGTAGAGAAGCCTACCCAGCTGAAGTACTGGGCTGGTGCAATTTTTCTCTAGTTCCAGAATCTAGCTAGAGAGACCTATGGTGGTTTGTTCATTTTATTTTTATAGATGTAAAATAATTTCTCAGGAATCGTAGCCTGGATTCATGCATGTATGCCAGGAAAACACGGTTGCTCAGAATAAAATGTCTGCTGTTCTTTTGATGAACAATTGTAAAGTAAGAACTTTTCCCTTTATGAAACGAGTTACCTGGGAATACAATATGAAATGCATTCTCTAGTAACTACTTAACTGCCTTGAGTGTTTCGGTGAACAGCTGTGTTTTTTACTTTTTTTTAAGTTGCAATTGGTCTCAGAAATGAAAATGTGCTAATTTGAGTCAGGCTGCTTGTGTTCTAAAAATAGTCATTATCCATKGCTGTGAGAATTCCTTATTTTCAGTCAAGTGAGAAGAAGGCACAGAGCCGCCTGAGCTTTGCACTGTACTTGCTGGTTAACTGTAAATAAAACTCGAGATGGTTTAAAGAGCAGCGCCTCTGCCTGCTGGCGCCCTGGCCCTGCTGTGTTTGTATGTCTGTGGGGCACCCCGTTCTCGGGGTACCGTTCTCGGGGTACCTTGGGCTGAGGCCAAAGGAGGGAGGCCCGGAGCCGCGGCGCGCGGACGGCASCGGCTGCCCCCAATGGCGCCCCCCTCCCCGGGCCTCCCGGCAGGCCCCGCGCGCTCCATGTGGGGGCAGAGCAGCGCGAGGGCAGGGCGGGCGCGCATGCGCCGTTCCTTCCCGTTTGTCGCAATGGCTTCTCGCGGAAGGATACCCGAAGTGATAAAAAGTCTTTCTGACTCTCACGCGGTGCCGCCTGAGGCGGTGCGTGGCGGAAGGAGACGCATGAAGTTCCGGCAGGGATTCCTCCGCCGCGCAGGGGCCCGTCCAGCGCTGCTCTCTCGCTCCGCCCGAACTATTTCGTGAGCGGAGGTAGGTCCGGCAGCGGCCATTCGGCTGCGTGCTGCCTCCGCTGCCGCCAGCGCCATTTCGGGAGCCGCCGCCGCCGCCTTAGCGCGCTGGTAGCGTGGGGAGCTCGGTCCTGCTCCGCGTGCCTCAGCCCAGCGGCCCCCTCCGTGCCCGCGGCCGTTCTGCTGCCTCCGCCCGAGCCTCGCCGGCCCCCTTTCCCGATGGCGACCTCCGTGGGGAACGTAGCTGACAGCACAGGTACTGCGGCCTGCCGCGCCGCGAGGGCTCGGGCCGCGCCGGGAGGCCGCGCCGCCGCCC
>NW_028186550.1:116600-133667 GCF_003343005.1 Rhea americana
GTTCGTGTCTCGCCGGGCGGCCCCGGCTGCCGCCTGCCCCGGCGGGCTGCGCCGGTGCCTCCCGCTCGCGGCGCGGAGCCGGCCCGCGCCGCGGCTGCCCGGCGGCTGCGTGGGACAGCGCTTCTCGAGAAGCCCGAGATAATCAGTTCTGAGTGGGTGGTTTCTTATGGCTGTATTTGTCTGGTAATTAAGTTTCCGCAGAGGACGCGAGAGAATGAAAGCCTGACCCAAAATATAGATTGATTGATCAAGAATTTCTCTCGCTGTGTTTGATCAGTAGGTCCCTTGTGGAATAGCATAGTAGGGCAACTTTTTGTGGCTGGGAAGACAGCGTACTCCTGCTAGGAACGATGCTCTTTTCAATTTCTAGATCCAGAACATGAGGGCGAGGGAGAAATCTCCTTTCTTCCCTTCAGAACAAGGAGAACACCGTGCATCCTGAAAAGAAAATACAGCTTTGTCAGCTAGAGTTCTGGGGCTTTCAGACCCTTCCCTCTCCTCTGGTTACAGAAGAGGTGAAACAGGATGYGGGAAAAGTAGGGAAAAAGGATGAGCAGAGAAAGAGACGTGATACCAGTAGGAGTGATGCAAAGGGAACTGGCAGCGCTACAGAGGTGGAGATGGGGAAGGGACGGCTAGCTGCTGTAGATGGTATTGCTGTTGCCTTCCACCTCGGCCAGGACTGCTCACCTTGTCACCTAGTGTGCCGCATCCCCTTGGAGCCTTGAGCTGTGGAGGTGACAAGGACGTGTGCCTAGTCGGGGAGTGTTCCCTGTTCCTTGCTGCCACCACCACCTCTGATACGGAGGTGGCAACTATTCCTGTCTGTGTCTAGATTTTATCCAAATGTAAGGGTGGGTGTGAGCTTATATTGAGTGCTTCGGTTGCTATTTCTGGAGAATTTTTGTCTCTTGTACAATTGTGATATTTCTGCACAGGTTTTAATTTTGTGTGGGTTCTCCAAAAGTATCAGGAAAGGTCATTGTCTTAGCACATGCTATGCTTTTCCAAGGTCATAATTAAAACATATAGTACATGCTGGTATAGGTACAAAAGTTCATGTGAAATAGCAGGTGAATGTTTATTAGACTTGGTAAGGGATTCTTTTGGCTGTGACTCTTTCACTGGAATCATTTTCTTTTAAAATGGATTCTGTGAGCAACTGTCAGTGGCAGTATTGCGGATTCCTGTCTTTCTGGAAAGATGATGCTCTCTCTTCGATGCTAACCCTGCTAAATGCTGAGTTCATTTYGAAGTCTGCGGTATTTGTTCACTTCCCACTCTCCTGTATGCTTCTGGAGAGGATCACTGCTAAAATGTGTCTTGGGTGAGAGATGGCTGCATGTCTTACTACAAGTCACTGGTTTGCTTTATCTCTTCTAGTGGGGTTGGTTTTGCAAAGGTGTTTCACTCATTTTGTTGCTTTCATTAACAATTTTTATTCATGGATTTTATATGAAATACTCTTATTTTCTCTCTGTTGGCCTGCAATTGTAACTTCCATTTCATTTTTCACCTCTGCTTAAACAGGCAAAGCATAGTATTTAGATAAGTTAGAAGGTTTTTTCCAAGTGGTAATAAATAAATCTAGACTTTTTTTTTTTCCATTAACATTTGAATTTAATAACACCTTTGTAGTTTATTGAAGAAGAGATTAGGTCCTTGGAGCAAGCTTCTCCATTTTTGCACCATCAGCAGAACTTGAAAATATAGTAACTGTCAGATGAGCTAAACGTATGTGATTGTTAACAACAGAAGGAAAGCAAGGAACAGCATGTTTGTACCCTAGTGTTCTTACTTACCAGCCATCTCAAATTTTGGTAGATAATACTGTCTTTTTCATGTTAAGTAATGCTTGTATCTGTTTACTGACAGTAGAATCATAGAATCAATAAGGTTGGAAGGGACCTCTGGAGATCATCTAGTCCATCCCCCCCCCCCCTGCTCAGCAGGGTCACCTAGAGCGTGGTAGACAGGGTTGCATCCAGGCGGRCCTTGAATATCTCCAGAGAAGGAGACTCCGCAACCTCTCTGGGCAGCCTGTTGTCCACAGTTGTCCACAACCTGGGCAGTGCTCTGCCACTCTCACAGGGAAGAAATTCCCCCTCACGTTCCCCCTACCTGTTTCAGTGCTCCGGTAGGTTTAACCACATACAGAAGTCCACTTTTTCCACAGGCTGGGTTTGGAAAGCTCTTAAGCTAGGCTCCTTGAGAAACAGACTTATTCTATATGAAGTTATTTGATCAGTGTTTTGTGAAGCCTTTGAAAGTGAGTAGTTTTGCTAGTTTCAATGTAGCCTGAAGCAGTTAAAGTTTCAACACCAATAGAGACAAATCATCTGAAATTAACAGCTTCAGTTTGGTCCTGTAGTGTTTGCAGTCTTCTTCAAATCCCAACAGTGCTAAAAAACTAACTTTCAAAAGAATTTAAATGGTTTCCATCAATCTCAAATCCATTAAAAACACTAGATAACAACTCTGTACCTAATCCCTTTGTGATTTTTTTTTTTAATTGCATTAGCAAGTTTCCTTGTATTGGTTAGGATTTATCTGTGCTTCATTGTATCAAAAMTCTAAAACTCATTAGATCATAGTGGGAAATGTATAGTAACTGAGATTAAAAGTGACTGTGAACCGAAGAAGGGCAAATAAGAGACATTTGTAGTAGTTGAAGCATGATATAAAATTACTTTTATTATTAAAAGCATAAGTATAAAATATAAAGACAGAATTTGAGGACAGATCCTTCTTTTTAGGATGAACATCTTTTTCCCTAAGTTGCACTTATCACATCTATCTTCTAATGTAGAACTGTACTTTGTAAAACAATTTACTTTCCACAGAAAAGGTTGTTTATCTAAAATAGATGATGTTTTACTTACATTTTCTCTGTGAATATGTTGACACTAAGYACTTTGTCACTCCGATTCCACCTAGACACCCAGAATTAGTGAATTCTTTTCTGTATCCCGTCCTTTCTAAAAACTACCTCTATAGGCCAGCAACATAAAAATCGCAGCTATYGTTGTGAAGCCAAGATTGTTTTTGATGGAAGAATTTTTACTCGTTATAAATAACGCAGGCTAATAACAGATAAGAGAGACCGGAAGAAATGTGTGTTACGCTTTCTTTTTTTTTCTTCTTTTTAAGGGTTTTCATGTGATACAAATCTACTGGTACGGCAAAACTTTCTTTTTGTTTGAGTCCTTTGAAGTCTTTGTCTACTGTCCTTCATTTCTCAATAGTTTTTAGACCTTGTTTTTAGTACTATGAAGTATAGGATTTATAGTTGGGGAAGAGAAAGCAGATTCATTGTTCTATTACTAGCACTTTTATGAACCAAAATACAATATTATTTTGGGAATCTCTTTGGATATTTTTCAAGTTCATGGAAAATGATTGACTTGTAATGACTCTCTGTGTTTATGTGCTTATTATTAACYGATGAGGTCATGCACCATTGTACCCATAATGTTAGAAACGTAACTGTAGATTGAGGCATGAAGATCTGAGAGTTTAAAACATCACATGCTGTAGTACTTTACATAATTCCAAGCATCTTCATCCTTTAGTTTTATACATCTTTTTTTTTTTTTTTAACATTTTTTTGTTTTGTTTCCATTATCTAACTTTTTGTTTTCCCCCCTTAAATGTTTTGGTGATTCTCCAGAACCAACGAAACGTATGCTTTCCTTCCAAGGGTTAGCGGAGTTGGCTCATCGTGAATATCAGGCAGGAGACTTTGAAGCGGCAGAGAGACACTGCATGCAGCTTTGGAGACAAGAGCCTGATAATACTGGTGTGCTTTTATTACTATCGTCCATTCACTTCCAGTGTCGCAGACTGGACAGGTAGGAGACTTAAGGTGGCCTGTCAAGCTTAGCTTGTAGTTTGCACCTCTCATAATATTGAGAACAGCTGAGAAAAGTTCTGTTATAATTGTGGTTTTATCATTGAAAGCAAACGCTGACTAACTTCTTGGCAGCAGTAAGGATTGGTCAAAAAATACTCGGTCTTTTTGAATTTTGTTAGGGCAAATGAAGTCCGAATTTTAATTGCTAGCCTTGCAACAAACAACAGATGTTGTTATTCACATTTTACTTTAATATTGTACACTTTAATATCAGAATCAGCTATGCTTGTATGTACTAGAGGCACTTGTAAACAAAAGTAATTGGTCATTCTACCTGTAGTGTTGGGTTTTGTGGGGAGTTTTTTTTAGTGGCAAGATTGTGACGAGATGATTGTTTACTGTGAAGTCGCATGAATAGCTGAGTGTTTTGTCCTTTGAAAGTTGTTTCCATATTCTCTTTCTGCCTGTTCCTGAGCTTTTTGTGCCTTAAGCATTTCAAACCTTACTAACTATTCTAGCTGTAAATCTGTGTGTCCTGGCAACGAAGGTAATTTGTTACTGAGATTTAATTTATGTAGGTTTCTAAATAAAGTTGTACTAATTCAGATACGGGAAAAATAAGGGTGAAACTGAATTTTACATCTACATGTCTTTGCTATATCCTATTTCTTGAAAAGAGTATAAAGCAAAATGTTGCTTAGAGAAAAGCCTTCAAATATTGGCAGAGGTGTAATGGGATTTCTACACTAACTATTTTTTAAACTGTGTTCAGCTCAAATTTAGCAACAGGCTTGCAGAACTCTACTGACAACTCTAGTTTGCAAGCAGTAGAATCTAAAATGGAAGGGAGATGGTAATTTCAGCTAGGAGAAGCTAGTCTTTTAACTGCTCTCTGTAGTTTCTAAATTCAGATTTGTTGGGTGTATGTTTGGCTCAGTTACGCATGAATGTTCATTAAGTAAGTAGACAGGCAAACAAAGTCAATTAAAAAAAAAATGTCTTATTTTTTTCCAGGTCTGCTCACTTCAGCACTTTGGCTATCAAACAAAATCCGTTGTTGGCTGAAGCCTACTCAAACCTAGGCAATGTATACAAGGAACGTGGACAGCTACAGGAAGCTATTGAACATTATAGACATGCACTACGCCTCAAACCGGATTTCATTGATGGATATATTAATCTCGCTGCTGCATTGGTAGCTGCAGGTGATATGGAAGGAGCAGTACAGGCATATGTGTCTGCCCTTCAGTACAATCCTGTAAGTAACACTTTATTTTATGGAAGAGCTCCATACCTCACTGCTGTCCCAGGACAGACAGACAAATAACAACTTTCCTTGGATGTGGAAGAATTAAGAGTATTTAAACACGAAGTATTAGTTTAAAAGAACAACAAACAGTCCTCCCCTCAACATGCGCACCATAAATTTAATAATCTACTTAATACTTTTCTTTAAAATGCATGAAATACTGTCACAGATTTTTTTTCGTTGGAACACTGTAAGGGCTGCTGGTTATGTAATCTGTATTATTCAGAATAACAGAAAAGGAAGGACTTTTTGAGGTTTTTAAGATCAGAAGTATCAGTGAATAATCTCTTACCTGGCTTGATGTGTTGTAAAGCAGTGTTACTGCAGAGAGAGAAGCACTGATACACAGTTACATGCTAAATCTTAATAAACCGTCAGGTACTATTGTATGAAATAACTATATGGTGATTACTATTGCATTGGTTAGATTTTCACACTGCACAGGTTTACAGAAACATTGATTTATGTTTTATAGGCTGAAACCATATATCGTCTAAGCATAGTTAAGTTGCATAGAACTGTTTCATTTGCTGTTCGGAGTTTTTGGTTGTAACTGTTTTGACATTACATTTTAACAAATACTGAATTAGACTGATACCTTCTATTTGTTTTGCATTGCATTCAACTTCTGCGGTACTACTCAGCATGGTGTGTCTTAATTGCTTGCTATGTGGTATCAGTGTTTTGTCAGAAATGCTTACAAAGCAGCATTGGTCTAGAGTGCCTAAATCCTTTTTCCTTTGAAAAAGGATGTGCAAAATAAGTTCAACAAGTGCTCAGAATTGTGTTTTGCTGTGTTCTACAGCCTAGGTGAACTTGCTTAGCTTTGTTATGCTAAGTGGTGTCACAGGCAGAATTTGTGTGTTGCCTAGGAATACTATAAGATGGTATTTTCTTATGAAAGTCTTGTTTAGGTTGAAAACTTTTTCATTAGTATTGACAATAATGTCCCCATACTCTATGGTCTTCCCATGTACTGCAACATACTGCAGTTGTAGTCTATGCTGTGGTTRCAAATGAGAGTAGAAAAATAGCAAATGGCAAGGCTGTTGAAAATGAACAGATGAGTAGAAAAAGAGGGAGAAAACCCCTGCTTTGGGGATAGAGGAAGCAAGGTCGTCATGATAGTTATAATTTTAAAACGATTTCAAATTATTAATGGTGTAAATTAAGAATACAGGCCTAGTGGAGAGAAGACAGTCATGCTTTATTTCTTTCTACATCTTCAGAATTGTGCTGTGGTGATGCTAAAGTCAATATGATCATCCATTACCAGTAATAATAAGTCAGGAAAAATAATTCAAATCTGAGATGTTTACTGCTTTAAAATTAGAGAGAACTCTGGAATTCTAAGAATTTTGTAAGTCCTCCATGTGGACCTTTGGGGTGTCTGTGAAGTCCTGAAGTTTAAGTGCTTATGGCATGATTTAATTTGATTTTTTTATTAATATTTTTTCTTTTTTTTTCTTTTCAGGACTTGTACTGTGTTCGTAGTGACCTGGGGAACCTGCTCAAAGCCCTGGGTCGCTTGGAAGAAGCCAAGGTAGGTGTTCAGTAGAATACATTTAAACGTCAGTGTTTTGAAAACTTGAACTTTGCACCAAGTCTTCAGATCTGCGTTGATCTACAGACAGTCTGAGAAACTGCTGAAAACTGAAGGCACTGAATCACCCCAGAGTAGTAGCAGGGCAAGCTATGGCATGTCCATGTTTAAAAGTTGATTTAAATCAAGAAATGGAACATTACCAAGTCTTTCTGCTGAACTAGACTATCTGAAACCATTCTGAAGTATTGGGCAGGGGCTCCACCATGCTCTTATCTGGAAATAAGTAACAGTCCTTCAAATCTGAGGCTTGCCTGCTGGTGCCAAGCAGAGAGCCTGTGATTAGCTCGAGATCCCTGTACGATGCAGGTGCTATTGAAAATGCTGCTCTTCTAAAGTCCTTTGTGGCTTGTAAGTGGAGAAGAAACTTATCCAAATGTTATCTTGTAATATTGGCTTTTAAAGATTTTTATTCTTTAACTTTTCCCTTCCCTTGATAGTGGAAGAAAGGCTAGTAAATGATCAATAGCTGCAGTATGCGAACCCCTCAAATAACTTTTCTTCATGTCTTCCCTACTCCCTTCCCCCAAAATAAAGAAATCAGAAGGACAAAGCTGGTTTGTTTGGGAAATGAACTGATCGAAAGAAAACTTGCTGTAGTGGAAAGGTGGCTTCTAGCAGTCTGTGTTTTCTAAACCGAGAATTCGAACACCAAGATGAGTTTAAAGTTCTTGGCATGTTAAAACTTTGATTGCGCGATGAAATTGTCTTGTTACAAGCCACCTTACGCGTCCGCGCTGCCGGGGTGAGGAGTGTGGAGAAATCAGAAACACTCTGGACTCCACGTCTGTCACTCCAAGCCCCACGCGCATGCTAAAAAGTGGAGTGTATGAACAGCGTAGCTGTCTGTTTGGCTGCAGCACCATTTGGGGAGGGATAAGATGTTTGTGGGGTAATGGGAATGCAGGTTCAAAATTCATTGTTTTTTGATTTCTCGAACAACTTGGATGTGTGTACCTCTCTAGAACAACATAATTTGGTCAGATCCAGGTTGAAAATATTTTGAAGTAGTGTTTACAGTTTGAACAGTCTTTGAGACACTTGGTTCTCAGCCCACCAAGCGGACAGCTAACATGAATTGCACTTCACTGCAGCTTTAGTGTGACTGGTATAGGCCAAGACACTGCGCCTGCCTTAGGTTGCTGACTTCTTTGTTTCAGAGCTCTGGAGACACCTAGTTTGAAAGTGTTATTCCGTTTTGTGAGAACTTAATAAACAAGAAAAACATCTTGAGTAAATTGCAATGTATTTCTTTGGTTATCAGTCCATTTGAAAGATCAAGCCAGCAAATTCCTTACAGTTTGAACTAAAATTTAATTTCTTTATAGATACTTGAGAGCCTTTCTTCCAAAAAAAAAAAAAAAAAGTCCCTGCTGTATGCAATTGCCCTGATTAACCCTCTCCCTTCTGCATGTCTCCCTTGTTACAGACAGATTGTCCTCATTCCCATGTGTTAGACATATCCAAAAAAATTGCAATTGCTTTGTTGAACTTTTACTAATGATCTTGTTTTATTTTCTCTCTTGTTTTTGGTTTTTCACCACTGATATTGTATTTAGAAGGTTTCAGGTGGGTGAAACCTCCTATTCCATGCGTAAGGTGCCTCGCTGAAGGGAGCTCGAGGCCTGGATCTAGGGCAGACACACACCTCCTCCTCCTCTTCCAGCAAGGAACGCACCGAAAAGTCACATGATGAGAAATATGGTAACGGGTTTGTAACTGCCACAGCAAAACCATTTGCCTCCATGCCTGAATCTTCTGTCTTGTGGCTTCAGAAACAGCTTAAAATATTTAATTACAAACAAGTAATGTAAGAATGTTTTATACTAGTAGCCACAAATTCTTTCAAAGAAATAAAGTAAAAGTAAATTAAGATGTTTTTTAAAGAAATAATTGGAGATAGTTAATAGTAAAAGCTTCTAACTCTTCTGGTTGTTCATTTTTTTTCCTTTTTTCTTCTTTGTTTGGATTGCAGCGTTCTGCTCTTCTGATGATGCGCTGTGATCCTGCAGTAGCGCAAAGGCTGCGCAGCGGTAACGCGCATTGCGTGCGATGAAGCCCTTGTGAACGGTTGACTAGATGATTAATCTCTGATTGGGTGACTGCCTAAGCTCCAGGCTGTAGCCTTTTGGATAAAATCGGGTTGTAATGCATTTAGAGTCCAGACATCAAATTTAATGTTCAAGTTTCTGTATGGGCCTGTCTGGTAGATTAATGATTCTGGTTGGCCGTTCACTGTGTCTAGGGGCAATCAATATAGCACAGCAGTTCGCAGCGATAGCGTGGCGCCGTGCTGTTAGGATGCGCAGCGATTTCTTGCGCTTGCATTACAGGGACCTAAACCTTCATGCAATCCTGTCATTTGAGGTTTTGAAGCTGTAGATGATTAAATRTATTTGAAGAAACTGGGAAATGAGATTGGGTACGTCGTCTCGCTTGAGAAGGACAATTAAATTTGAAGAATGGCTGCATCTCTTTTTCCGTAATTTTTCTAATTCTTATTTTGTATCCCCTTTAGAATATACACATTTTAAGAGTTCCATCTCATGGAAAGAAGTTGTTTTTACATACTTCTTATTTTTACATGTTTAATGGTAGCAGTAACTCTGTTGTAGTACTTCAATTATTTCTAAGACTACTTCTGATAACCCGGTGTCTGAAGGCATGTTAATTTGTTGTCAGCATAACTGAAAAATGGTGGGCTTGCACCTGGGTTTTGGTTTGCGCTGGCGCAGGATCAACAGCTGTTTGCAGCGCATTAGTTTTGGCGCAAGCTAGCCTATACTGCAGGGTCACTTTTGGCTGGTTAGAGAAGGCATACTAACAATTATTTTTCTTATTTTTTTTTCTTTTTTACAAATATTCCCCTTCCCTTGTATCTCTCTTCTTTAACTGTTCCAAGGCCTGCTACTTAAAAGCAATTGAGACTCAACCAAACTTTGCAGTTGCTTGGAGTAATCTTGGCTGTGTTTTCAATGCCCAAGGAGAAATCTGGCTTGCAATTCATCATTTTGAAAAGGTAATTATCTAAACCCATCTGCTTTGCTAGTAGATTTTACTGCGCGTGCAATTGCCTACTTAYGTGTAAGTACTTTTGTAGATGGTAGATACATTTTGATCAGCAGAGAACTTCTTATAATCCTGTTAGTTAACATCTTATGTTAATCCTTTTTTACTTCCTGATGTTTCAGACTGCCTGTATGCCACTAAAGAGATATGTTTAGAATTGCCCTAAGGACTCCACACACATGTCAAAGATAAGAAAATTCATTAAGTTGTTTTACAGTCCTTTTCCAGAATAGAATTTTTTAAAATCTAATTCTGATGGGAATAGTGTTTGAGTATGTATGTTGTTTTGTRTGTGTGTGTAAGAGAAACAACTTTATTTAAAATCTTTTTCATTGCAATCCTGTTTCAGGTATTCTTGCTTTCCTGTGAGTAACTGAGGAGAATGATTTAAAGGGATACAGTAACTCCTCTTCTCCAGGACTTCCTTCACCACTAGTGTTTCACACTTCTCTAGATTAGATTGATATGGTTAATTCTTACTGTAATGTGTTGTCTAATACCTTCTATGTAGTTACCTGGTTAGCCTATAAACTCTGTACTGGTTTCTAAGCTTCTAAGTGACCTAAAACCAGGTTTAAGATATGGTTGGCAGTTTTGTTCTGGTATTTACGATTTATAAATCTTCAGGAAAATACTTAGCTTTTAGAGGGGAAGGGTGTTGTTCCTGTATTCTAGTTAGTGATAGATTAAGTGTTTTAATTTGGAAATAATCCCATGGGAAAGACTGTAAGTGTGATTAAGGCCAATGTTTGGCTTGCCATATACTTAACCTGTAGTTCGGTACTGCATCTTCTGTAACTCTATGAGATGTTACAGATTTTTTATACGRTTTATTATTTTTGTAGTGATTTTTTTTAATGTTAAATGGCTACATTTGTTTTCCAAGCACATACTTGTTTTTTTTCTTGCTCCTCTGAAACTGCTAAAGCTAGAAAACACTAATTTTACAGTAGATAGAGGATGCAGATCAATTTCTCAGGGTTTTCTCCCCTAAACAAAGACAGCAGCATGGGTGGGTGGTTACGGATGACCTAACATGGAATAAATGTTATTCTGTAGTAGTGACAACGAGTGTTAGAATCAATTCTAATATGTATGAATTTGGAGGGAGCTAGGTCATGGCTTAGGTAAGCAAGTGAGTAAATTTGAAGGTAGTATATTCAGTCTTTTCTACAAATTCAAAGAAAAACTGTCACGTGCACTTAATTGATTCAGAAGTAAGCGTACGTGTAACTACTACGTGATTATTTTGCTTAAGCTACGTTCTCCTTCCTCACTAGGTTGTCGWTTAAAATCTTAAATATTTTACAGTTTGAGTTTATCCGTTAAAAAAAAAAAAACTTTAGGTTTCATAGAGATTGCTTGTACATTAATGCTCAAAACTGTTACTTTAAAAATATTTTCAGGCTGTAACACTTGACCCCAATTTTTTGGATGCTTACATCAATCTGGGGAATGTCCTGAAGGAGGCAAGAATATTTGACAGGTAAGTAGATAAGTAGTGTCACTCTGTCAGCAGCCTGTCAGATGTATAAATTAGGTTCCTGATGTAAAATCTCTTTGGACAGCATAGTGAAGACCTCTACTCAAAGGTAAGAAAGTAAATGACTGGAACACACAGAGCAGAATACTAGAGTTCAAAGAAACATCCCATGGAATATACTGTTTCTGAAGATGTTGAAAATATACTTGAAATTAAGTCTGGGGAAAAAATAAAGAGGATGTGTCTGAGAAAGCATGCAAGTGTCTTTTGAGTGCACTTTTTTTTTCCTCCCCATTATGTGATTCCAGACCKGATCCTGATCTACATGTGTATTTTTCTAAAATTTTCCTTCTGTGGAAGATAAGCTGAAATGCTGAATTTCAGTTAAGAACTTAATTAAATATTATGTATTTATTATGGCTGTGCATCATGTTACTACATGTCTCAAAACAAGCTAGCTGGAAAGATAACTGCAGCGACATCTGATCTGATCCATGAATCTTACTTCGGTTTCTCGAAGAAGATTCAGGCTGTACTGTTTCTCTGCAGTGTGCCATACTGTGTCTGTTAATTGGATTACAGTTTCTGGCAGCTGTGGTTTGTGGCTCAAAATTTAATAAAAGCTTGCAGGAAACAGGTTTATTATTCTAACTAGTTGCATAAATCATTTGATGATATTTGTGTTAACTGCAGATTAATGGGTTAAATAAGGACATGTACACTAGTCGTTTTGGAGTTTACAATATCTTCTTGAGTTTTTTTTTTAATTAAAAATACTGTTACGATTTTTTTTCCCTAGGAATTGCTTGCACACAAGAATCACTTAAGTATGGTGCTATAGGTACATATAATTRAGGATCTATCTTTGAACAAAATGAAGATAGAAGCATAAGTAAAGCAGGATAAATGTGTTAGGTTAGCAGAGATAATAAAGAATGGTATAATGTAATGGTGTAAGTCTGAGTTGTGTTTATATTGTTATAATCTAATAATGAACTAGTATAAGAAAGAAATGCTTTGAGCAAAGGTCTTGTGCTTCTCCTAGCAATGAAGAATGTTTTTAAAGGAAAGCTTTACCTTTCTCCTAGAAGACTTAGGTTAATCACTGTACAGCATCAGGTGAGGAAGAAAAAACCCCCTCATTTTTAGAGTATTTGGGTATGATGTGAGCTGCACATGAGCAGTTATTCTCCATGGTGGGAAATCTGTGAATAAAGTAGTTCTGATTTGGTTTGGGAGAAGGAGAGCATGTCACTACTGACAAAAGTGTATCCAGATAACAACAAATTCTTCAGTTTAATAATTTCACGACCCATGGGAAAAGGAAGGATTTGGAAAGGGCGTTTTAATGAAGAGAAGGCCTGGGAAGAACCTGGGACCAGTTTCTTGGACAACCCTAAGAAAACATTTTAAATGCTAAAATTACGTATGTTTAATGTTCTCCATTGTAGAGAAATAATTGCGGAAGGTTGTAGGATTTTTGTTTGTACAAAATTCTCGTTTTGTGCACAGTTGGTCTTTTTTTTTTTTTTTTTTTTATTGGGAAAGGCTTATGTTGATGACACAAATGTTCTAGTAATAGAAGTCATTGTTAAATAGTTCTGAATAGGAGGCCTGCTTATCTTACAGCCCAGGGCTATTTCAGAAATACTAGCTGTCTTGCATAGGGCAATGGATTTGGAACTTCTGATGTTTAATTAAAATGAACCAAGTCTGTCTTTTGTGCTAGCCTTGCAAAGTTGAGAAAAGTTTTTAAAATGTCATAAATCATCATGTCTTTCCTTGATTGGATTTTTAATTCTAGTGACGTTTTACAGGCTAAATCTTGTGTGTCTATTAATATGTATCCCTTGGAGGTCTTTTTTCCTTTTATGTAGATCTTTTGATAATCAGGGTAAATCTACAAGGTAACTCCACAAGTGATTATTAACCTTCTCTTTCTTGTTACAGAGCTGTAGCAGCTTACCTACGAGCCTTGAGTTTGAGTCCAAATCATGCAGTTGTGCACGGTAACCTTGCCTGTGTATATTATGAGCAAGGACTGATAGACCTGGCAATAGACACCTACCGGAGGGCTATTGAACTCCAGCCCCACTTCCCTGATGCCTACTGTAACTTGGCCAATGCCTTGAAGGAGAAAGGCAGTGTAAGGAGTACTTTTTTTTTTTTTTTTTTTTTTTTTTTTTCCTTTTGTGTAAATTTTTAAAACTTCAGTTAATAGTTATTTTAGACCCCAATTATTAGTCAGCTTTATTAAAATGGGATGTCTTTTTTTTTCCTTCTTCATCAGGAAGAATAATATGGAATATCACTCTCTGAAACTGTTAAAATGTTTGTAGAGTAACTTTCCATAAGGAGTGATTTTACAGGAAATGCTACTGTATTAAGCAATTCCCTTGCTTATTTTACTCCATTTTTTCTTAAAAGGTGGCTGAAGCAGAAGAGTGTTACAATACAGCTCTTCGACTCTGTCCCACACATGCAGACTCTCTCAATAATCTAGCAAACATCAAGCGAGAACAGGGGAACATTGAAGAAGCTGTTCGCCTTTATCGGAAAGCTCTTGAGGTATAGATGAATGAAGTAGGGGAGAGACGGGGAATTAAAGCTGAGAATA
Source organism: Rhea americana (assembly GCF_003343005.1). Taxonomy (NCBI): domain Eukaryota; kingdom Metazoa; phylum Chordata; class Aves; order Rheiformes; family Rheidae; genus Rhea; species Rhea americana. The sequence continues at coordinate 130,535 of NW_028186550.1, forward strand.
TGTAATATGGCATAGGCTTTTTTCCCCTTTGGCTGTAAGGGGAAAAAAAACTTTGAGTCATTTTGCATTTCTTACTCTTCTTTTTATAATACAGTATGCTTGTGGGATTTGAGAGACAGATTCTACTTCTTTTCTTCCAGGTATTTCCAGAATTTGCTGCTGCACATTCAAATTTAGCAAGTGTTCTGCAACAGCAAGGAAAGTTACAGGAAGCTCTGATGCATTACAAAGAGGCTATTAGGTAAATGGATTCTATTTCTAATATTGTCGATGTTTCATAACAGGAAAGTGCCATAGGTCTGCACAGAAAATGACTTACAATAGTATATTGTAATTCAAGTAGTTGCTTTGCAAGCCAAACAGCAGTCTGGGTATGGTTTCTTAGTTACGAAGCATCTTTTATTGTTCATGACATAATGTTACTTTGGTTTTCAGAATCAGTCCCACATTTGCGGATGCTTATTCCAATATGGGAAATACTTTGAAGGAAATGCAGGATGTTCAAGGAGCTTTACAGTGCTACACTCGTGCCATTCAGATCAATCCAGCTTTTGCTGATGCCCACAGTAACCTGGCCTCTATTCACAAGGTAGCRCAAGTGAATGATTCACTCTTGTAATATGGGGCATTGTGAGTACTTACCATGACTATATATTAATCTGCTGACTCTTTCCTATGTCTTTTCAGGATTCAGGGAATATACCAGAAGCCATTGCCTCTTATCGCACTGCTCTGAAACTGAAACCTGACTTCCCAGATGCCTACTGCAACTTGGCCCACTGCTTGCAGGTGAGGAAAAGGGGGCTTTGGTTGTAATTTTTAAAGATTCTTCTGCAGCAAATAAGCTCAGTTACTTCAGCCAATCAGTCTGTAAGCAAACTTAGGAGTAGACCTAAATTAGAAGATAAGATTGTACAGTCATCACAGTAATTGCCTTTTTTTTTTAAAAAAAAAAAAACATTTTTGGAAGAAATGCTTTTCACAACTTGGAATCAGATGAAGTTGTTAACCTATTATTTTTCAATTTTTCCTTTTCTAGATTGTCTGTGACTGGACAGACTATGATGAAAGAATGAAGAAGCTGGTTAGCATTGTAGCTGATCAGCTGGAAAAAAACAGACTGCCTTCTGTCCACCCTCATCATAGCATGCTGTATCCGCTCTCTCACAGTTTCAGGAAGGCTATCGCTGAGAGACATGGAAATCTCTGCTTGGACAAGGTAGGAGTTTTATACAGGCTAACTGCAGTCGAGTTAATTTGTGTGCTTTTGCCAATTTAATTATATCCGTGTTAACAGATTTTATTTTTTAATATAGTAGYCTTCTTAAGGCTTCTGAGTCATTGACATGTAGAGAGCTAGAGCATAGTGTTTACTCATCTAGTTCTGCAAAGTACATGTGAGGGCTGTTTTGAGAAGCCCAGAGTGAATAAACACTATTCCCGTAATGGTAACAAAGATCTAGGCAGCCATGTGACAGTATTTCTCAAAATCTGGTCCTGCCCAGTCCTCCACAGTGAGTCTGACCTTGCCTCTGGAGAATCCTTGTTCGAACATCTGAGTTTCGTGTTTGCTTGGGTTTGGGATTTCCAAGATTCTTCACTTGGTAGTGGTGGCAGCAACATTACAGGGGTAATGTATCACAGCAGGAAGTGTTTAAACATGTATTGTAATTCTGTTTTGTAGTACTTTGTGTACAGGAGCATAAATCCTTCCAAAAGTTTGTGTGTTTAACTTAAACGTATCTCCTTTTGCTGTGATTTCTTAACTGTGTTATTTCCACAAGACACCAAAGCACCTCAAGCTGCCAGTAGTCCTGTTGGGGTTGATGGTGAATTGATTAAAAAAAAAATGATGTGACTTTTTGTTTTCTTCTTCAGTCAGAGAATCATGAAGCTTGTGTATGTTGAGATAGATTACTTGAGCCGGGTGCCAATTATAATTGAAAATTCCCTGACAGCTAGTGAAAGGATCTGGTTGGCATGAGTGATGAAGTGTACAAATCTCAAACTTCAGAACTGACAGTATGCAGTTTTCAAACTGCTGTGAACTGGAGGTCTGTGTAGTCTGATAATCCTATCAGCGGTAGTGGCTAAAAGCTCTTGCCTGCACAAGTTGGAGAGCATAAGAACAGAAAGCATGCTGTGATCTTTACAGGAATACTGATCTGGTGACAAGTAGCTTGTAGTTCAGGAACTTTCTGATCATAGTTGCGTGGTATTATATTTAATCTGGGATGGATTTCTTCCAAAAATGAAGTGGTAGAAAAGCAGAAATGTCACTAACTTTCAGTAGTGATGTTTGTCTTCATTTGGCCAAGTGTGGGCACATGGCATCTGGTAATATGGCTTGGAGAAATTTGTCTGCAGTGGAATATACATATTGCAAGTTTCAAGCAACTGATGCCACAGCTTATTTGAATATGGGGTAAGACTAGTCCAACAAACTCTTGATCATTTTGGCTCTCTATTCAGCATTTATTTTGGTGCACAGATTTCTAAAGAGTTGTATGTCTTTTTGACAGATTAATGTTCTTCACAAGCCACCATATGAGCATCCAAAGGATTTGAAGGCCAGTGAAGGTCGACTTCGTATTGGCTATGTGAGCTCTGATTTTGGAAACCATCCAACCTCTCACTTAATGCAGTCAATCCCAGGAATGCATAACCCAGACAAATTTGAGGTAAAAATATAAGTGGTATGCTGAGACTTTAAATACAGTTTGAGCAGGCACTCATAGTGCGGGCAGGTGAAATGGAGGACTTTGGTGTTTTTCTGCTAGTGAGCTTTTCTTTCTTTTCTTTTCTTTTTCTTTTTTTTTTTTTTATTCCCTCCTACAGGACAAAGTTGCATCTCCTAAGGAGAAGTACTTTACTGATTATGAAGTGATATTTAGAAAGTAGAAAAAAAGTCAGATATCTGTCCTTAGAATTGTTGTAGAAAGGACTTATCACCAGTGGAGAGCTTTTTAAGATCTTGGGTCTTCTTGTTTTTTAGGTTCAGCTACTGTCATTTGTCTAGACGATGCATTTCAATATCGGGCTGCTGCCTGGTTGCATCTCATTTATATCTGCACATCCATTTTGTGTTTGCTCTCCACTGCTGTGTGTTTTGTTTTGTTTTGTTTTGTTTTTT
>NW_028186550.1:133672-143622 GCF_003343005.1 Rhea americana
TTTTAATGCACTTTTATCTGGGATACCTGAAACTGTTTGAACATGAGCTTCAGATTGGTCTGACTACAACTTCTTTTCTCCAGGAGGGGTGCTTTGTAATTCAGAATCTAAAGAGAGAGTATGTTTATTTCAGGGTTATGTTAGGGGAATGAAACTGTAACTAGATTTCATTCCCAGTGGCTAGACTAGCTAAAGATGCATGTGTGCAATACCTTGTCAGCCTTTGGTTACAGAGTGGATACATTCCCAGGGTCTTAATAGGAGAGGAGGATGCTCACTATTTAAAGAATCTGTTTCAAAAGCTTCCTTAAGACTTAACTTGCCTGCTCAAGCTGAGTCATAATTACAGTTCTCATTAATTACGAATTCAAAATTGTCTTGTACAAAATGTTATTTGAGAATGTAATGTTTATATAGATCTCTTTATTAAAATTACTTAACCTTCCACTGATTGGAACATGATACATATTTCTATGTAAGATGCAGTGCCTTACAGTAGTATCAGAAATAGATAAAACTGGGGCCTGATGGTAATGTCTCATGCCCCCAATACTTTTGGCTTCTTTCTCAAATGGTAAATGCCACATCAGTAAATAAAACAAGTTTTTTTTTCTGAAGCTAGATGGAATTTTACTGATATATGCTATTGTAGTTTAAAAATACTTTTATCACAAAGGTGTTTTGTTGGTGACATGTCACAGATATCTAACTTGTGCTGCTGCTTGTAGGTGTTCTGTTATGCCCTGAGTCCTGATGATGGTACAAACTTCCGTGTAAAAGTGATGGCTGAAGCAAATCATTTCATTGACTTATCTCAGGTGAGCTCTTTTAATGCACTGACTTTTTAAAAAACCAAAATGAAACAGAAATCTCAGCCTATGGTTTGAGATTTTAGTTGCAATGATTTCTTGAATCGGGCTGAGACTAGTGTTGATATTTGGGGGTTTGAAGATTGTATATTAGTATTATGCGTAACCTGGGATGCAGTGACTATTTTGTGATCTCTATGTGATTATTAAAAAGCAATTTTAACAATGCTGAGTAACTGTTTCATTAGATGTTCAGATAATAGTCRTATGTAAACATCACAAGTAAGTTACAATGTCACAACTGCAAATATATTTAGGCTTGTCCAGGGTTGTTTGTGTTCTGTGCAGAAAGAGATGTGGCTAGGATTTCAGTACATACAGAAATCAAGGAGTTACAGTATCTCAAAAAAAATGGCGAAGCCCTAGAGCAATATGGGATAATCGGTGTATATTAGTAGTGAAAGTGGGTTGGCCCTTGGACTGTCACAGAATTAGGTGATGCATAAACTTGCACTTAGTTGTTAAACTTCTTGTGTAGTCCAGGATCTGCTCTCTTAAGTTAAAATGCCATACTGATGTCAGCAGAACTGCTGCTCTTTAAAATAGTTTTGGTAAAGTTGGGTTTTTAAAACATCTAGAGAAAATGAGCTTCAGCTGTGCTTGTAGGGAAAAACTCTTTTCTTTCCTTTCTGCAGGATTGGATGTTGAAAACCTTGGGTCATAGTAACACTGGGCAGCAATTTGTATTGGCTGTCATGCTTGCCGCTCCTGAGGGCGGGGCGGCATTCTTTCCCTTGGCACTGAGTTTTGATTTGAGGTTCTTGAGGAAACCAACTCATGTTTTAAGGCCGCAGTGCAACTCTTGTGGATTTGTACTTAAAACAGGAGGGTCAAACAGTTAGAAACAGTTTCATAGTAACACGTGCATTAGCTATGTGATGTAATGAAAGACAGGCAAAGATGGAACTCCTTTTTTTAAGAGCTCAGAGGTAACTCCCTGTGTGTATGCTTTTATTCTGCTATAAAATGTGAGATGACTTTCTCTTTTTATGAAAATTTGGTACTTGCATGATGCACCCTAATTGTAGAGTGAGACAGTATTAGCAGTAGCTGGAGAGTAGTTAATTTGTTTACTCTTAATTTTCAGTTTGAGATAATTTCTCTGTATGCAAATTGACCACTTGCAGGAGGTGAATTGTTTTGGTGGTTAATTAGTCTCCCTGGGAAAAAAGACTTCTGGTTTATATAACCCCAGTTACGAGCCATTGACTTTTGTTTTGCTGCTGTTAAACTAGAGATATCTATCAGAAATATTTTCTAGATGATGATTAATTGTGTAATTATAGGAAATTGAACTTGAAATTTGTTTACTTTTCAGTATTAGAAAGGAAGAGGTTGTGTTGTAGGATCCATGGCTTTGCTCTTCTCTTTCTTGGAAGGCATTGGTTGTACCTTTTATGGAATTTTACTCTTTGAATCTTTTATTTAGCCAAAAAACTAAAGCAATTGGTGTTTGAAGGTTCTTTTGTTGTCTGTTCATGGTATTTTCTGCATGACTTAGCTGAGCTTGGCAATATTGGGTATCAGTCCTCTGGTTTGAATATGCAGAAGTAATCTTAAGGCACCACAGTTACAATTTCTGTCAGTGACCGTCTGCTCCAACTAGACGTAGTAAAGTTCTTCTGTTTCAACATTGAGGGTGCTGGGAGATTTTGTTTATTTTGGGGGGTTTTGTTTGTTTTTTTTACCCTGAGTTGATGCCTATACGTCCATAAAGCTAGGAATGACAAGACTTTAGTCTCATCTAAATGGAATTATGCTGTTGATTTTTGTTTGTTGATATGCTGATTGCTATTGTTGAAAGACAGAATATAAAAGTAATGTAAAAAAAATTGTTATTCTTCAGATACCATGTAACGGAAAAGCAGCAGACCGCATTCACCAGGATGGGATACACATTCTCATTAACATGAATGGCTACACAAAAGGAGCTCGCAATGAATTATTTGCCTTGAGACCAGCACCTATTCAGGTAACTAAGTTGAAGAGTTCTACATCTCTAAAATACACGTGTTATCAAGGAAAGTCTCCACGTTTTCTGCCACAGTAGAAGAAATCTTGGAAGGTTCCTGTCGATCAGTAAGCCAGAGAGGCTTTTCGGTGATGGCAGTATGTGAGGCAGATAGGATTATTATACTCAAGACTTCCTTGTTTGTTTATTTTTAATTCTATTTGTAGTTGACTATGCCCTGAAAGGGGACTACCCTTTAATTCTGAGGTTCATGTACACTACCTGCTTTCTTGCATGGGTGAGACCAACAAATGTTTATTTAAAGCTGTTGCAGAAGTCAGTTGAGATGTGTTTTAGTCTCTTCAGACTTGGTGAAATTCTAGTTAGAGTTCAGAATCAAGGTAACTGATATTTTGACTAAGGATTTTTTTTGAAGTGCCTATAAAATGGGAAGTAGAAGTCTGAATCAGACTCACTCTTGGCAACAGAAATTGTCTCAGCTAAGAGAAATTGAAAATGATTGCTAGTTAATGTTCTGTTTATAGCTGCACAGATTGGGTACTTCAGTCAATAGTCTTCATAGTGTGAGGAATCAATTTTAATACACCCTCAAACTGTCTACTGTCTCAGTAGTGAAAGTTTAGGGGTAATGTTTGCTCTTCAGTTGATAAAGCATAAGAAGATACTTGACTCTGTGGGTAGAAAATTTAAGTTAGTATGCATTGATTTAACTTGCTTTATTTTGGTAATACACGAGACTGTATTCTTTCTTTTTGTTATGTAGGCAATGTGGCTAGGGTATCCTGGAACCAGTGGGGCATTGTTCATGGATTATATCATCACAGATAAAGAAACTTCCCCAGTTGAGGTGGCTGAACAGTATTCTGAGAAATTAGCTTACATGCCAAACACTTTCTTCATTGGAGACCATGCCAACATGTTTCCCCATCTGAAGGTAGGTGGGAGGATAGAGATTGCAAGAAAATTAGATGTTAATAGCAGTTGTTTTCCATAGCTGTCTTTATAAGATTACACTTAGTATTTGGTGAGGGATCTTATAACATAAAGACGCTGCTCTCTCTCTGTCTCCCTCAACAGAAAAAAGCGGTCATTGATTTCAAGTCCAATGGTCATATTTATGATAACAGAATTGTTCTGAATGGCATTGACTTGAAGGCTTTCCTTGACAGCCTCCCTGATGTCAAAATTGTTAAGGTGAGAACGGCTTCTTTGGATGTTCTGTCTTGGAGTGAAGAAAATATTTTCACAGGCTCTTACATGTTTTTGTTTGTTTTTTCAGATGAAGTGTCCTGATAGTGGTGACAATGCAGATAGCAATGCTGCCCTCAGTATGCCAGTCATTCCTATGAATACAATTGCAGAAGCTGTGATTGAAATGATAAATCGTGGTCAAATTCAGATAACAATCAATGGATTCAACATTAGTAATGGACTAGCAACTACTCAGGTGAGGCAATTCAGGGCATGTATGGATTTTTTTAATGCATCTGTTAATATAACAAAGAACAGTAATTTCTGTCATGTTGATTATTTCTTGTACTGAAAGAAATATTTCTGAAGTATATTCCTTGAAGCCACAGATTTGTTGGAAGATGATCTTTCCCCCGAAGATGGAGAGGTTACTATCAAGAGCTACCTAAAGTCCAAAGAAATTTAATCTCACTGTATGGAGAGAAGTTAGTTGTTTAGAACTGGAAGATAGGACTAGTTCCCTGTAGCCTGCAGGGATATTTGTGGGCTACTGCCCAGTTTCAGTTGCCTTTTTTTTTTCCCCCTTTAGAAAAAGTCCGCTGGATAATGCAGTGAAACTTGTTTTGTTGTATTTCAGCAATGCTTACTCAACACTTTATATCTTTTTGAGATAAGTTCTTTGCAACTATGTGCCTGTGATTTCAGTTTCTGGGATTTAGTGATAGTGACAGTTGTTTAACAGTTCTTCCCTCTGTAGAGCAGTTTTTTTGTTTGTTTGTTTGTTTTTTTACTTTGATATCATACTTCAAGATTTGCATAACTTCTTTGATTTGTTTCTTTGATTTGCCATCTGTTGGTAGAGAAGAACTGAAATAGTGGTTTCCTAGTGCAGTTATATGAGTGGTCTGAAGATATTTATCTGTGCATCTGCAAATGCAGCTGCAATTCTGACTTCTAGCATGCATTTCTAGTAAAAATGCATCTTGGGCACATACCCTTTGGGCGTATGTGACTGGAACTGTGTATTTTGTTTGAGATCTCATTGGTGACTTGGATCCATAGCACTTTTATCTACTTCTCTTGAGACTAGCTAACTTTGCGTATCTTGTTGTCCTGTCTTTGCAGTTTCAATGTACTGACTTTGTGTTCTAATACAGTTGGTAACAGCGAGTTGTTTTCATTAATGTCAAGTTTGTCAATAGTACATTTGCTTTGGCTGGCAGCAGTGCAGTGAGCTAAGCTTACATATTCTGTATGCTTATACATGTGTGTGTGTATATTATATATAGGCTGYAAGTAACTTGTACACGTAGGGCAAGTTACTTCCTTCTACATTCAACTGATCCTACCATTGCTTAAGAAGAATTAGAGTGCAGCATTATGTCTTTAAATCATACTTACATTGTACTAGTACTCAGGGCCATAAACTCTTCTTGCGTGGTATTCTGGTTCTCTGTGTATTGRTGAGTTCTCCCAACTCTGCCCTCTGTAGCATTTTTTTTTTTTTTTTAATATGTGCATATTCCTGTTCTTTGTGAAGGCTGTAAAATCATTCATTTTAGAATGTTCGTTAATACGAACGTTCGGCATCTTCAGTCTTAATTGATTCCATCTCTGTTGTGTGCCGTTTACCTTTTATTCAAAAACCAACAAAAATGAAAATAATTTGATTTCTACATACTTTTTTCTCCTTCCTTGAAATTTTAATTTTATTTTTGGTCTCAGGAGGTAGTGAAGTGACTTGAAGGAGGGGAGGGTCTGTGTGTTGTGCTACTTTATACAGTTGTTCTTTTCAGTTACTGGGAGTTGCAGGGAGATAATAGCCAGGACATGAAAATACCTAGTGTATTGTTTCATGGTGATTGCATTGTCACGGCATCCATAAGCGTAAGTAGGCATTTTTGTTTACATCTAATAAATCTAAAGGTATGCTTAAGGTAACTCATGATACTAACATGTCACAATATGACTCAAAAAATTTCATGGGGCTTAAGCTTATTTCCTATAATTTTAGTGTTCTAATAGCTGTGTTTTTTTATTATTTATTTATTTATTTTTTTTTYCCTCCTTAGATTAATAACAAAGCAGCAACTGGAGAAGAAGTTCCACGAACTATCATTGTCACTACCCGTTCCCAGTATGGATTACCAGAGGATGCTGTTGTATACTGTAACTTTAATCAGCTATATAAGATTGACCCTTCTACTTTACAAATGTGGGCTAATGTGAGTGTCTGTGTATCTGGCAGGAAATCTAAGGTCAGACCTCTAGAATGTAGCTGTTCTCTCAACTCAGCAAAACTTCATGCAAATGAAAACTTCACCTTCATTGTTTTGTGGAAAATACAGTCACCCTGAACCATTTGAATCCTGACAATGCTCATGTTGTGGAACTTGGCATTAATAGGCTATAGAATTTTGTTTAGGCTGAGTTCAAATCGTACGTGTATTTCTAGTCAGTGAAAATTACATTTTGAACAATTTAAATATGCATATTCAGTGTTCTAGTCTGGAAATCAAGTTATATAAGTGACACATTAAATTTCAGTACTTCCTCCTTAAGTACCCTGTAGGCTGTTGTTCAGAGTTATTGTCTCTTTCAGTGATGAAATCCAGTGCTGGTTATTCTACTCCAAACATTGATTAAAAAAAAAATCTGTCCTATAGACAGATTGGTTGAAGTATTGAATGACTATGTCTTTTGCTTTATCTTGGTTCGTGGCGATTTCTTACTGTTATTCAGAAAAAGAAGTGTTTCTGACAAGTCTTCCTTTGTCTACTTCTTGCTTTTGTTTTAGATCCTAAAAAGAGTTCCAAATAGCGTACTGTGGCTCTTACGTTTCCCAGCTGTAGGAGAACCCAATATTCAGCAATAYGCACAAAACTTGGGTCTTTCCCAAAACCGAATCATCTTTTCTCCTGTTGCCCCCAAAGAAGAACATGTGAGGAGAGGCCAATTGGCTGATGTTTGTCTGGACACTCCGCTTTGCAATGGGCACACAACTGGGATGGATGTACTCTGGGCTGGGACTCCTATGGTCACTATGCCAGGTAATACAACAGGGAACCTAGACAGAGTGGTGGATGCATTTGAATTCTTTTTTAGTAACATAGCAAGCCTGACAAACTTTCTTGTGGAGGTGGAAGGAAGGTAACTTTTCATAATCAGTCCTGTGTTACCTGATAAGCTGACTTCTCTTTCTTATCTTATATTTACAGGTGAGACTCTGGCATCGCGAGTTGCTGCCTCCCAGCTTACTTGCCTCGGTTGTCTTGAGCTCATTGCAAAAAGTAGGCAGGAATATGAAGATATTGCTGTGAAACTGGGGACTGATCTGGAATAGTAAGTAACTTTATGCTGTGTAACAGGGTAACATCAAGAAYGTGAAGTGCTGTCCTTGGGCACAGCTATGAGACTTGTAAATGGTTTTAATCTTGCAGATACTTAAATGTTTAAAATAACTTGATGATTCTCCTCTAGAGGTCACTTTGCAACCAACTCAGCTTTTGCATTTATGGTAAACTGTCATCCATGCTCCTAAYTGCACAGAGCAACAACTTGTTGCACGTTGCCTGTTCTGCAGAAATTGCTTGTGTGCARTCTTCTAGTTGTTGAAAGGTGAAGTATACTGCATATTTTTTCTTTTTAAACTGAGGATTAAGCTGTCTGTCATTTATTGCTGGTTAAAATCATGCTGTAAAAAAGTTACTACAGGACGGGTAATGGGCAACAAGTTAACTTGTTAATATGTCTAGGCTTTCAAGTGCAACTGCTAGTGGTGATCTGTATCAGAAATGATGAAGACGTGTACCATCAATGTGAACTTGGTGGAAGGGAGTAGTAGATATTTCTGAAACAGTTGTGTTGGCAGTTCTGGATTGACTGAGATAGATTTCAGAAAGTAAACAGTATTACAAAGTGTTCAGAACCTCTCCTGACTGCTTTGACTCTTTTCGTAGCCTGAAAAAAATACGTGGCAAAGTCTGGAAGCAGAGAATATCCAGTCCTTTGTTCAACACCAAACAATATACAACGGACCTGGAGCGGCTTTACCTTCAGATGTGGGATCACTATGCTGCTGGCAACAAACCAGACCACATGATTAAGCCAGTAGAGGCCAGTGAATCTGCATGAAGAGCCTGTCTATGTGCCCACCGAGAACTCTCCAGGAACTGAGCCTCTCAAACACTTCTGCAGAGATGATGAGCTAAAAACTGTGCATTTCTACTTAATCTGCCTGGTACTCTGTGGCTGAAGTGATACATGATGGTGATTAGAGCACAGTCAGACATATTTCTTGCATGATAGGGAAAGACTCTGTAGAGCCTGAGATCCTTCTATTCCATGAGGAATTTGAATGGGATTGAGCCATGCACGTGTGCTGTATGTACATGAAACTGAGTGGTTGGTGGGGGAAGTTTGAACTGCCCAACCAATTATGTTTTCATGGATTGATTCAATCTTTCTATGAATCTTTCTCCTCTGATGTGGATTGGGAATTGGAGTTTTTTAACATTTGATTTTTTGGGTACTCCTGTTGGTATGTGTGTGGTTCTCCCATGACAAGATTTCCAGCTAGCGAGTGTTGCTCCCTGCATTAACTTCTAAACTGTGCGGACTGAAAGGGCATATTTGCTGGTGTAGTCTTTTTTTATAGGTTTTATAAACCACTTGAGCCTATATCAGCCTTTTAATGTTTGACCTCTGTTTTGGAGCTTTCTGTAATGTGTTGGTTTAGATAAGGATTCTGTTTTGTTTTGGTTTTTGTTTTGTTTTTTAAGCTTCTCCGATAACTCAGCTAATTGGCTTCATGATGGCAGCTCCTATTCTGTTGAAAAACCAAATTTAATTTGAAATTAATCCTCCCCACAAGTGTTTGAGGTAAACACAAACTGGTGCCAAATACAGATCTTTCAGGAATGATTGTTAATTATGTATAGAGGCGCAGTCYTAGGTACTGTAGCAAAGACTTTAAACAAAAAATAAAGCTTTGGTTTGCCAGTTTGACCAATTTGACCAACGTTTTGCATTTTATACTGCCCTTCCTGTGCTGCTATCAGAAAAGTGTTCTGGGCTGCTGGCCTTTCATTTCTGTAACTTTAAGTAATTCTGTTTGTTTCAGCAGAAATAATCCCAGGTAAGTATAGATCATCTACTTACRTACTTTTTATCTCCACTATGTTAGACTAGAAACATCCAAACTTGAAAGCTCTAAAGGGCTGTTGTACRTACATGATTCTTGAAGTGTTTTGGGGCCTCACAACAGCTTTTCCTTTTCTTCAAGTTCTCTCTGTTCGCACTACGTGGTACCTTGAAGGGCATGACCTATATGTAAATTAATATTTTTGTATTGAATGAACAAGAATAGTATTACCTAACATCCTGAGCCTCTACAGAGGGTCAAGGACTGCAATTTAAAACTGGTGTCAATCTTGCTAATTGTGCTACAGATGTTGCTGATCAGTCACAGGTTACGATTTATCTCCTATCCGCACTGAACTAGAGACTCCTGTTTCTGCGAACTGCTGCTTTTTGGTGCACCTGTCATCTAGATCGCAGTTGATGCTTGAATGTATCCTGACCGATGAGTACCTAGTGTCAATGCCTTGGTTTCTTGGTAGAATTTCATCACTGCCTAAAACACGAGTAAGAAATTTTGGTTGTAATTCTCAACTTGCATATTTATACCCTGTCCTGTTTATAACAATTGTCCGATATCGTTAGGGAATTTTTCAGCTTCCTTTTTACGGTCTGAGACTGTGGTTGCAAACTGTTGAATCTGCTATTAAAGTGGAGTCCGGTGTCGACTTTGGCTTGGCTGCCGGCAGCGTCACGTGACCGCGAGCCTCGCGTCGCCGCGGGGGGAGGGGCGCGGCCCCCCGGCCCCCCCCCGCGGCGGGCCGTAAACACCGCCGCAG
>NW_028186550.1:143869-176220 GCF_003343005.1 Rhea americana
GGAGTGCGGCGGCGGCGGCGGGCTCGGCCGGAGGCGGCGGCAGGTGAGGCCTCTGCGCCGGGGCCGCGGCCGGGCCCCCCGGCGAGTGCCGCTGGGGCGCCGCTGCCGCCTGTAACGCGCCCTGCTCGGTCGTGGGCGCCTCGGAGGGACAAGCGGCTCTCTGCGCCCCCGCGAAGCTCGGGGACGCTGGGGCGCAGCGGCGGCGGTCGGTTCGGTCTCGTCCTGAGGGGATGAGACTCACGCGTTTGAGGAGCCAGCCAAAGCTGTGGCTGCTTTCCTCTCCTTTCTCTGAGGYAGCCCTCTTCTGAGCTTGTCTCAGAAACAACGGTATTTGTAGCTATTRTAATTTTTATATTTTATATTATTGGATAGCATTAAGCAATATAGCTATTACAATTCTCATAATTTATGTTATTACCWATTAATTACTGCTAGGGATGTAATCCAGAATATTTAGATTGTTAATCAGTATTTAGTTTATGAAAGTTTGGTAGGTATTAGCGTGTTTTTTAATTAATTACAGCCTTTAAGGTGTGATTTAATTTTAATGTAATTTAAAATAGACATTGTCATGTTTTCAAGCCATCGCATACTCTGTTTGTCAAGTTGTTAGTATTTGCTTTGTCAGAAAATGGTGAATAGTAAAATAGAATGTTGCCGCTTGCCTCTTATTTTTGCACGGAAATTGCAGTTCAAGTGGTAATGCATAAATWCTGCATTTTAAAATATCTAGCAAGCAGTGGTAGCTTGAATATGTTTGTTTCAAAAGATTTGAAAAAGTTTAGACTATYTGAGAAGTTGAATGTTTAGTGTGTTTGGTTCTCACTGTGCACAGGTATTTCAGACCAGATGAGATACAAATCTGTGTGCTGTTGACCTAATGATCTTGTTACTGTTCTACATTTCATTTTTCAGCCGTGCTCTGCACTTTTCTTCAAGCAGTGATGATGAATTTGAAATGTGTAAGTAATAGCACATATTTGCTTTCTAAAGGCATATGAAAAGAATGCTATTTGAATTGCTTGAATCTCTGGCCATGAGGAGCATATGCTAAATTCTGGCATTTCCTCTATTCCTCAAGAATCGCTTTAAGCATGTGAAATGCTGCTGCCTGTTCTGTTTTTGTTTACCAGTCACAGCAGCATTGCTGTTCTACAGCGRGATATTAGTGTTTTGTTTGAACACTCCCTTGGAATAACTTACTGGAATAAGCGTATGGGCACCTTTTTGCAGTAGGAAAACTGCTACCTGCGGTTGTGGAAATGCTTCAAGAAAATGTTGATAACACAATCAATTTCCTAATCGCTTTCTCTCTCCTAATGATTCACGTTTTGAGAGGAGGCTGTACTGGATACTGTAAGGTACGTAATAGCACTTTTTGGTTTCATGCAGGGCAAGAGCTGAATAATGCAGGAATTGCTACACAGTTGTTAGCTTTGAGGAACTGAGAGTTGGAATTGTATTAAAAGGATTGTTGGGTTTTTTTAGAGACTTTGGATTGAATTTGTACTAGTTTTAAGCTTTTCTTTTAAAAATATGTAATTTAATCATTGTTCCAGTTTTAGCTAGAATGAAAACTCCAAAATCCCTGACACGTCAAGTTTCCAGAAAGGAGAATGAGAGGTTGGTGCTGTACTAAATGACTTTCAAATATTTGTATATGTCTCTATTATCTCTACTACTCTCRGTATAGAAAATGAAGAAGAGTTTCTTGTTGATTTGTAGGCTGTAGAAGTGAATGCAGATGGAAGAATTSGTCTGTGTTCATTCTGTGTATGTTCAGGTCAAATGTAAAATAGAGTATTTGCAAGTGTGCATGCTTCATTGCTCTTTCAGAGGGCAGTATATCTTGTGGAAAACCAACCTTTCATCTTTCAGCTATTTAAATGCGGGGTTTGTTGATGATGTCGTTTCATACTGTTCTGACTTAGTCTTGACCAGTTTTGTGTGCATTAGACATTCATAACATACCTTCATTCTGGTTCTGCTGGTAATAGTCTTATCAGTCTGGGAAGAGGCATTACATGCTCAACAYGCTGTAGAAGAATTGCCAACTAACAGAATAGACTCCTAATTTATGAATTATTGCCTGGAGAAGTATTGGCAGCATAGGTTACAGTAGTTGAGAATAATTAATAAAATACTTWTTAATAACAATAAGAGCTTTGTACAAGTTAATGTTCAAAACCAATCTTCTGTTGCACAACAGCATGAGTTTATCTCCTTGTACAGCTTTCTGAATCTCATCTTCAGGATTCCTTATCTGCAGTTACTGGATAAATTGCTGTCGATCTCTCAAATGTTAATACTGACACGTTATCTTGTTAGACCTGTGAACTTTAAAGTCATCCTATGACAAAGTAGAATTGAACTGTTAGTTCAAATCTGTCATAGGTAGATACCTGTTAACAGAAGTAGTTGTCACATCTGTTGTGAGCAGCTGATTAAGTTTACCTTGCTGAAGCAAACCAAACCATCTAACATAACTTTCTCTGCTGTTTTCCTGCTTGTGCCTACTGGCATTTCATATTATTGCTTGTTTTACAGTTTGAAGGACTTCATGGATGACTCAATGGATGATTTCTTCTTGGACTTTAAAAAGAGAAACAGCACAACTAAGAATGGCAAGTAATTGTCCAACAACAAATTTGAAGCAGGAATTTTATTGGATGGGAAGAAAGTATACATTGAGTTCACAAATTTTTGGAAGAACTTAATAAATATAAGATCATTTGGACCTCTTCTTGGGGGGGTAACAAAAGACTGAATAAATTTTCTTTTTTCTTTCTTTCTTTTTTTTTTTTAAATCTCAATCCTTATGTTATGTTTCCTCTATGATTGAGGACTCAAAGTAGTGGCGTACCTTGGTCTACTTTTTCATTGTGTCCTGAATTTGAAGTAGCAAAGACGTTCTTTTGCTATTTCTGTCTTTAAAAGGAGCTTACCATGTGCTTTGTTTAGGCCAGYGTGACTGAAATTTTTTTTTCTAGTACAAGCTTGCTGCATATTTCTTCAAAATTGAAAATTAAATGTTTAGCTGTACTCGTAAATATACGTAGCTTTTGTTATCAAGAATAAAGCTTATGCCAGTGCTAGCTAGCTAGTCGTAACTTTTTTTTTCTTCTCCCCTTCAAGATTGCTAGACCAGAGGGCTGATGTACCTTCAACCCTGTGTGTGTGTATATATGTGTGTATATATATATCTTACCTATATATATATATATATATATATATATGTATATACACACACACCTATACAGTGTTTAGTACTTTTTGCGATGACTTTAGTATAATGGTAAATGGGCCTGGTGTAATAAAGCAAATAAAGATGCCTTTCTCTCCTTTTGTCTTTTCTTAACTTTCAAAGAATATTACTGTTTTAAGATAAAGGCAGGTCTCCTAAGTGACTTTACCAAGACTTTAAGCTGTTTCTTTTGATTTGCAGCACGGAAAGATCTTCGGATCCCAAAGAAGTCAGTGAGTTCCGGAAAAGAAAATGTTTGTTCCCAAGAATTGCTGAATCTAGATGCTTTAAGTGATGGTGAAGATTCTGTTTTTGTAGAAAGTTCACGGCATGACTGCCAAAAAGGCTTGAAGGAGAATCTGAAGTGCATAAAGCTCCCTCGTCCTCAAAATCAGAAAGAATTGATTTCCAGACATAGTCCAAACTTGCTTGTTGGAGGCAAAGAAAGAAACTGTGAGAAGGAGAATACAGAGGATAAAATGCCAGCCTTAGCACTCCGACGAAGTACAGAGTTAGAATCGGATAGCTCAGATAGTGAATTTGAATCCTTAATAGAACGGATAAGGAAACAAAGTCTGCCCCGAAAACCTATCTTAAGTACAAGCAAAACTGTCAACCAGCCAAGCACAACAGGTAAGAAATGATTCTTAGCTAACCTCAGGGTTACCTTTTGGGAACAATGTTAATACCAATTGCCTGATTCTATTCATGTGTGTGGCTTGTGGTTTGGAAGTGCAACCCAGCCTCTTGCACTTCAGTTTGACGTAAGCAGAAATTATTTCTCTGTGACCGTTCTGAAAAGTGATTCCGCCAGCCTTATGGTATCAAGACTTAAGTTTTTCATTAACACATTTTGTAATTCCYATAGTTGCTAGGCATTTTTAGTTGTATTTTTAAAATTATTCTGAAGATAAAGCTAAGTGGTGGTTTTGAATGATGTCAATTTTTCTAATGTATGATAGCTAACATGAAGCTGTCRTTTTGGTAACACTGAAATTTCGAACAGTTAGTGTGCTGTTAATTTAGTGCTTATATGGATTTATTGATTTTTGCTATTTAAATACAATTTACAGTGAGAATTTGATAAAGCAGTAGCTTCTTCTGTCTTTTGACTAATTGAGCTCTAACTGAAAGACTGCAGAGGGAGAAAAGACTTGCTGGGAAAGGGCTATTGCTGAGTAAGGGCAGATAAAACAAATCTCTTTTTTTCTGGAAGGCTAAACATATGGTGCATTCCTTGCAAGTAGTAATTCAAGGCAAGGAGGCTTATGGCAGAGTGTGAAAGAGGCTAGTTGACAACACAGAAAGATACCCTGGAAAAGAGCAAATCTGTATTTTGGGGGGCTTAGGATATGATAATATGGTATTTACTTTCTAGAGATGAGGTGGGAGCTGCATATGAATTCTCTGTATATCATTAACTAGCRAAAGGAAACTGTTTCTGAACAGTTGTAGAAAAGCCAGCAGAGATAACATCCACTAAAACTGTAAACTTTAAAGTAGTGATTGATTTATGTTAGGGCCAGTTTTAGCACTCTGGATGTGGACTGTAAAAATAGGCAGATCTTTGTTTGAACACATCTTTGTGAGACTGCATTAGGAAGAAGACTTACTGAAAGCATATTCTGTATCTCCCATCTATGCTGTTTCTTAAACSTTTCTCTTGAGTTACCTTATGGATGTTAAAGAAACTGGACCAAAAGTGGATCAGCATGACAACTTTGGTCTGAACGGGAAAAGGCAGGCTGTGTAATCGCTGTAGCTTACTTGCTTTTCCCTGCTGTCCTCACAAGTTATCTGTCTTTGTTAAGTTAAAGATAGAGATTATAAAGATTATGGAGTTTATATAGTACTGTTAATGAGGCTATAGCTCCTGATAAAGTATCCTGGTTAATACAATAATCTACTTGGGTGGTAATGTAGTAGAGTATTATTTCTTTAGGAACAAACAGTATGACTTTGGGTACATAATAGAAGCTTGAAATGTTTTTTTGTTTGTTTTCTTCACATAGTATATCTATGTTACTGCTTTTCATGTGTTAGTGGTTTGTTTTGAATTGGTGAAATGTGACAGGAAAAAATGCCTGAGAGAAGTCACAAATGCTTTCCGTTCCCTTTCATCCTGACCAAGTGTTTGAAACTTTGCAATGCCACTGAATGCAATGCCAATGAATGGCAAATTTTAAATATTTAATAGCGAATGATCTTTTTATCAATTCCATCCACGTATGGCTAAGCCCATAGAGGGAGTGTGTATGCTGAGATGGGATGTATGACTTTTTTCACAGTTGTCTGTTTACTGGTTGTTGATGTCTGTGCTTCTGATTCTTTGACAGTGTGTAATATTTTGACTTTCTGTTGAACTAGAAAACCTCAAGTCACCTTGTGAAGGTGCTCAGACCTCAAAAAGTGAGGGAGACAAGAGGCCAAAGTCACATTCCACTTTGAGTAAAGAAACACCTTCCAGGATAATGTCTTCTGTTAGAATTCCCAGAAGTGAACCARTCAGTTACTCACCATCAGCACAGACAAAGGAAAAGTAAGTGTTTCTCCACCTATACTGTGTTCTAGGACTATTACAGATGGATGAAGAGATGCTGAGAAATCTTTTGCCTAGGATGGCATTCCAATTTTCCTTCTATCTGGAAACTTCTGCTACTGATCAGTTGTAAATTGTTAAGCAGGCTGGAATTTAAAACTATAGTCTCAAGTATGGCAAGGAAAATATAATCTAATCTTCAATTAAAGCAGTTGAGATTAAATTTGTAGAGTAAGTAAGGGTGGAATGGTAGGATAAGTGCAGACTTAAGATACAGAGTGTGTGAACAGCTAGTACATGTTAAATTACTCTGTTTCAGTTCTCTCTGTCACTACCTTGTCCTCAGAATCATTGTGTAGGAATCRGTAATTCCTAGCAGAACTTTTATTAATGGTAATTAGCAAGCGTGTGAGGAATTATGGCATTGTGGTTTCATGTTCTGGTATTTAAAAGATACATTTGCTGTCTTCTCTATTGCTCAGAACCTGACAGCAGTTGATAGATCCCTTTGAGAAATATTCTGGGTGTCTTTTTGGAACCTCAGCACAACTTAGAGCTACAAATGCCAGATCTTATTTATAAATATTACAATCTCATCTTGCAACAGTGACATGGGAGACCAGTTTTCCCCTCAACAACATTTTTGCATTTTATTTTCCAAATACGCAAAGTATTGTTTTTATACCTGCATGTTTGAGAGGTTAACAAGAGGCCCTTTAAATGTAACTTTTATTCCTCTATCATCCATTATTTGCTGGTCTCTAAGCAGTATTTTCAGTTCAGTCTCAAATGGAAATCTGCCTAGGCTTCTAATAATTTTTTTTAGCAATGACACCTTTTGGTCCTTTCCTGAGATGGGAGGAATTAACATGGGGGGGTGCACTTATTAAGAATTCTGATCCAAGTTTTCCTAGTTGCATTTGCAAGACAAAGTTTGTAATATTCCTTGTAAAAGGAATGTTATCTTATTAGAGCAGCTAATACAGTTGCATCAGTATTAAACAAGTTTGAATGTACGTACACTTTTTCAGGCCTCAGTTTTTCTGAGGCTCTTGATCTSTGCTGACTTCAAGGTCTTTTTCTGCATAGCGATAACTAATATATAACCGAGTATTGTTTGAAGTGCTTTTCCTGTTTGAGCTACTTCACTTTTACAGGTCTTTTACAAGCTCCTCTTCAGATCTTTTTTTTTTTTTTAACCTGCATCATTATAACTTGCAGAATTCATGTTGTTTCTTTCTCTGTATGTGGATGCAACTTGTGCTTTTCAGAGAAATAGAAAAATGACTCTTTTCTAAGAGCTACCTTTATTTTGCCTCTTAATCATGTGACATTTTCTTTAGTCATTTTATGTATTAGTACCAAACCTTTAAACAATGTCTTCAAAGCAGATGAGAACTCTGGGGTATTGAAGTGGAATTAGCCATCCTAGTRGAATATTTGCTTTCCCTGAATGAATAGTTTTTCTTAGGATTCCCAGAACATCTATGGTAATGTCTCTGAAAATATGCTTTTATCATGGATGGTGATGTTAGGGCTATTGATATATTGATCAACTTTTGGTATAACTGTGCCCTACTGTGCCATGATGAACATTTGAGCCACCCTCTCTTCCCACATAGGAGTACTCAGCTAGTTTTTTGAGCCAGTGAAACAACTGCAAGACTTGCAATAGTTCTGCCCTTCTTGCCCCTGAAGAGGGAAGGAAGCAGTAAAAATGTGTACCACACTGGCCTCCTCATGAGCATGCTAACAAAAAGAGTCAATAAGTTTGTGCCAGTGGCAGCATTCTAGAGAAATTTAGTGACTATAAAGTGACTTTTATTTTTCAATGTGATACTTCTGAACTTTTAATTAAGATTGTTGTGTATGTGATTGGTTGGTTGGTTTGTTCTAATGCCTTCTTTTGCAGGCATAACTTGTGCTCAGTGCCTGACTGTTTCTTGCAAGATCTCTCAAACCCAGCATCCCAGCATGTGAAGTCTTTCAAAAAAAATAAAGAGGACCTGGCACAGAAGCTTTACCATCTCTATAATAGCACCATCTTTGAGAAGAAGGTTGGCTTTAAAACAAAATATCATGTTTCTGCAGCGAGAATATGCTGATCAATATGTTATTCCTCACCTTTTGATGTGATTGCTCTTTATCCTTTTCAGTTGGTAGAGTTAGGCTTAGGTTTACATATAGGTCAAACCATTTTCTTCAAAGGGGATTTATCACCACTGTGATGCTGAAGTTTTCTAACTTGGAGCCTAGTTACTTTCCCAGCGGTGATGGCATACCATCCTTAAGTRAGCAGTTTGGATGGTGTGCAGAAGAGTCCTTGATTAGGTTAAGTTAGTACATGAAAGGTTTGGGTCAGTTTCATTTCTGAAGAGGTGACTGCTGTTTCTCTTCCTGTATTTCTAGAATTTCACGTGCTTGTCAGCTCGGTAGCCTACAAGTGTTCCTGCTGCTGCCTGTGTGGTACCGGGCCTCAGTGAAGGCAGCTGTGGCCTCCTGCTGCTAACATAAGCTTGGGGTTGTGTCCACTGCTCAGTCAGCCCTTATTGAACAGCATGTGCTGCTGGACTCTGCAGCATTACCACAGCCTAAGGAATAGCTAGTGGGTAGCACAAACTGATCTGCTGGCTGTCATGTCTGCTCTGTGTCCCCCATTCCCAACTCCTCCCATGAGCTTGTGTTAGTTTAGGTATTCATTGGACTCTCAATTGGGTTACTTCAGTCTGCTAAAARGGTGAATAATAGGAATCTGGAGCTGGAATACAAGTCCACAGAAGACCAATGGTTTGTTTGACTCAAGCTGCTTTAGAACTGCAACCTTTATTAATGCAGTGCTCTCATGAAACTTGATCCAAAGATTCACAGCTGCTAGAGGGGGAGATGCTCTTGCTTGATGACACAAAGTGGGAGTGTACATCCAGGAGCAGGGAGCTGAAGATGAAAAGCACCTCTCCTTGGTGCCAGGGGCTGTTGTCTCATGCTCAGTGATGCTACATGCAGTCTTCATGCATTCCTACTATATGTTCTTTTCTGTCATTACGAAACAGAAAAGTTGCTTATGCTTTGAATAATGATTTGGGGTGAATCTGAACTATAAGTTGTGTTTCATACTGAAAGTTGTTTCAGAAAACTGCTGTCTTGACCRTAGTGGCATCTTCTGAGATGCTTGAGAACCTCCTCTGAAGAGAAACATTCTTGAAATAAACTGACCTTCTTTCAGGAAGGAAGGRTCTGCATCTGAGAAGATATTGCTGAGCTGACCAAGGGGAGGCAGAGGCCATGATTCCACTTAAAGTGGAGCTGAAAGGGCTTATTGCTGCTGAAATTTAAAGATTTTGCTCTCCACTGCTTCAGCCTATGCTGGCACTTATCTATTGTTGGACCATTTACTTGAGCTCATTTAACTAACCTAGATGACAAAAAACCGTTAACAACAACAACAGAAGAAAAGCTACCCAAGATAGGTATGGCAAGACTTATAAACTTAGGAGCAGCACAGAGGATAAACAGGCAGTGATTATTTGCCTTTTCACAGTTTAGGATGAGGGTACATCAGGTGAAAATGACAAGTTGCAATCAAAAGATGATGATATTTGGCATATAAATTAAGCTGCAGAACTTCTAATCACAGACTGTTTTGTAAGCTAAATTCATATGCATTTTTAAAAAAATTGAGAGCTATTTAATGCAAAGGAACCACCTCCGAGTCAGTAAGATACTGTCTTTCAAATGACTAGCAGCTAAGAAGCATACATTGAAAAGAAAATTTTTTAATATGCCTGACCTCTCCTTATGTTTCCCCTTAAACAACAGACTAGCCACAGTTGGCAGCAGAATAGTGGACCTAAGGGACTTTTGGTCTGATCCTGCATGTGAAACTCTTAGTGTCAGTAGTAGAAACACTGATGATTGGAATGAGAAGCTGTAGAAGGTGGGTTTGCCTCTTAAGTGATGGCAGTTTTGAGGACATGAGCAGAGACATGCTGTAAAGGACTGTGCAGTAGAGTGGAAGCCAGAGGCATAAGGAAGATACGGGAGGTAGAAGAGGGCAGATCACGTGCACTGTTTTGTTTCTCAGTTGCCAGAGAAAATGGAAATAATCTGGAATAAGAAAATGAGAAAAACAGCCGGATATTGTATAACTGGGCAGACAAAAAGTCCTGAAGCGCAGCGTTACGCTCGAATAGAACTCTCTGAGAAGGTCTGTGACTCTGCAGGTAAGTAAAGGAAAAGATAAGTTGATCCTTCTTTGTGAAAGCGTGTTCTAGAGATAACTACGAATCTGAGAATTGCACTATCTACAGGCAGCCTCTGCTTTGAAATTACTTGTCACCTTGAATAAAYAAACCAACTGAAAATAATGCATAGATTAGAAGAGTTGTAAGAACAGGTGCTAGTAAGAGGCTTCATGAATTCACAAAATGCGAAAACATGGATACCTACCTATTCGTGCCAACATCAATATTAGAATATGGTTTGATATTTATATTTTGTATTGATTTGAAAGACCTAATGGCCTGTTTTACTATATTGCAGTGTAAAATCTGACTTCTTCCATCATAGCCAGGTGCTTTGTTGATTAAGTTTAAAGCTGGAGTAAAAACAATCAGGGCCAAGTTAAGTTTTATTATTTGATATTATTGTAACTGTTAGATTTCCCCCCATTCTACTCCTCAYTCTCCCAGTTTGGGAAAATGAATGTTGCTGTTATCATATGCTAAAAGCTACTGTAGTAGCTTTTAATTAGTTCTGAAATTCTGTTAAAGTAGATTTAATAAGCTGGGTTGGAGAAATGAAAGATTGGGAACATGGGGAAGTGACTAGGATGCAGAATTAGTGGAGTTACTCACAGAACTGATGGAAGTGCATTGAGTAAAACCTTGTTGAGGCATTTATCTTCTTATCCAGGTGTTCATAATTCCAACTTCCAAAATGACTTTTGCACCTTAGTGAAGAACAAGCCCCAAACCTTGCAATACCTAGACTTCTTTTAATTTTGCAGATACCATAGAGATCTGCAGTGCTAGTTCATTTTCATAGCTCAGCAGATACTTGTGATACATGTTCAGTTCACTGTGCTGACAAATTTAAAATCCTCTCAAGTAAGTTGGATTGCAAAACTAGGTATAGTAGCTAATCTTTTCTATGCTGTCACTTAGCATATTAAGACTAAGCTTCATTTGCTTAGGGTCTGCTCAACAGACCTTGCTTGAAGGACCTGTTTTTTCAGAGAGGACTTTATTCTGTGTCTATTCTTGTTAATTACTTCTGAGAGCTATCAGAAGATGACTGTCTGCAGATGAAACATTAAAGTGCTGCTGTGTAAGGCTATGAGGTGTTGGCAGCTTTTTCTCACTGAATGTAGTTCTAGTCCTCTAAATCTGAAAAGAATTGCAARCCTCTGAATTTGGATAGAGAATTCTTATACAGTAAATGAAACTAAAGGGTTTCAAGCTCAAAACACAGAAAAGAGGTAGGACCAATGCAGAATATGTTATTAAACTGTGGAACTCCTGACTGCAGGATGCTGTAGTTGCTAAAAATCTATAGGGTTCAAATGTAATAGAAAATCTGTAGAGGATTATTAAATACAAAGATACCATCTCTGACTCAGAAACCTGAGTCATTTATTTTTGGAGGCTGGGAGAGCAGTTAGAACTACTGCTGTATGCTTTCCGTGCTCTCATAAAATTCCCTAGACATCTCCCCTTGAGTACTGCTGGAGGCAAGGTAATGAGCCTTTGTTCTGGCTTTATTTGGAAAACACCCTGAAGCTTCCTTTTCTCTTTCCTTYTTATTATCAGTTTAGGAATAATAGTATTTGCAGCTTGTATCAGCTGTGGAATTAGCACATAAATGTGGTATTTGGATTGCCTGTGGAGATTATACTTTGAAAAGCAGGAGATGCTAATTTTTGTCAGTGTGCCCTGCAGGTAAATCACCTGCTTATAGGATTTTTCTCTTCCCAGATATAGCATCTTGTAGTGGTGTTTTRTAACTGTTTGATAGTTGCATGAAAACACAGTTCGGACAAAACTTCTATTTCTCACAATTGTGGATGTTGCCAGGTTTCTGAAGAGGTCACATGTAATGTGACTAATGCAGTTAACAGATGATGGTGGTGCCGCAGCCTTCAGTTTGAGCCTTCAATTGTTGCAAGAATAAGGGTAGATGGCTCTCTGGAAACTGCAAGTCAACAGCAAAAGCTATCATAATTACTTGTGAAGCAACAGTTTGAAAAGGGAGTGCAACAGCTTAGTTGTCCCTTTGCTTATAGTTGTCTTAATGTTGTTAGTATCGAAGACAGTACTGTCTTCTAAGACTTGGGATGGAACAGTATTACCTTGGAAAGTGTCTGCCCAGGAAGGAGCTAGCTGCTACAGGGAATGTATACCTGGCACTTAACAACACTGGAGCAGAAAGTTAAGGATTGGAGTCTGTACTTTCCTATACCTGCCTGACCTTTTTTTTTTTTTTTTTTCTTTCTTTCTTTCTTACCCCCAAGACCGTCTTCGAGACACCCTAATTCATGAGGTTTGCCATGCAGCCACCTGGCTGATCAATGGTGTTCGAGACGGACATGGACGATTCTGGAGATTATATGCTAGGAAATCAGCTGTGATTCATCCAGAACTGCCTATGGTGACACGATGCCATAGCTATGAGATTAAGTACAAATACACCTATGAGTGTGTTTTGTGCAAAACCACGTGAGTAATGTTTTGATGAGTGATTTTATGGTTATCTATTAACCTTTTTGACTTGACAGTCCTCCTGTGCTAGAAATTATGAACCTCTTAAACTGTAAAATGCTTGGGATAGTYGTCTGAATTATCATTTCCTCTTTCTTGAGCCTGTAGAACATTGCTACGTGATTCCATAAGTTTGTTTCCAAGTAGTTCCATTTCCAGACTGTCAAGAGGTCAGGACAGGCAGAAGTGTCTTCTGTGACCAAGTAGTAAGATGTCAGAGTACTTGCCTCAACTTCAAAGAGTCACAGGGCAGTAATGCAAGGCCACTCATTTTTCACACTTAGCTCAAATGACACAAATTTTCATTCTCCCTCTGCTAAAGGCCTRTGAAGCACACTTGAGTAAACTTGGTGCTTTTTTTCTGAATCACATCTCTCTGATTTCAGAGTCAACACTGATACTATTATAAGCTTTACAGTAGAGAACATTACCTACAATTRTAAGTATGCACTAGCATCAGGAGCAGTGCATGTGAACCTGTCCTGGGGAAGCAATGGCCAGGTCTGGCTCACCCCTGTAGAATATATGAGAGTAAAGTACTAGAGTGTGTTGCCATGTTAGTAGGTAGAAGTAAGGCATTCCAAACTCTTTGTAATCATTAAATTGTACATAGGTTTCAAAAGTAAAATCTGCAAATGAATGTGCAGTTAGCACCCCTGAACCRTTGTCCCTGGTGGCCTGTAATTCAGTCACTGCTGTCAAATTTTGTTCCATGAAATCTGTGAAAATAAATTAAGGCTGTAAAAATGGATGCCTGAATTTAGGCTCAAGTTCAAGTTGGGTATCTAAATATTTGATTACACCTTTAAAAAATGTGGAAAAGGCAGTGGAAAAAGTTTTAGGTGAGAAATGTCTTGATACAGATCTGATCACCTCACTCTGTGAAGGATGCAGGTTCCTTCTGTTCCTTCCTTCCGTTTTGTATTGTATAACAATAGCTTAGAAATCTGACCTAAGCCGTCTGACAGGGAAGAAAGGAGCCATTTCTCACAAGTACCGCCAACTRCAAGTGTGGAGTTGAAGTGCTTTATTTTTCCATTTCAGGATTGGACGTCATTCCAAGTCACTGGACACAGAGCGCTTTGTGTGCGCGTGCTGCGGGGGGCAGCTAGTCCTGAGCCAGCCAACTCAGAAAGACGGCACTCCTGCTAGGACGCGTCTAACGCCCTTCGCAAAGTATGTGAAAGAAAACTATGGATCTACTAAAAAAGAGCAGCGTGGACTGAGCCATGTGGAAGTTATGAGGAAACTCAGTGCTGAGTTTGCTTTGAAAACTAGGCTTCAAGACTCCTTATAAAATCKTGGTGCTTATACTTTCCTGAGACTACTTAATTTTGTATATATCAATAAAGTAGAGCAGTCTAACGTGGAATATATAGAAAATATTTTGGAAGATTCCAGACRAATTTAATAGCTTAGTAATCTAAGATCCTGAGGCCTTTTCTAAAGGAGGTAACAGTGGGCAAGAAGAAATGATGATAGGGAATCAGTGGCAACAGAACTCTTGTTTGTAGTTGAATGGTTTGTGTATCCTCCTTAAACTTCAGAATAAAGAGCTATTGTGCTTGGGAGGATACGGTTCTAGGCCCTTCATGGGACAGAGTTGCTATATTTGTCTGGAATTCTCTGAACAATATTTACGCATAGTGTTTCATAGCATGTGTTCAGTGACTCTACTGAGCAGTAGTTTTACTGTGTAAGTCACTTGGGTAGCTGCTCTCTCAGTTGCAGGGGTATACCCTAAACTCCGCATACATGCTGTAGAACGGCTACATGTATATCTGGGATTGCCACACGCAAGAAAGCTCAGGCACATGAGCCAAGTCCTCTGGTTTTGCCTGGATGATTTTTAGCCAGAAAGAGGGCAAATCTGAGATAGACCTGAGCATGGGTTTCTTCTAAGGAGAATTTCTTGAATGTTTTCCTTAAAAGCCTAAGCTTAGGAAAAATGGAGCCTCAAGTTTGTTAGAGAAAGTGTGAGCTTTCTCCAAAGCCCTCTGGCCCTGAGTGAGATCAAAGTTCTCTCTTTCTGGTTTGATGGCAATTGTTCCTCAATAACTGAGATTTCTTAGAAACTAAACTAGATACAGAAGGACAGTTGGAGGGTGGGGGAGGAAGGGTAGCAATTTTCGCACAATTGAATGAGAAGGCTAGGCAGCTGACTTAAATCTTTCCTGTAGAACTTGACTGAATGTGAGTTAGAGTTGCAGTGTTTGTCTGCTGTGAACAAATTGCTCGGGTGATTAGCAAATTTTGCATCATGAATACATGTCTTTTTATACCAACTGTGACAATGAAGCTGGTGTTGTCTTTATTTAATCATGACTGTGTAACTTTGGTACGTGAAAGCTTCCAATTTCTCCTGGCTAGTTCCACATAGAGCAGGTCACCCTGACTGCTGCAGAGCACACCTCTCCCTGCTCTCCGCTGCTTACCCTGCACTTACCTGAGAGCTGATGCTTTTTCAACCTCTGCACAGATTGTGTTGCTGCAGGACCATCCCCCAGGAGTGTCCCAGGAGTAGCAGTTGGTCAGGGARTGTAACTTCCTCTTCTCTGTATGTCTGTCCACACCTCTCAGGTAGAGGCAGTCTTAGGACTGCCAGTGCTTGCTSTCCACCGTGGCATCACAGAGAAACCATCTCCCAGGACCCTTCCTGACTGGCCACCTTGGAGCACAAGCTATTTTTGGTGCCTGTAGTGTTCTGTTTAGAATCTGTTTCCTGCTAGCTATATTAAAGTGTTAGAAAAGTAGTTTTTTCATAAATTTGTCGATAACCTACAGTTATATAGGGAACATGTTTCCATGTGATGGGATACAAGGTATTGAATGATGCATTTTTTTCTTGATGATGATAACGGTATGAATAAAACTTTTTTTTTTTTCCTTTATAAAAACCTAACTGTAAATCCCATTCAATTCTTGATCAAAAGATAATTACTAATCAGAAGAAAATGAACAAATTTAACTCACCATGTCATTTCTTGTACTTGTAACAAAGCAGACATTTATAGAAGGGTCTTTGGTTTTGGTGCTTGTAAGCCAGTGTCTTGTAAAGGGGGACTTGCAATCTGCTCTGCTGTAGACAGCAGTCATCTTGCAGCATGTGCCTCCTCTCTCCTTGGATGCTGTCTACCAATTTGTCTTTCTGSTTTGTGCTGCCCTCACTAGGAAGGTCTTTTTCAGGAAGGTTTCCTTATGCTGGCTCTGTCACCTTTGCTAGGTGTTCCKGGGCTAAGGCCTTAGCTGCTGTCAGTCGTGTGTCCAGCCAAACTATTCCCAAGTCTCTGTGACTCTGTGTTGTACCGATCCTTTGTGTGTCGTGGGCCAGTGCTCTGCACCAGCACCGTGTTGTGCTGCGCTGTCTAAGACTCCAGGAGTCTCAGGGGCTTGGGGTGCTCTGGCTGGAGTGGGGAACTGCAACAGGGGGACACTGGGGTGTGCAAGATAAGAAGGATGTAGTGATGATGCATGGGCATTTGGCAAGAGGAGCAAGATCAGAAAGGCTTAACAGTTGGTGACATCCACCTTAGCATCTGCTAGGGATGGGAGATAGCAACAATGTGAAGTCTTCCAGTCCCACAGCACGCACTGCCAGAATACACAAGGGAGTATTAAAGCAGTGAAATGAGATGCATAAGGCACAGGATGATTAGCTGCTTGTTTAAGATCCTGCCAGCCAGACACCTGAGGGGAGTTGCTGCCCCTTTTACAATGGTTCCCTTGTTCCTATTTTGCTTGTGCAGAACCTTTTTTTTCTCTCTTTTTTT
Source organism: Rhea americana (assembly GCF_003343005.1). Classification (NCBI taxonomy): domain Eukaryota; kingdom Metazoa; phylum Chordata; class Aves; order Rheiformes; family Rheidae; genus Rhea; species Rhea americana. The sequence goes on from NW_028186550.1 coordinate 160,178, forward strand.
TCCCTGCTCTTCTGAACTGCTTCAGTACTGTATTTGAACACCTTTGCTATAAGGACATCTAGGCAAAGATAGTTTAACTTCTCCCTTCTCTTTCAGAGTGCTGTACTGGCTGTGCTTTGCCTCGCATCTCTCTTCTTACCATAGCTCCTCTGGTCATTGAGGGGCTTGCCCAGTGTACGCCTCGGTGGTAAGGGAGGAGTGAAGTGGGTCGAGCTTAGGCACTGCCTCACCCTTCTGGGAGGGGGCAGGGTGGGCTGGTTTGGGCTGGGGATGCAGGGTGTGGAGGTGGTACTGGGCTGTGCTGGTGCTGAGGATGTTCGGGGGTGCAGCGTGGAGGGTTGAGTAGTAGCAGCAAGACCCACGCTAATGACCAGCAAGGAGATAAAGGCACCTCTTTGCTTGCAGGAGCAGAAGTGGGTATGCTGCATGGTTGAGGTCCTCTCTGCTGGAGGCTGAGCCCAGGCATGGTGGTGGGAGAAGAGCTGGGTGCAAAGGGCTGGGGAGGGGTAAGGGCTGGGCTGCAGAGCGTGGGGGCAAAGGTGGAATAAAAATACTGAATCAGTCTAATTTTTTTACTGAACTGACTTCTGTAAGCAAACTATTAAAACCAAGCACCCACCTCTGTTCCATCAGAAAAGCTATGGACCCTGGCAAATACTGCAAATGGATGATGTAGATGAACACTCCTGGATTAACAAAGGTGTTGGTCTCTGTCATCAGAGATAACTTTTCAAGAGGGCATTGAAGATTTTACACCAGTCTCCAACCCTCCCTTTCCTGTGTTGTGGTCACACCTCTGGTGGGAGAGAGACACTCAAGGCACACAAGGGGTTAAATGAATTGAATTTAATGGTAGACTTGGACACCAGACTGTAAGGGGAGCTGGGGGAAGCGGGAAGCGTGTGGGGGGTGGCTGCTGGGCTCCAGGCAGGGCTCACTTTGTGTATCTTAAGGGCCCCTTGCATCTTCTAGAGCTACTTTCTTATCTTGTCTGTGCAGTAGTTACTGGCTGCAAAGCAGCTGGGCAGAGCTGATCACAGAAACCGCAGAGGCAGCCCTGCCTAGTCCTGGTCAGCACGCAGAGCGCACTGCTCTCTTGGACCCTGTCCGTCCCAGAAGGAATACAGCTGCTGTAGCCGTGGGAGGACGTGCGTCACCTTGGCACCTCTCGCAAGCTCATCGCACCTTTCCTTCACCCTGGTTGCCTTTGCTTGGTGACTGGTGGTGCCAGTGCAGGCTCTAGGGGGACTCACCTAGGAGAGAGAGACCCTGGCTCTTTGGATGTGGGTCCTGTGGAGGACACCAACGGCAAACAGCTTTGCCACCAGTCTTGCCAACTTCCTCAYTCTCAGCAAAGTAAGCGTGCACGAACAAAACAGTTTGGACCCCTCCTGCTGCTGGGTGCTTCTGGTCAAGACCACAGTTGTTCCTAGCTTCTTCAGGCAGCTGCCTTCCCACCCTCGATACCTACAGACTGAAGTTCTAGTTCTGGTATCTTCTCTGGCTCCATTCCCTCTGGTTCTGCCTCCTGCAAGCTGACCAGTCTGGGAAGGGAAAGTTACCATAAATTTAGAAGGAATGGCAATATTTTCAATAAAAAAAGCCTTGTGGCTTTTTAAAGCACATTGTGGAAATAAAATAGTTAATGTTTCATCAGCCTTTGCAGGCCTATCTAGGGAAATAAAATAGTTAATGTTTCATCAGCCTTTGCAGGCCTATCTAGCAAAAAAAAAAAACCCACACACACAAAAAAATACAATGGCCTGTCAGAAGTCAGCATGACCCAGTTGCCAAAGGAATGTATTGTCTGCAAAAGAACATGCTCCCTGTATCCTTGGAGCTTACACTTCTGAAGGGATTCACTCCCTGCTCGCGCTTATCCGCATAGCTGCAGGTCTGTGAAGGACGAGTCGCATGACCCAAAAGTATAATCAGCTCTGTAACTGCCTCTCCTGGGCCAAGTTGATATCAGCAGTCTGTCGTGCTGCTGCTCGGGGCGGGGGGGGGGAGGGTTGTTCTCCTATAGTTGCAGTAGTAAAGCTTCTGCTCTGACCTTAGCCTAAGCTCTATTCCAGTTATTCCTCAACAACAGGAAGGTTTGGAATGGAGCAGTTCAACTAACTTGATCTTGCCAACAGATGAGCCTGAGCRTCCCTTCCAAAAGCCTCTTCTGTTGCAAAACCTTTGTGGCCTCTTGTGTTCAGGGCTGAGGTTTTGTTTTTTAGCTCAAACCCCTTCCTTAGGGACATAAATGAAAGAGATGGTAGGGCTCTACATTGGGACTCCTACCAGGCTTTTGCTGGACAAATTACGTGGTTATTTGTGTCTGGCTGAAGAACAGCACTTGGCTCTTTTTCTCTCCCTGTGAGGCAAAGCTCTGTTCCTGTCTGGGTTTCCTGACTGGCCATGGCTGCTTCTGCCTGACGAGGTGCCTGGCTGCAGAGATGATGGAAGAGCAGGATTTCAGCAAGGTTTTTAGCCCAGTCTCCTGCACTTTCCTGACAGCAAAAGCAGAGCGAAAGGCTGGTACAGTGTTGAGGTGGGTGGCAAAGCAGCTGGCCCTAGGGTCAGAGTGGTACCAAGTCCAACTGATGCTTGGGCTGACAACTGTTTTATGTCTTTATTAACAGCCTTTGCCGGTCCTTCCTAACAAAAGGAGCGCTGTGGGGCGGTGTTCCTGTAGCACCTGGGAGGGAGCGTAGCTCTGGCTGCCCATAGAAGCAGACGGGTCCTCCTCACATGCCGTGAGCTAAGGCAGGAAGCAGGTCGTGCTCTGGGGCTAGCTGAAGGTCTCTGGCATGATCGTTTTCCCCTCTGCTGCTCTCCCTCTTTGTGCTGCGCATCCTCAGGGCCAGCCCCGCTCTCAGGGGAGCTGTGCGGCACACGTGTCCTCCTGTCCTCTCACTGCCACGAGTGATCGCAGCTGCAGGAGAGAGCTCGGCACACAGCCCGAAGCACCATCCTGAGGACTGAGGGCCGCTGCCTGGAGGCTCGGGAGTTCAGGAAGGTAAATGTGCCTGTGGSGGAAGGAGAGACAGGTGAGGGTCTGCACAGGCCCAGGGCAAACACCTGCCTCTTGCCCACCACCAAGGGCTTCCCCAAGGCATCATGGCCTTGGCATGGCCAGGCCCCCCATGGATACTGCTACTGGGTGCTGTGGTGTGCCATGGAGATGGGACAGCAAGGGATGGCTGGGAGGCYGGAGGAGCCCTCCGCCACTCAATCCTTACCTTGCTGAGGCTGGGGGGGACCATGGCTAGGTCACTGTGACCACCCCCGGGCTCCTGCGAGAGGCAGGGCTAGGCAGCCCTGAGCTTGGTGGCTTTCAAAGCTGCTGTCCCCAGGAAACGGTCGCCTCAGCTGTGCTGCATACACACCTGAATTGTCCTTTGATGCGAAGGATGAGGATGAACTCTCATCTGCTCTGCGCTCACGGGCGACCTGCATTGTGAGAGCAAAACAACCCATCTGCGGGTCATGAAGCTGCCATACTCAGGACGAACGGGGAAGCGGTACAGGGCCCGGGGATGTTGTGAACGGCTGCAAGTCCTGAGCGAAGGCACCTGTGGCTGGCAGGCCAACGAGACAACACGTGTCGCAGGGCTGGTCCAGAGGCTGCAACGGGCAGCTCCCCAGTGGGCCGCGATACAAAGGGCTGTGGGTGACATTTGGCACCACAGGCAGGGGTGGCCCAYGGGATGGGGCAGGTCTATGTACCCACCGCCCAACTACGAGACAGCTCACACATCTGGGTGGACGGTAGGCAGTGCTGACCCCATGCTTCTGACTCACCCCTACTGCAGGTGCCGGTGTGGAGAGAAGCATTCTGTAGGATCGGTACGGTATCTTTGGGAAGCGTGTGGAAGCAACTTTGCTTAGGAAGCTAGGTCTCATCCAGATTGTGCAGGTGGAGGCATTTTTCTTGAGCCCCCAAGCATTTTTATTTTCTTGCTGCTTGCTCATCATAATGTCCTGGTGCTTCTCACAAATCAGTGAGTCCTCCACTTTTAAAATGTCTTCATTAATCTCCTCCTCCTCGTCATCTTCTTCCTCTACCATGTCCAATGCCATGTCTTTTAGTGTTCTCGGGTCTCTCTTCTTTCTCATACTGGGCTCCTTGACACTGTGGACTACCAGGCGCTCCAAGAAGTCCTGCTTGGTCGTCACATCCTTGAGGAGCTCCACTCGTGTAACCTCAGGTTTCCATAGGTTAGGGAAGGAGTTCCTGCAGAAGACCTGAAATGAGAGAGGGAGCTTTGTAAAGGTAGCTTCATTTCCCACTGCAAATGCCTCCCGGGGGTCAGCCAGCAGCAGCTGCTGGGTCCAGGGATGAAAGGGACGCTTGGGTGGTCACATTGTGGTGCAGCAGCTGACCCCAGGTGGAGGGAAGGTTACAAGCCAAAAGGACCAATGCTGGGAGATGTTAGCTTTTGCCCAGTCACCTTGCCCAAGCCTGTCCTTCGCACTCACCTCCTTGGGTTTGACATTGAGTCGTCCTGACACTGTCAGGGTGAAGCGTTTCCCCTCACCCTCCTCTTCCTCCTGGCTCCCCTTCGGCCTCACCTCCTTCCCCTCGAGACAGGCTTCTCGCAGCTGGGCCAAGCTCTGCCCAGTGCGGACCAGGCAGCTGCTGTTGAGCTCCTCAATAGGCTCTGTTTTTATAGAAAGCACTGAGAGATACTCTGATGTGACATCTGGATGGATCCTCAGTGGCCTGCCTTCAATGCAGGGGATGATGGTCAAAGCCTGCCCTCGTGCRCCGTGCCTTGCCTGCGGCCATCTCTTGTGCCGCGGCCCACGGCMCATGCCAGGGAGAGCTCGCCCACCGGCCCTGCCGGCAGCCCTCTTGCGACCGTGAGCATGTGGGTCAGGCCCTTGGGGAGCCGTGGGGGATGTAGTTTCACCGGGCTTTATGGTCTGCTCTGGGACTCCGCTGGCTGGCGCCACTGGGCCATCTGTGTGGGCCACCAGCCCCTGTGCCACARCCGCATGATGCTGCTCTGTGGTTTTGTCTGCTTTGGGCTGTGCCAGCTGCTGGCTGGGTCCTCGGCTTGCATCCTTGGCATGGCTCCAGGCTGCAGTCACGAGCTGCTGGACTGTGTCCTCCAGAGCTGTGGCAGGCAAGGAAGGAGCCTGGCACTCAGCCCTCGCTGCCGTGTCTGGGTCACCGAGGATGCCCTGAGCAAACCTGGCACTTCCAGCGTCAGCTTCTTCAGGGGTCTTAGAGCTGTGTTCTGCCAGGATCTTAGCAAAAGGAGTATCTTTGGTGGTGAGGACAGGCATAACGGTGAGGGGCGCTTGCACCTCAGGAAGTTGCAGGTCTCCGCTGTGGAACACCAGGTCACAGCTGTATGGTGCCATGTCCAGGGGTTGTGCCTTGGCCTCCTGGGTAGAGACGGCTTTGGGAGCTGGAAACTTCCTRCTCTTTTGTTCATGGCACGTTTCTCTGAAAACTTTGGCAAAATCAACCCTGGTGGGGGCCTGTGACAGCCTCAATGCTGCTGTGCAAGTTGGCAAGCACTCATCCTGCTCCTTGAAGGCTAGTCCGGCTTGGATCTTTCCACTAGCAATGCTCCCATCTACCAGGGGAAAGCAGGAGTGGCTTGAAAGCTGCCAGCTGCTTGGACGAGTAGTCTTGGTGCCACGATTTCGCCATGTCCTAGATTTTCCCTGTCCTGATCCTGAAGACCTAGGCCTGACCACAGGCATGGAGTGGACAGGCTCTTCGATTCCCTTGGCTTGGGCACAAGCACCCCACTTGGGAAGCTGAGGGGAAATCAGAGGAAGGTGAGATGGCTTTTGCTGTTCCTCTTCCCATCTTTTTCCTGAGTCCAGAGCCACTGTAGCACCATAAACAAATTGGAAGTTTTCTCTTGAGTCAGCTTTGAAGTTCTTCACAGGCTGTTTTAGTTTCTTGGATACTCTCTCCAGAACTTCTGTTGCTGCAATTTGGGCAGAGAGGTTCAAGTTCAAATTAAGCTGTTGCTCCCGGGAGATATTTTGCTGGATGTCATCTACTGCACTCACAGCATGTGCCCTGTCTCTGGGAGAAGCTCCAGGGGATGTTTCCAGATTGGGCAGCTTGGTTTGACTTGCAGCTTCTGGCATATTGCCTGTAAGTGCATCCAGGGACACTGCTGCTTTGACTGGAGGAGGTGCTAAGTACGGCAGATGGGATAAACCAGCAGGATTTTCAGCTGGGAGTTTCCCCATTTCAGGAAACTTGCCCTGAAGGTGTGGGGCTGCCAGAGACTCCCATTTAACATCTCCAGCTGTCTCTCCGGTTGCAAAGACGAACCCTTGGGCGCTCTGGATTTTCCTGGTCCTTTCTGCCATCCTGTCCCTCTGCAATAGAAGCCAACCAGAAAGGCTGCGTTACTGCGGTCCTGCCCGCCGCGCTCCATCCGTCCTGGGGGGCGAATACCCCGCAGCCCCTGGGACAAGCCCTAAGGGCAGCGCTAACCCACGCGGGCGGCCGCTGCGCTTGACCGGGATGCCGTACCTTCGTGTCGCGGCTGGAGGCTGGTGGGCTCAGGGCGCAGGGAGGCAGAAGCAGCTCATCCTGGTGGGATGCTGCCGGGCTCCAGCTGCGCTGTGTGGCTGCAGGCAGTTGCTGGTGGTCYGCCTGTGGGGAAGAGGGGCATGCGATGGAGGCGGTTGCACTGGCACAGGCTGGCTGGCCCCAGCTCCCCTTCCCCACCATCCTGGTGCTCTCTGTGCGGGTCCTGTCCCCGCTGCCCACCTCTCCCTCGAGCCCCACGGCTCACCCCGCTGCGCGCCGGGGTGCCTGCCTGCCGGCTGGGAGCAGGCACTCGCCTCCCCCTCCATGCCCGTCCCTGGGATCCGCTCGCTGCTGAGCAGGGACCCCGGGGGGGCTCTGTCCCCAACAGGGACACAGTCACCACGGACCTTCCACCACCATCACAATGGCCTTAGGGGACCTTGCGAGGGCCCCACGTTGCCTCCAGCCCCCCRGGCCCAGCTAGGGAGCAGGATGACRTTTCCTCTCCCCAGCTCGGTGCTGCCCGGTGCCCCGCAGAGCTGCCCCTTTTCCTTGGCTCCCTGCCCCTCGCTCTTCCCCAGGAGCGCCCCACGTACACGCAGGCCCAGGCTTTGGCCAAATRCGTCCCCTGGAGCTCCGTTAACGCGTTGGCCTTGAGCACTTCAAGGGCTGCGATAGGATAGAAAAGTTTTGTTTGTGCTCGCTTGGATTAGAGCAGAGCCTCACCTGTACCGCATGCGTGCGGAGCTGGAGTCTGGACCTGAGCTGGATCCTYGGGTTGTGGTGCCTCCTCGATGTCCCGCTGAAGGCCAGGGCGGCCCTTTCCCGAAAGCCCTGTTTGTAATCGAACTGTTGACAACAGTCACAAAGCTGATTGTGGTGCTAGTGAAGGTTGTGGCGTGAAAAGGGAGACCAGGGACCGGTGCAGCAAGGTGTCTTCTGCTTACCAGGAACTTGAGATCCCACCCTTCACTTCCCCCCGCTACCCCCCACCCCCCACCCCTTTCAGAAAGATGGCTTGCTCTATTTGAGCCTTGTTAGTCCCTCTCCTTTGGATTGTTCCTTAAAAAGAAACAATTTCTGAGTTCAGAGGACATTGCTCTGAGCCAGTTCCAGCTCTCTACAAAACCTTTGCAGCCTCTTGTGTTCAGGTTTGGGCAGGGGTAGCGGTATTTAGCTTAAACCTCTTGAAAGAGACAAAATTTTTTGCATCAGAGCTCCTTAGCAGGCTCTTGTTGGACAAATTATACAGCTATTATTTCAAATTTCACGGCTAATGGAAAGTTCTGCTCCTGTCTGGCTTTCCTGATGATGCGCGGCACGGTTCAGGACAACATGCTGTAGAGCTCCCTGCCCTGAGGAAAGGGAAGGGGCCTGGCCACTGCCGAAGAGCGGGATGAGACTAGCAGCCCAGCAGAGCAGCGGGTCAGTAAATGCTCCAGTCTGAGCGCAGCAGCAACAGTCCTCTCAGAATTTATTGATAAGTTTTTCCCTTTACTGGAGCCATCCTTTCTCCTCGGCCCCCAGCCTCATTCAGTCTAGCTCTGGGAGCCGACTGCTCTGCCAGCCCCCCAGGGACAGGTCCTTTCTCGTCTCTGGCCTTGGAGGCTGTTACGCCACGGGCTGTCATCCCAAACACGGATACAGTGTTGAGATGTGCTTGTCAAGCCACAGCTCTCTTCCGGCGCTCCGTTCCCTCCGGCCACAAGGGAATCAGCTCCARGGAAACCTACTCGCTGCATCTGCGTGGACCCTGGGCCATGCCGGGACCTCAAAGGCAGGAGGTGTAAACCCACCAGCTCAGGAGTTAGCAAACTCCCTGTTCTCATCCTCCAGCCGTGGGCAAATCTGAGCAGTGTGAATTTGCAGTTGAGGGGACTCAGAGCTCACGGAGGAGCACAGGGTGCTTCAAGTATTACAAATTCCAAGGGATAGAGCATTTGACATGTTTTCAGTCTGTTGAGGAAGGATGAGGGGGGCAGGTGTCATGTCTAAAAACAGATTAGCTTCTTCCTGTCACAGGCCCTCAGCAAAATCAAGCTGAAAGAGGCCCTAGCAAAGGGAATTTCTTTGCTCACAGCCTTCCTGGAGAACAGGGAAAATCCAGAGATCCTGGCTGGTATCCTAAGAGAAGTGAAGCAAGATAAATAGCAAAGATCACAGGCCTGGACTGCAAGAGAGCAGATTTTCTAAGACTGGGATAGTCTTAGAAGGATGCTGCGGGGCCCAGGAGTGCCAAGTGATCTTCAAGTAACACATCCTCAGGCCTAAAGGCAGTGAAGCATCACGCACAGTGAAGGTCAAAGAAAGAAGCACTTAAACTAGGAAAGAGAACAACAGAAATGGAACAAAATTTCTTTTTGTCTGTGTCTTACAATTTGCAATTTATGAATGGCCAAAGAGTTGAAATTGAGTGTTCTACCTTCAAAGTTTTACTATTCGGGATTTTGCTTGTATCAGTGCAGGAAGACTGAAAAGAAGTCTGACAAACATCCTGACTTCTTTTGTTTTTGGAATTGAAGAACTTCCAAAGCCAAGGGCAATTTACAGTTGCTAATCAAGAAAGGGAACATTTCTTTCTCAGCTACTTTACTTTCACCCTTCCAAACCAGCAGTCAAGCCAGTAAGTTGCCAAAAACATCACAACAGGCAAGAACTTCCATTGCAGTAGTACAGGCAGTTCCTCATTTTCATCTCTTTGAGCATGTAAGGCTTCAGATTAAGAATCTACATAGGAACAAAGAGCTAAAACAGAAGTTAACTATGCTGTTAGTTCTTCCACTCAGATGGAATAAACATCACATAACTGGATGCAGATGACAACACACATGGACTTGAGCTGCTCTGAAATCCCACAGCAAGGACATTTAAAGAATCATTTCAACAACACAGGTATTTTCTTCAGTTTCAAGCCAATGAAGTGCAGCATACAGAAATGAAAGACTCATGTATCTATCAGTTCTTCCAAGCATCTTTTTCTTCCCTCCTGGAAATGGCTACACTTCTCAAAACTCGGTCCAGTAGAAACAATCCATTTTGCAGAGAGCCTCAGTGCTGAGTACACAACACCARTACAGAAATAGGCAAAACCAGAATCCAAAAACGCAGGCACTGCCACTTTGATGCAGCATCCATTTCACTTCTACTCCGAACAGCTCTGGCTTTGGAATTCTTTATTTGGTTTGAAGTACACAGAGCATCGACCCTATGTCCAAGATCCCTCCCACCTCTTACCTGCCTAGTGAACAACCTGTAATCCAGAACATTACTAGATGTAAGATCATGGCTGACTGAAGCTACTAAAAGAAGGCAGAAGTTGGCAGCATCAGAAACGACTGCAGAGAGACTAACTCCCTTCCCCTCTAATCCTCCTGTTCTAGGCTCCTGGCATACACGTAAAGCAGTAGGACTTCTGTCAAAACACACGGGAGGTGGAAACAATATGTTCCCCAGGTGTGCACCCTCCAGAACCGAAGTCTCTCCTACCAAGAGATGCTGCCTAACCCTACCACTGAGCTAGAACTGCACTGCTTCACGGAGCACCCGGAGAGACACCACTGCTCTCCACCAAGCTGGGGCAGATGGGAGCCCTTATCCTGTAGGGGTGCTCTTTGCTGCATGGAGCAAGACAAGAGGCCCAGATAGTATCTTCACCGGGAGGCAACACGGGGCCACCTTTCAGCCACAGGTAGGTCTTGCAGAGTTTTATTCATGTCTCTTTTCTGAAAGGTCTGTTTCCTCTTTCACTCCAAAGCAGCTAATTCCTCCAAAAGCTGCTCCTTCTCCTGCTGCAGCTCCTGCACCCGCTGTTTGTTCTGCTCCAGTCTGTCCTCCAGCCACTGAAGAAGTGGCCCACTGATGGCAGACATCTGGCTGCAGAGGTTCTTCGTGAACACTGGAAAGAGCAATAACACATCATGCCAGTGCAAATACACAAATAACTTAGTGTGCTACAAAACTCCCAAAGCCAAGAGCATTATGGAGTGCCAAAAACCACTCTACAGGATCCTGGCTAGGGCAACTGGAGACCCCGACAGGAAAGAGTCGGAATCAGTAGCTTGTCAAAGAAGGAAACAAGTTATTTTGACCTCACCTTTAGACACCTGGGGAGGGAGGGCAGATCAACAAAGGGAATCTGGAAAACTGTGTATAGGCCATCATCGATGCTAATTCATTTCCACATGCAGAAGCTAATAATCTCATGTCTACTGAACAGGTCAGGATGGATGAAAAGGTATTTATCTTACAACAGGAAGGGGACCAGGATCCAGTCTAACTCACTGGCAAGAGCAAAGATGCCATAGGGGCATAACATATATGAACTGCCAGAAGTAGTAAGTAGCACCTGGCTGATAAGTACACATGCTTTAAGACTCACCAAAACAATCATCCCTTGCTGTTTTAAGAGTGGAAAAAAGAGGAAAAAAGAGTTCTACTGCAACTTTAAACAACTCAATGAAGAATTCCTTAAGGAATCCAAAGGATACAATGGCATTCCTTTTCTTGGGATCAGGTTATTTTACAACCCTTGGTATTTGCCTTTGAGGTGTTTAGTAACATTTCTATCCCTCCTCCAGACTTTATCTAACAAGGTAACACAATCACAGGAAGTTCTTCAGGTTACACAGTGTTTGGGATTGGAAACAAACTCTATGGTTAAAATAATAATAAAAAGAATTAAAGTACTTCTGTGGTTATTTACAAAAACAAATATAAYCAAGCGGGCACTGCAGCTCGTGAGGACTGTTACACAACTGTGGTCTACTGTCCCCTGCAGGCAGGGAGAAAGCGACCTTTAAGGTTCAGCTCTCAGAGCCTCCTCCAACACTCACACAGGCAAAAGAGGAAACCTTACCTGAGCCATTATGAATCTTGGTTACGGAGTCTAGATGGGTGAGGCTAAGAGAATGAACAGAATGCACATTGGTGACAAGACAGTAGTAAACTGTGTGTTAGGCAAATGCATACTACAGAAACAGCTACCTACTGACACTGCAGGTACTTCTAAACCTCTTCGTTTGTTAGAAGCCCTGTACATTCAAAACAGTAACAAACCAGCCACTTGCTGCACAAAAACATCGCATCTCCTGAGTGCCAGAGGCAAGAAAAGCCACCCAGCYGACATCTAATCTCATTTTTCAGGCWGCTCTTCTCAGCACTCTTACGCTTGTTAAACACTACTTACAATCACGCACAGCAACAACACTAAAGTGCCACTACAAGCTCATACATGCTCTAGCTCTTTTCTGTTGCAGCAGAAAAGCAGTTACACTTAGCTCTTGTGCCATAGGAACAGTGTGCAAGTCACATGTTATTACGCAAGGCAGAGCGTGCTTGAACTCTTTTAACATGAAGGTATTCAAATAGTTCTCCCACAAAGGCACATGAAGTGCTAATGCTTCTCAATTTTTACACCCATGCTAAGACTATGGTGCTTTGAAGTACAGCCACTGCAGAAGCTGTTAGCAAAGACAGTCTCAGAGAAGAGCGCAGCCCCAGCATCTTTACCTGTGAATTCTCCTGTAGGCATCTTGCTCTTCCTGGCAAAGGATCTTGGGCAGCTCTACAGCTGATTCCAGGCACACTTTACCAATGGTTTCATGGGGGACAACATGAATAGGAATTTCAATCCTTTCATATCTAAAAAGGTATCAAATGCAGTTAACTTCAAAGCAGCAGAGCAAAAAGGCCTTCAGTAAGCCTGCAGTCTGTCCAATGCACAGCATCATCACAGGTTTAACTTTGGGAACACATGCCTGTAYTGACAGGCAAGTGGAAGCCTTTTAAACTTTGCGACAACAGTGTGGCCAGAAAGATATACCCCCCACAGTGAGCAGACTGTCAGCACGGACAGTATGACGCAGAGCGTGTGTCCAGAATGGGGACCCTACACCACTGGAGTATACCACTTAGGAAAGACTCCAGAGTTAAAAGCAAGAGCCCTTCTACACAGCTGATTACAGCAAAGATTCAGGCCCAGACTAGACAGATAACAACTCAAATTCAGACCTGAACTACTACATTCTGCACCAGGTCTCRAGTGCCTAAGCTATCTAGGCTAAATCAGTCAGCTCTACTGTTCAGGTTCTCTTTGAGCATATTCAATTAACAGAAATAATGACATCTTGTTTAGACATCTCTATACAGTATTTGTTACTCGTTATGAACCTGAAGCCACTCATTTGAGACAACCCAGAAAGCTGATTATCAAAAGGAGAGATGAAATCAAATACAACCTGAAGCCAGATGCATTCTCTTGCTGTACTTACTCAGAACTCTTCTGGGCTTGAATGGACTGGAAACAGGTGTAGAGAATCCTGCCTGTCTAAGAGAGTCAGCAGAAAGTCATATTCCAAGATGGGGGGGGGGGTGAAGTAAAATCCAAAATTCCTTTAGGAAGCAGAATATGCTTTCAAAAAGCATTTTAAACAGATTGCAAAGGTAAGTGACTTCTGCTTTGATTGGCAAYATTGACAARCAGATRCCAACAGACCTGCTAGCTAAGAAGAAAAAWATCTTACAGCTTCTTGAAAAACCTASAGAAGAGACACCACTGCCAGCTCAYCTCACACTGTAGTAGCATCTCAGATAGTTTAAGTACTCCAAAAARGCACAAGGGGCCCCACAAGGGGCACAAAGACAAAATAAGCCTGTTCTGCCAAACAGATCATAGGTATTCATTCTTTCAATGCACACATACCGAACCAGCTAACTGATTCAGTTCCAGAAMCACACAGCTCTACTGACTATCAAACCAGACTGCGGATCAGGAGAGAGTAATAACTTATTTTTCTGTGAATCAGGATCATGCCCCAAACATCAACATTTTAGCTATGCTTTGACCTTGCTGCAAAGAGCGCAGCCCTCACTGCAGGCTGCATCCAAGGGCAAACAGAAGATTTCAGTTTTGCCCCAGCGTTGACACCTTCATGAGTGCCTGAAGAGTTTATCCACATTTTTAAGTTGCCTACCTTTGTGTTTTTGTCCTCAATGAAACAGGAGAAAATAAGCCCTACAAAACCCTGGTCCATCATCTGATACATAGCTTGAGTACGGACATCTGCAGACAAGGGAACAGGAGATGGGAGGAAAAAAAAAAAAAGGAAAAAGAGAAAGACAAGGAGAATTTCACTCGTCATCTGAACTGAGAGAAGACCTGCTACCCTTTGAAGGGTGGCTCTAGAATCTGGAAACAATCAAAAGCTTTATTTCAAAGAACTTCAGGACACTAAGTTAAAAGACAAACAAAAGGCAACCAGTTTTAAAGGAAAGCAGCCTTTTTTTCACAGAACGTGGAAACACCTTGATCCAACTTAAAAATAGAACTAAGCAGCAAATCTTAACAACAGAAGATGAGATAATGAGGGAAGAAAAAAAAACCCAAATCTTACTATCAGCCTTGAGCTGTAGATCAGCCATACAACCATGCACATCCAATACATGTAAATTACTTGCATAGTTCTTTAAAAGAAATTTTTGCATCAACACAGCTGTCAAAACAACAACATGGCAGGACCATCGTTCTCCCAGGTCTTTTGACATTTCCCATGCCCCCTGTTTGCAGCTCTACTTGTCTGGAAGAACAGTAGCAACCAGGACAGCTAATCTCTGACTACTGAATCATATGCAATTTGAGTGCCTGAAGCACAGCTCCTGGGCTGGGGTTACATCCCACAAACAGGAGCGTGCTATTTCCCAAAGCCCATTAAGACAATCTCATCGACAGAGGCCCTTTGGGAAACCAACATCTCCCACCTGTGAACCATGCCAGGAACTCTCATTCCCTACAGGTCTGTTAAGCRTGCATGGTGGTTCCCGAGCTAACGAGAACCTCAGGACAAGGCTCACAAAGCCAGGAAGGCTGAGCAGCCCTGTCCTACAAGGAGAATCGGCCTATATCACTAATCCAARGAACACTGTAACTTTGATAGTTGTGAAGCGTGGATCCAGCAGATTTTGAGTAATCCAGTAGATTTGAGTAACGCAGTTAGCAAGCTACATGTTTTCATACAGAGCCTCGTCCAAGACTTCTCTTACCCACATGCGATGGCCAGACAGTGATATGAGGATGAGAGTGATACCAGCCCACAACTCTCATGGGCCGTCCCGTCATTTCAGCCAACCTGTGTGTCAGTCAAGGTTCTTCTGAAACTAACAGAGCAAAAGGAACCAGTTTTCGTACCACCAAAACCAGCAAGAATGGGACAGAGTTTAAAACAAAACAAAACAAAACACCCACCCTCCCAAGATTTACAGATCACTTTAGAGAAGTGACAAGACACTTAGCAGAAAACTGATGGAAGCCTCTTTCCCCATCATAAGTAGAACACCTCTGTTGTTAAGCAGAAGCAAAATACATTTGGTTTGCATGTGGAAATAACTGACATGTAAGCAAGCTGTCTAGTACAGCATCCTTAAGGTTATAGAGGGAAAAAGCCCTACAATGCACCACCCTTGGAAACAGAGACTTGTTAACCTTTCACTTTCTAATAGGTTTCCTTGCTATATTTATTAGTTGTTGCTAACTGGAAATACAGAAGAATTTGCATCTGTAAGCTGAACTGCCACCCCCCTTAAAATTGTAATTTAGAGCTACCCTTATTTATAATTAAAAGGGCACATCAATTATAATAATTAGTTATTACACAACTCCACTGCAAATGCTGAAACCAACCTAAACTCTACAGAAAGGCAAATGCCAGCCTGGCTTTCTGATCTGAATTGTGGGAGGGAAGCAGCTGGCAAATTCAGACAGTCTAGAATAAGTCTTAAACAACTGCATGCAAGAAGAGGTCCGAGCTAAACCACTGGGCTGGCAGGTTTGCTGTTGTCTCTGGGAAAGGATATCTCTGCTTCAGTAGAGGCAGCTGAAAGCTGCTCTGGAGAAATTTCCACACGGTCTTTCCTCTTATCAGAGCGGCGCAGGATGATCACAGAATGGATGTGGACAATTCTGCTGGTATCAACCTGGGGATAAAAGAGAAAGAAAATCAACTGCTTCCCTGCTGAAGAAACAGCCGCCTCGAGGAAAAAGCTGCTGTCGTACTGCCAGCAGAGCAKAAGCACGCATCAAAACACAGCCAGGCTGCGCGGGCAGCGACTCTCCCGGGCCAAGTTTTCACTGCCGCAGCAGCCAGCGGCGCCAGCCCGCACTGGCAGAGCCGCCCCAGGCCGAGCCGCGCTCCCCCRGGCGCGGCGCCGGTACCTCCCCGATGCAGAGCCCCATGACCTCCTCCTTCTCGGTGCTCAGCGCGTGATTAAGGCACACGAGGAAGGCGTCGGCCTCCAAGTGCACGGCCTGCACCGCCATCTTGGCGCCACCGCCCGCCCTTCTTCCCCGCCTCGCCGGGGAAGCGGGCGGGGCCCCGCCCCGCCCTCGGCGGGCAGGGCCAATCGCAGCGCAGCGCCGCCACGCCGCCAGCCAATCACCGCCCCCGCGGGGGGCTGGCCGGCTTCCGGAGGGGCGGGCGGTCCCGCGCGAGGGAAGCGCCGTGTCGCCCACGCGGGTAGCGGCCCGTTGGTTCCGCGGGCGCCGGCCGGT
>NW_028186550.1:176916-195548 GCF_003343005.1 Rhea americana
CTTTGCTTGCCCCAGCCGCCTCCAGCCCTCCCCAGGCCTGGCTCCCACACCCCCTCTGGGGCCGGCCCTTCTCTCCCTCCCCTTTCTCTTCCTTTCTTCGTGCACCTGGGCTCCCTCCCTGCCCYTTGTATTCCCTCCTTCTCTTTTTGTTTTCCTGTTTCTTTAGATCCCACCAAAGTTAGACCTTCCTTCCCCTAACTGCTGGACAGCCCCGGCTGGTTGGTGAGCATCTGCTACCCCTGAGTAGGTTGGGCAGAGTGGAGAGTTGAGTTGTGGAGGCTTGCTGGGGGCAAGTGCTCTGGGCAGAGTAGAGTCCAAAACCCAGAGAAGAAGCTTTAGAGTGAGTCAACATGCTCTCACATCAGCAGACAGCTCRTCTGATCCCTGACTCTTTGCAAGACGCAGGCTGGGATTTTCAGGAAAGCTCAGCTCCCATTTAGCTCCCCGAAGGCTGTGCACACAGAGCYGCACAGGCAGCTGCACCCTCTCTGCACCAGGAGGCCAAACTGGTCAGGTTTGAGCCGGCTTTCATCTGGATGCCTTGTAGCTGTGTTGGCTCAATACTATGCCCAATTCAGTTGGCTTCATCGTTGCTTTTTTTTTTCCATGGTAACTAAATGGCAGCTGAACTCTTCTAACAATCTGACCYGGTCCCCATTTAAAATAGCAGGTAATAGAGGGGGCGTTTGTTCAGCATGCTGAGCTTCAGCTCTGGGAATGGTCCAAGTTGCATTTGGAGCTCTTTCTTTCATTGTTCTGGTGATCTGTTTTAATGTAATGTCTAATGCTTTAAAAGCAAATAAATTGTCTTCATTACAAGACACAGTCCTCCTCCCTGCCATCTTCATGCTTGTTCATGTACTGTATGGCTCAGAAATCTACCCATGCCCCAGAACAATATTAAACTTAAAGGCCTGGTGCTGAGATAGACAGAATACCTGCAAGTCTTGTTGATGTCAGTAGGACTTGGGCTTTAAATTTCCCCCCATCAGGACCTTAAACAGCTCAGTGTTCTGCAGTTGTATTGATGAGAACATTGAAATCAGTGTCACAGGATGACACTGCAATCCTGCAAACTTTAGCTGGATTGYGTTTTGTTGGCTTGGGTCTTTGGTATAGATTGTGAAGCAAACCTAATATAAGGGACAAGTTTAACTATTTATTTTAAATATAAGTAAGTTTATTTTTCCTTTCAACCATTTCTTCCTCCAGGCTCTTGTYTGATTTCCTTATAAAGTCAGCAAAAATAGGCATTGCATATGTTTTTCCCCTTTTAAGGTTTTAGGTGCAAATGTCTAAGCGTGTGCTTTTTCAGATCCTCTCTGCTTTTCTTGTATGTTTTGAGTACTGAAGACAAACCTGTCTCACTTCAAACCCAATTGACGGTTTTGCCTGACTCGAGATTTTATTTGTGGCACTAACTGGATACTTTCATAGTAGTCTCAGAGAAAGAGAAAAGAGAGGCCAGACTGGGCCTTTGAACTTTGGCAACTGAACTCTGAGCTATGGAGTTTGGAGGAAGTTCGGGACAAATTAGTTGAACAAAGAGTAAAAACACATGTTAACGGCTGCCCATTCTGCACAGTGTCCTCTGCATGAGACCTTGTTCGGTCAATCCAGTACCTAGCATTACTGCCATGTTCACACACAATAAATACAAATGTRTATATATATATATTGTGCTTTAGTTCTCCTATCTGTAGTTCAGCAAGATTGAACAAGATTAGTACTTGGATAGGAGACCTCCCAGGAAAGTTTAGTTGCTGTAGGAAATGGTRGTGTTCACTTACTGAGCAATACTTTTCCAGTACTGAGGTCAGTATTAAGCTGACAATGTCTCCTGGTTCTGGGGATGATGAGCTATAGAAATTCCAGCTTTGAATAGGGTAAGAAAGCAAATTCTTGAACTTTTTTGGTCATGATGGGGCTTTTGGCATTTTACCGCAGAGTAGGAGAGTATCCTGGCCAAATTCCAAGCTGGGTAATTACATTCTGCTGACTGAAATTGAGCAGTGGTTATTGCTGCTTTTTACTGCTGGGCAAAATGATCTTCACACATGGGCTTAAATTTATGAAGTGACTTAGGATAAAGCARAATGAATGGGACTTGCAGAAATGTCACTTCAGCCTTCACAACTCCCTCCTGAAGGCCCTGTGAGGTTAGTCAGTTTGCTGTTGCATTCCTTTAAATGCCAGTGATCCAGCTGCTGGGGCATTGCTTGGAGTGGCTGTGGCAATGTTTCCCAGTCCAGGGCTGTGAACCATTGCAGTTCATAAGACATCACAGGATGTCTTCAGAACAGCTGTACTTTCTTATAGCGCACATACACATTTCCATACGTCAAGCAAGGAAACAAACAGAATGGGARAAAAATGAATAATAAAAGAACACTCAAATTTTTCTTTGTTCATAAATTAAAATACTGTGACTGTGCTGTTCAGGCTGATCCGTGGTTGGTGTTTAGTGTTCAAAAAGGCTGAGTGAGCTTTTGATTGGAAAAAAGGTAGAAAAACTCTGATGTAAGATATAGAGGGCTACGTGGAAGTGTATTTCCTATTATATATGTACCCCGATGTTTAACAATTTTTTCTCTCCCTGACCTTCCCTACTTTATTTTGTACCCAGATTTTCTTACTTCTGTCTGAAATCTGCCTTATAACTTCACAAGTTTTCAGGAGAAGATCACTGTGTTTCACTTGGATAGGAATATTGCAGCTGCTTCATAGCAGGAAGATACTATGTGTATTACAGCTTAATTCTGTTCTACTTTAAACCTAGATAAAGAATGAAGACTGTCTGTACCATTTTGATTACCTCTTCTAGGGTTCAAAAGAGAGAATCATTTTCCCTGACCTTCATTTGCTAATGGCTCAGCTTGATCTAACCTGTATACAGTAAACGTGCTGTTAAACAAAAATTCTAGTAGGAAGAACCGTCTCAATGTCTAAAATTCCTTTGCCCCTGCTGGTATCAGTGGCTCTTAGTAAGCAGCTAAAATTTGGACTACGCAAAGTAACGAGAGCTATTCACAAGAAGCTTGTACGTGAATGGACACTTCTGCCATCCTCTTAAAGGAGATGAGATGAAGGACCCTTCGCAATGACAGCTCTGCAAGCTCCAAATATGAGAAACTCGTGCGTGTGGAGTCTTACGCTTTGTCTCCAGAATGACCTTCGCTCCTGTTAGGCTAATTTCACCCGTTGCCACAAATTTTGCTTTTGGGATTTAGTCCATCACTAGCCACGGAAGTCTTGCATAAATCACTTTTTCTCTCTTTTTTCCCCCTCTATTTTACACAAAGACTGTTAATAGAACTGTTAGTGGAATAAGCGAAGCCAGTATTCACAGGGTCTAACAGTGTACTTATAGCACCTTTTGTCCCAAAATGCCTTACAAATGCCATACAGCACGCRTGTCCCAGCGTGCAACTCGTCATGAAATTTCCTTTCACTTAGGTACCACCTTAGCTTCCCAAATTGACTGTTAGGGACGTTTCAGCAAATAGCACCTCATACAGTAAGTCAGACGCCGCCCAAAGGTGCCTTTCAGAGCTGAGAGCTTTCTCCGCAAACGCATTCAGAGCTAAGGAGACCATGCGCGCACCGTGCGTGTTGACGCCGTACACCTAACGGGAGCACCGGGACGTAACTGGGGGAATGGCAGAAGGAGGGCACGCTGGCGCTCCTCCTGTCCGGCTGTGGGTGCGACGCGTGGGTGTTTACTGCGATGAGCACCGCAAAACGTGGCTCGTGGCTGCGGAAGAGGCAAGTGTCCCTTGAGCTTCCCAGTGATTGTAGCTTTGATAATGCAGGTGCCTCTACTGCTTTGCCAGTAACTGCCTGCTCTTTCTGTTACTCTCCCCCAGGAGGAAGGTATGCTGAGGGCTCGGATCCAAAGAGTTCAGGTTCCCCTGGGTGAGGCGCTGCGACCCAGCCAGCTCCCCCCATCCCGGCTGCCTCATATGTGGCAGCTGTCCCAGGGTGAGCAGTACAGGGATAGTAACTCTCGCGTTTGGGAGATAGAGCACCATCTCATGGTAAGGATGGTGGCGACGTTAGACCATAGTCATTCCTGTTTGTGAAGTCATTTGAGATCCCTGAGGGACGGCAAAGGACTGTTATTTTACTGAAGTCCGTTAGCTCGGCCAGGGTAACTGTAGACGTATTGAACTTTTCCTTGTCGCTTACAGCTTGGTGGTGTTGAAGAACTGCTGCTTAAACTCGTGCCTGGTGATTAATCTGGTATGTGTAGCTGTTACCCTGCTTTTGTACTGTGCTCTGTTTATTCCTGGTCATTCTTTAATATGAATTTTTGTCTTTCAGGAGCAGTGGCTCTAGGAAGATGTCCTTGTATGTTTTGTACAATAAATGATTCTCTCTCCACTGAAATGCAGCCACCTCTGAGGTGGAAGCAGTTAAACAACACACAGCACCATCACACAAGAGTTTAGGACAGGCAGTGAAGAAGAGTATCGTGTCCAATTGAAACGTCAGGGGGAGTTCTAGGTAGGCAGAATATGATCCTCCCGAGCGGAGTTTGGCCAGGATGCTGGAGGTGATGCCTTAGCCTTATTGAGAAGCGCCGTGGCATAGTGCCAGTCCGAGCGCGGACAGAGACTTGAAGGGCAGCACTTCCCTAGTGCTGGGCAGAGGCAGGGGCTGAAGAGCGTCTCGGAGGGAGCTGATGTCCCAGCACCACTTTCTGTAACAGCAGCACTTTCCGTAGAGGTCTCCCATCCAACTGCTGAGCCCAACAACTTTTTCTCATCTTTTGCTGTCTTGTGAGAGATCACAGTTTCAGGTGTCTTAGCTGCAGAAAGAAAAACTAAGTGTTTGTAATCCTGCTTTACAGTGATTTGAATGTGGTGGAGCTTTCCTCCGCTATGTTTCTTTTGGGATATTTCCAAGAGGTTTTCTAAAAACAAAAGACCAAACCACATAAGCCCTCACAAATTTTAGAGAACATACACTTTTTTTTTTTTAATTCCTTCTCCAGATGCAGTTGTGTGACAAACAGCAAACCCTTGGTTATACAGCACTCACAGGGAAGGCCTTTACTCAAGTACATGTTTTAGTGTAATGTTTGGAGGYGTAGAACTATCAGAAAAATCCATCTATGTTCAGCTGAGTCTTTGTTCAGAGGAGGGAATTTGTGTTTCTAAGAGGAAAAGCACAGATTTTGACCAGGAAAAAAAAAAAGAAAGAAAGAAAAGAAAAAGGCCTTCAAGCTTAGCAATGTGAAATTTCCCTGTATTTGTTGTCCATATTCTCATCCTCTAGCCAGACTCAGAGCTGTTCAGCTGAGGCATCTAACAAGCTGCTGCCTGGGAGAGGTGTGCTGCGAAGATTTTGTGTGGTCGTTGGGAGACTGAGGAGTTCTCGTGTGTGTTGGC
The DNA here is from genome assembly GCF_003343005.1 of Rhea americana. Classification (NCBI taxonomy): domain Eukaryota; kingdom Metazoa; phylum Chordata; class Aves; order Rheiformes; family Rheidae; genus Rhea; species Rhea americana. Next base: position 182,310 of record NW_028186550.1, read on the forward strand.
AGTTGTATGCAAGCAGCAGTAGGTGTTCTCCGAGCTGTGGCCCATCATGCTGTGCTAGGGARGGAAATTGGGAGCTCTTTAGAAGTCTTGGTTTTAAGGGAATGCCTTGCCCCCTACAAAAAAAAAGCACATTGTTTCTACAGTAATATTTTCCTATCATTTTAGTTCTCTGACCATGTCCCAGAAGGATCCCTGCCAGAAACAAGCCTGTGAAATACAGAAATGCTTGCAAGGTACCAAGTGTCATTTTGTCTTTTTAGTGTCTTGATTTTTGGTGGAGCTTTTATCTTTTAAATTAACCCTGTTCTCCTTTCACCTTGAGAGAGAAGAAAGCATGGCCATTACTGTGACCTGGTTGCAAAGCAAACAGTGTCTTGTTTTAATAGATTTTTCCTTGTGTTTGATTTTGAATAACAAGACACCATTAGTACCACGCAAAAGTGTTTATACAGTGATGTGCTGTTTCAAACAAAGTCTTCTCCATGCTCTGGTCAGCGCCTGGGAGTCTTGGGACAAAGCTGTAGGCAGGAAGAGGCGTTAAACATTACAGTAAGCTCTCTCAGAGAGTGGCTAGTGTAATATTGGGTGGATTGTACGGGAGGACTGCAGAGCCTCTAGCTCTAGTGGGGGGATCTTAAGAGCAGGTTGGACTTGGGTGTCTGTCAGTAACTGGATTAGGTGTATGTGATCTGGCCTCAGATCTGATATAGTTTGATGTCTTCTGGAGAACTTTAACAGCTGTTTTGTATTAGCTTAGCTAAGAGTTTGTAGGGAAGAGGGAGATTATGTGATTTGGGAGAAGGCTTCTAGTGGCCTGAGCTGGGGAGAGCAGGCTTGTTACTCATAGAGGAAAAAATAGACGATAAACAAAAAAATCTGTTGCTTCTTGGAAAAGAACTTGCAGTAGGAAGTGAATACGAGCAAGCATGCCTCCGTGCCGAGGCAGCGCGGCAGCGTGGCAGAGCTCCTCCTGCCTCGCCTGGCTGAGCCCTTAGCCAGCGTGCTCTGAGCTTCGGTTGAAAACAGCTCAGTGCGTTAGCTCGGGGTGACAGGAGAGGGACGGCCAGTGGCGCMCTGCTGAAAGCAGCCAGGCCGGTTCCACAGAAATCCATGGCTGCTTTTAGTTTCTGTGCAAACTACAAGTGGGTTAGCTAAAAATTGAATGCGTGGGTGAAGTCCTGCTGGGGAAGTCGAGAGACGGCTCTGCAGTCTTCAGCAAATGTAATGGTTGCAATCTGTGCAAGTAGCAGACCAGCCCCTGGTAGGCTGGGGAAGAGCCTAAGAGGAAAAGCATCTGGAAAAATGAGGGAAAAGCCACAGTCAGTTTTTGGTAGATATCTGTCTTTCCCAGGATTGTTTTTTTGGAAGCTGTGATCAGCTTGAGGCAAGGGCTCAAACAAATCGCTCTCCATGCCCCCAAATTCTGTGGAAATAATGCTTGCTTTGCTATTGCTCTTGAAATTTGGAGCATTCTCATAGGAAGGGCTGGCTGACTTCTCTCCCCATAGTAACTGCACTTAAAAGCTAATGGTTGAACCCATTTTAGTCCCATTTGTGACAGTGTTATTTTCCTGGCATTCATGGAATTTATTCCAAATGTTTTACTGGTGTAGATATGTGTGCAGATTTGATCTGAATGATAAATGTTAGCACAGAAGCACTTTTACTCTGCTCTGCACACACCCCACTATGCACCACTTCTCTAGCTGTCATTTTGCAGTTTTGTTGTTGACCATATGTTACCCTGATGAACCAGCTGCGTTTGACAGGCAGCAAAGCAACTTTTCCTGTAGGAATTAGTGTAATTGAGGATGGAAATAATAGGRATGAGTACAGAGACTTAACTGACCAATACCCAAGGACAATATATGCAGGGTGACRGCTGGAGGGGCAGGAGCAGGACCTTGGGGAGATGCTGCCTTTTCAAAGGCTGCAACATTTGGAGAGGGTCGTGGTGCTAACAGATCGCGGCTGCTTCCTCTGGGAGACTGAATGCCCACTACAAACTGCTTCGTGTTTTGCTGTCCATCGTATGACTAACCGTTGTGCTTTCCAGGAACGCAGCCTCCATGGATAGCAGGATGTGCCTGCATGTAGCAATAGGTCTGGGAACAAACCTGCAGAGRCAAAGCAGCAGTTGCGAGCGCCCTGGGAGCACTTCTCATGGGACTGTTATGGTAGGGAGAGTTAGCTGACTTTCCCAAGGGCCTGACGTGCCTTCCAGGCTGTCAGCTTCCTTCTCTGCTAACCCAGGGGAGCCCAGCAGAGGCTCTGAGCTGAAGGTATCCTACCCGAACTACCTGGATTTGTTAGTCCTGGTTTCTTAGGGCCTGGGAGAGTCAAAGCTTTGGAGCAGCTGGTCACTGTGTCTGAAGCTCCTCTACACTATGACATTCAGAGCAAGCAGGAGGTGACAGTGGCCAGTCAGGCCTGCAAAAACCTCTCATTTGGGATCGCTGGGCAGACACAAGCTGCCAGCTGGTACAAACAGTAACATCTCCACAGGCTTTCTTCTCAGGGGTGACCTCTACGTTTTCATCATGCTCAAACTCAGGCAGGGAATCCATAGCCTAGAGATGAGCCCTGGCTAGCTCACGTGTTACCTGGGAAGCTTTTGCTGGCTCTCGCTGGGATCTCCAGCGGACGTAGGTTTGCCTCGCGCTGGGTTGGCTGTTGCGCTGTTCGGCGTAAATGAGGGGGTGTGGTGGTGAGCGCAGCGGCGAAGCGGTCGCGCTGCTCCTCCGAGGCTGCGGCGGGCAGCTCCGCACCGCTCGGCAGGCGGGCAGGTAGATGTTTGTTTGAGCAGCAGCTGCAGTGGGCTGGCGTAGCCCGGGGTCTCCCCGCTGCCAGGCTGGTGGCCAGCCTGCAAAGCACGGTGGGACACAGCGCGTCACGCAGCCACGCTGCCAAGCGCGGCGGCAGCAAGCGGAGAGCTGGGGCAGGAGGGATGCCGGACAAATTGGCCGTGTTCAGCAGCGCTCGAGCCTGCTGGGGCAGCTGAAGTCACTCAGAGCCTGAAGCGAAGGCAACACAGCGGCAGTGGAGGGATGGATGCAGGTGTGCTGCTTGGACAAAGCGCTGCACGCACCCAGTCGTCCCAGGCTAGCGGCTCATTTTACCCAGTGTCCCGTTGCCAGCAGTGCCTGAGAGCAGGAACCTGGGGCAGATTGAGAGGAGGGCAAGTAATGGGACTTCCCGAGCTCGAGGTGGGACCTGTGCATGGAAGGTGGTCACCCCTGGCTCCATGTAGCGTGGATTCAGCTGCTGGCGTCTGGCTAAGCATTCCTGCTGGCATGCTGGGTTGTGATGGGAAGCTCGGATTACTTTGCAAAAACGCATCCCTGCCTCCCACCCACCCCCTCCCCAGTTACAGGCCGCTGGTGGGGTGCTTTCAGTCATGCTTCTTCCTTTTACAAAGCCCGTAGCGATGAAGCATGCACATACTTACACCAAATCCTCTTTGGATGCTCTTGCACCCGTTGTAAACCCTGCAGTAACATAGCACTTGGGCTTGAGAGGCTTGAGAACAAAGGTCACAAGATTTAGCTTAAAAGGCAAAAAAAAAGTAGAGATTGAAGGGCAGCAGCAAGGGACACGTTGTTCTTACTGTAGCGGCGTGCAATAGCTGCAGCACTAAGGGGCTGACGATGCGCTCGTCGACAGCAGCAAGGCTAGCGCGGGGCAGCTTTAGACGAATGCAACTACTGAGAGCTTTTGTGGAGCAGGGAAAGCGATGAAATGTCCAAGCAGCTCTGGCTTTCCAGCGAGGCAAGCTGTGCAGCATCTGAAGGGCTGGGCTGGCTACGCCCCCTCTGGGGGCAAAACTTACTTGGCTGTGCAGACTTAGCATCACCCTTTTCTTTTTTATTTTCCAGCAAACAACTATGTGGAGTCTAAGTGTGAAGCTGTGCTTCAGGAAATGCGGAAGTGCTGTGCCCGGTACCCCAAGGGCAGATCTGTCTGTTGTTCAGGGTTTGAGAAAGAAGAAAGAGAGAGAGAAAAGTTTAAGGCTGCTTCAAAAGGAATTCCCCCACCACCTCAGTAACACACTGCAGCTCCAGCAGGTGCCAGAGCATGGACTCACCTGCAGAGCTCGTACGTGCTTTTTTCAGTCCTTCTCTAGACTTTCAGGAAAGCCAGATCGCTCCTAGAACACACCATCTCACGCACCAAAAAGTAAAACGCAGTACCAACAGATGGCCTGGTTAACGGACTTTATTTGCTGTACCAAAACATCATCTACATTGTCTTAGCATTGCACCTGTGTCTGTGAAAAGTCAAATTGATGTTTTTAGAATGCTTACCCTACTCTAATCCGTCCTCCGTATCAAAATGCAGGGGTGGAACCAGCTTCATTCTGACTTCTGGAGTGGGAGGTACAGGAAATAAGCTCAAAAGAGTGAATTTAAACATGACACATGAAACGACCATCTTGACACAGCAAAGGTAATGCTGCCATACTGCAGTAGTTTCAGACAACATTCACCTGTCCACTGGTTCAAGCTTAAGAATGGGAATCAGATCTGGGGTTTGCTCCTGGTTCTGACACAGATCCTGAGTGACTRCAAGTCACTTTGCCTAAGTGCCTCACCTTCCCACTGGATAGAGTTTTATGATTACTTTATATTGGGATTGCCTACACGCTGCTATTTGCATGACAATAAAGATGTTACAGGAACATTATTTCAGGGATTGCTACAGGAATAGGATTTTTAAAAAGAGCAATACTCATTTGGAAAATCTGACTGTTGATATGAAAACAAATTTATAAATTTGTTATGTATAACTGAACATCTTTAAGCAATATGTTATGAACCCAGCATAATTCAATGCTCTGGTACCCAGAGGCCTCTCACAAAGCCCTGGGCTAGATCCAAGAACTGATTTAGGTGCCCTCACTGAACAAGGTACAGGCACCCACTCTCCACAGAGCGCTCTAGACTCTCACGTGCAGGCAGGCTGTGTCTGGACCCCAGGGCGAGATGGCTTTTCAGATGCTCTCACCTGTGCAGCAGAATTTCCTGTGACCTGTAGGCAGAGCTTGGAAGACAGGTTCCTGCATCACCCTTCAGAGCTGCCTAAGTCTCTCCGTCCACTGTAGCAGGAGTCCAGGCACCTCAGTGGGTGCCAAGTCCATAACAGGGCCCAGACACCTCAATATCAGACTTTGAACCCACTAGGCTCCTAACTCTGTCATTAGATCTAGCCGTAAAGGACTTTTGTGCTGTGATCAAGTACAATTTAATTATAAAATACAGCTTCTATAAACAGACCACTGTAGTCTAGGCACAATAGATGAGTGTACTGAAGCCTAGAAAAGCAAACCATCTGTATTCACTGCTCTGAAATACCATGATACAAATAAATGACTGGAACAAATTGCAGTCTCAGTTTGGTTGTTTATTGAGAATGCAACATAGCTCTAGAGAGCCAGGCAGCTTGGCTGCCATTCACAGTCTAGGGCTGCATATGACAACACTATGTTTAAATAGAAGCTGCTTGGTATTTTTATATCAGGGCTCAGGATCCGAATAATGCAGTGCTAGCCTTCCCTCCCTGCCCGGAAAAACCCGCAGACAAAATAGGGGTTTTAGTATTCTTGAAGAGCAGGGAAGAGCGACAGCAAGGCAGTGAGGCAGCTCAGACACCTGATGAGAAGCTCATGTTTCCTTCTTGCCCTGTCTTGAACAGGAGCAGTGGAAAGATGATTGCTAATAGATGATCAGAAGCAAGTACTTCGGCTTCTGTTAGAAAAGCAAAACCTCGCGTTTGTGCCCACCCCTGCGAGGCAGAGAGCGCTGTTCAGCGGGAAGGCTCCCTCTGAAGCTGGGCTGGCAGGAGACATCCCAGCTTTGGGAGCACGGCTGATGGGTGCCAGGCCCGTCAGGTAGAGGGGCTCAGCCAGGCAGCCCACTCCTAGCCAGCTTTACCTGCAGAGAGGGGAGAAGGCAGCTGGAGCGCTGCGAGGAGCCTTACGCTCCCAGACTGGCTGCAACTGCTCCCGCAAGTCAAGCGGGACATGCTGGGTAAGGCAGAGAGGCTGGTTCCCACAGCTCAACAGAGCTCACACAGAGAAGCTATTAGAGCAAAACTGTTTAATAAAATATCACTTCAACAAGCATTTACATACAATATATAAAAAGACTTTACAAGCCTAGTGTGTTTTAAACCTTCCCGTACCGGAACAGGCGCCAGTTGTTGGAACCAGTCCAAGGGGAGCGTGTGTGTGTGTGCACAGGTGTGATGGGGGTGGGACATTCATTTTGGCACCTGCAGCAATGCAGATGCATCTCCATGGAAATTGGTCATTCAGCATCAAAACTTCCAGCGCAGCCACACAGCACTCAAATGGTGCCAGCCGCGAGTCCAACACTGCAACAGCAGAAAGATTTGCCAGATTTTGATGTCCTTGCCCATTCCCTGTCTGCATTCACACTAAACTCAACATGAATTTGTCTCAACTACTTGTTTCTCCTTCCAGCAGGAATCAAGACATTTTAGCTGAATCAGGGCCATCTCTGGGCCATTTCTCTTCATAGCAGCAACTACAGATCCTGAGGACAGGACCCAATACACCCTTCCCTAGGCTGGGATAGAAATAACAGGGATTTATTTGAGCCTTAAGTTCTTTTTATTATTTACTTTGAGCTTTGTCTTTGGAGAAAGCTTTGGAGGGAGAAGTGTGCCTCAGCAGAAGGTTGTGTTAGGTAACACGCCAGGCAGAGGGAAAGTAACATTTTTTTCCTCCTACAGGAACACGGGAGATCCTGCAATGCATCATATATGAATTCATGCACATTCAGTTGTATTTCCTACACACACACAATTCTTCACTCCACTYTCAAACAGTGATTTATCGAGGACCTATTTGCTGCCTCCCAGCATTCCTACAGCCCTTGATGGCCTTTAAGAARGCCATCATCAAAGGCATGTGAGCCTGCCTGCCCACACGTACAGCAGGACATGACAGCAAAGACACTAACTGCTGCTTCCTGGTTACCCACAGCTGCTTTTAGAGTGAAGAAGGTGAGAAACCCTCAGCTAACTCAATGTGTTGCTACACTGACCGCAGTGAACACGGAGCAAGACAAAAATCAAACCTCTAGTGGCAGAACCCACAGTTCCAGCTCTTCTAGCACTTCTCTTTGGGGAAGGTCCCTCACCTCCGTCCACGCCAAGAGCCAGCAATGCAACATTACACAGCACAGAAGAGGCTGCAGCTGCTGCCTCGGGTGCTGCCTCCTCAACACCCAGGCGCTTTGCTGTTTTCTAGTGCATCTCCCAAGTTGGACAGGTTGACTTCCAGCASAAGAGAACCATTCTCAGCAAGAACATTCACACGTAATCTGCTCGAGGACATCATCACCCTGCTGTCACACAAATCTCATGATTCTAGAAAGAGGCAATGACAACCCAGCACGAGCCTATACAGAACAGCTCTAAGGGATCATTTTTTTTTGTAATTTTTTTTCCTTTTCTCTTGTAGGTTAGAGTTCTGCTCTGCACACAGCTGCACTGGGCCAAAAACAGCAGGGCTCTGCATATTGGCTGCCTTATAACCTGCAGAAAAAGGGCTGCAGGTAAGGAATTAAGGAAGCTAGGGGATAGCTCTTTTTGTGGAAATARGAAAAGCTAATAAGCTTAAAGAAGGAAGGAACATCACCAAAACAGAAAGCTCGAAGTGRCCTCTACCACAAAAATACACCCTAACTGTCATGCTGTCTTTATCATTTAGGCCTCAGGACCTAAATGCATCTTGAGATGCATTTTCCTAAGCAAATAGGAAGTTAAGCAAGCTGCTTTAGCTGCTCCAAGTAGCATCTCTGTAACCAGTCTCAGGTTGGGAAGGAAAAGAAATGAGTTATTGCCAAACACATTCAAAAGAACCTGTGATTTCCCAGAGACAGAAAAGCASCTGAACCATTCTGATAACAGCAGCCCCCGGGATGCACATGCTGGGAAGATTAAATAGTTTCAGTTTGCAAAGTCCAGGGAGATGGGATTTGTACTCTGCAGAGGCAGCTAAAAGCAGTTCTAGCCAGATTTCATATCCTTCCCCCACTCCAACTGAACTGGCTACAGGTATCCCGAACCAGCACGATGTACCCCAAATCAGGATGCATCTCTTATCTACAATCCCGTCCCATACAGTTACATTCTAATGGGCATCACCAACTCCAAACTGGCCAGCAAAGGCCGTGCTAGACCTAGGAACACCAGTCTGAGCCCCAAGGTAATTTACAGTAAGTGACGCAGCTGACCCACACACCACCTGAGCCGCCAGCCCGACACAGATGGGTCGAGCACTCTGGAAGCCTGTCTGCCCAGACAAGAGAGCGCCTCAGCACATTCCAAAGGTTGAGCAGCCACCTGGCAAGCAAAAAAAGGCAACTGTGCTCTGCAGTGTGGGAAGTTCRGTGACTTTCAGAAGACACGATAAGGAAAGGGCTTGGAGAGTCACACACGGTGCTCAGTTTCCATCAGCAGTGCCAGCGCTGCAATTCCAGTAAGGGGTATAAATAACACCAGCGGAGAAGCCAAAATGGCCATTTCCGTGTAGTGCAATGGCAGGGGAAGGCAGGAGAACACCCTAGCCTCACTCAGAGCATGAACCGGCTCCTTAACCACCAGCCYGGAAGCCCACTCCAGCACAGAGCCCAAGCTGCCCCCACACTTCTGCTTCTACCCAAGGACAGTCAGGCATATTTGGATTTCACACACTATCTCTGTGCAGAGGGAAGCACAGACTTTCCAGGTACCAGGGAAGAGAAGTATAAGCCAAGCAGCAGTGAACAACCTATAGCTGTTGTATACACATACTGGTAGATTAACAAATGTAACAGTCCTGAGCACCTGCGAAGGCGCTTGTTTAGAGAGTTCTCTGTCCCTACATATTTATGAGGCTGCAACTCACCAAAATCTGGGCATACTGGGTGGGGAAAAGAATCACACTGATATGCTGGGGGTCATAAGCTTCAGACCAATCCCAACACCCAAACAGCCCAGGCAGAGGAAAAAGCTGGAAATCAGAGCAGCATTGTAARAAGGACGGGTTGGAACCTGGGGGAGGAAGGGATTGAGCCTGCTGGCAACAGCCACTCTTTTCTAAGTGAGAGGGAACACGAAGGAGAGGACAGAGAGGTTGGGCAAGAAAGGAGAGTTGAGTGTAGTTCCTATGATGCCATTCCAAGCAGAAATCCTCCAGCAAACCCTCCGGTCAGGATAACATTCTTCTTCAGAAACGTGATCACCTAAGCAGGGGAGAGAAGAGCCAACAGCATTCTCCAGCAACAGCAGGTCACTCCTCTACCCTCCCCATAATCAGGTACCTCGCAGGCTATTCCCTGGGCTGGGAAAGTGGCCACTGCCCAGCTCTAGGAAAGGAGCCTCCCTAACGACCTCCCTGCTTCCAGCCCCCCGTACGGCTCCTGCACAATTAGCATCCCAGAGCAGCTCAGACCCTGCAAGAGCTGCTGCACAGCCAGCGTCGACGTACCCCCGACGTACCCCCGCATCAGACACGCAGGGCCCAGCTACAGTCAGCACGCTGTCAGCTTGACAGAAGGGCACAACAAATGAATGCGTATGCCAGACCAGGACACAGCAGAGCCCAGGGTGACCAGACCAYGCTGCTACCAAATCTGCTTAGCTATGCTTTTCAGACTGAAGAGATTTTTCTTGAGTTCCCCACAATGCCAGTGAGTTTTCTTCCAACATCAAGGAATTTGCTACAACACATAGGGAACTTGCACCAYGCCTAGAAGGCACTCTGACTGTCTCAAATTCACCTGACTAGCTTTGCCATCTCTCCTGTTCTGCTGCTATGCAAGCACTCCCACTACAGAAGATCCCTAAGAGCCCACAAATTGGTCCTGTTCCGTGCTGTCCCTCTGACTGGGCACCTGCACACACCCTGGGAGAGTTGTCTCACCTCATCCACTTTGCTTTTCACTTCTGGAGACATTTTGTTACCGCTGCTGTGAAATTTCAGCTGCTGCTTGGCTTTGTTCACGTCCCGTTCTACCAGCTTCCAGTCCACTTTGATGTATCCTGTGTGGTTTGCAATCTACAGTTTTGAGGGGTGGAAAGAAAGTTCCTGGAGTGAAATCCTGCACAACTACAGTTAAACAAACCCTCCTTGCCATCTCACCCCTCCCCAAACCAAAGCCACCCCACACACTGGTTCAGGAGGCTGAGAGAGAAGAGACCAGCTGGAAAGCTTCAGAGTTGGAAAAAGCACCATCTCCACAGTTTATATTAACCATCCTGCAACATCTGCCTGCCACATAATCCTCTAACAGACGGGCACACTATTCCAGCTTAGCATGTTTCAGCCTCTTTTCTCTAACATAAAGCTAGCATCCCCTCCCCCTCACAACTGCCACATGTGTTATTGGGACTCAGCTGTCCTGCTGCTGTGGGTGGACACAGTTATTAATAGGTTGTTCCTCCCTAAGCATTTTATCTGGTGAGGATGATTCAACAGTGTAAATCTCCCTGCTCAGGGCAAGCTTTCGGCTGTCAGGAGAAGTATTGGAACCAGAACAGCAAGGAGAACAAGCTACACAAGACACAACCGGAAAGCAAACAACGATGGATTGCTGCTTGAGGTCTATGAATTGTTCTGCCCCCTGCAGGATGTACAAACCAGATTTCAGCATCCAGGATGCTCAAGTCCAGGGTTCTTAAACAGAAGAAACATAGCTGAAGGAGACAGACCTGTTTCCCTCCCTTCCCCAGTACATTACAAAGATYCTCATCTGTTCTAGCTCAACTCGTCGAGAAGCCAGCTTGAAGGGAAGCACACAGCAGACAGAGACAACCACCTCCTTTACATTAAGGACTGTAAGGGCTGTTTCTCCACGGACTCCACCTCCACCAGCGCAAAACTAATGACAGGAGCCAGCTCTGACACCAGTTCTTTAGCAAGAGTCCAGAGATTGCCGTGGCCAAGCCTACCTCCTGCTCCCAAGTTAGCCACTGCACTCGGGTGCCTCTGCAACGACAGCCTCCACATGCCTTTGGCCCAGCTTCCGTTAGCAGTCTCTAAGCAAAAAGTACCTCTCAGCAACCCCTAAAGCCGTGCTCGCCGCTCCTGTTTTGCTCCCGCTAAAGAGGGGAAGAAATTTATTCAGAGATCTGAACAAAGGCCTTGCCCCTTCCGGCACATCACGAACACACAGCCACCAAGCCAAAAACAGCTTCAAAGTTGCTACAGACTTGACTCATCTCTGGCTGTCACAAGCTAAGTACCACCACTGAGGTGACTGAATGTGCTTTTAAAATGTTCTTATGCAACTCCACAAACGCCACTGTGCACATCTCTGTTTCTAATATGTTTCATACTACTCATGGGAGTGGGGAAGCTACGTCATGAGGAACATACGCGTGTGACTGCCAGGAGCTGTGTGTGTCCATGGATAAGTAGGGAACTGACCCACGTGTCCAAACAACAGGAAAATTATTGGGACATGTTTATTACTGTTGATTATTAAAATCACCTGTTGAATCACCACCACAGTTAATTACTGAAATCACTAGACAACCCTTCTTCCCCACCACACAAAGTTCTTGGAAAGCCTAAGCCACTATTCATACATACCTGCAACAGGAAAAAGCCACCTCCCACTGCYGTTGCCGCCAGCTTTCCAACTTTTTGGAAGATGAATCCAGTACACCTACAAATCAACCAAGATCCAGTCAGGAAAATGGGACACCAAACACCTACTTCAGCATGCTTCCACAAACAAGACAGCGTTTGGCATTAATCACGCAAGACTCGGAGACAGCCTGACTAGTGGGGAAAYAAAGCCAAACGAGATCAGAGAAAAGCAGAACGGATTTGTGCCCAAATAAATTTGATGTTTCCTAACTTTTCACTTCTCGCTATTACAATTCAGCATTTCACAGCATTGATTCTTTTCCCTTCAAAAACCCCTTTTGGTTCTCCCCAGAGCATCACCAGAAACATGTGATTTCCCTGGAATTAACTTCTTTTTTAACTAGCATCATCTCTAATAGAAATTAAAGCAGCTCATCTGCTGCTGTTTCATGACGGAGCACCGGAAGCAGACCACAGGGCAAAGCCTGAATGACCTCAAACAACATCTGCTTGCTTTCCCACTTCATTTCTTAGAAGAGAAATTGCTGAAATAAGATCTTATCAGATCTTGTCTTGCTAGAAGCAGTGATCTAAAGCTACTGCTGCCTCCAGCAGCGTGGTACACTTTAACCCGTAAAACATCACTGTATCCACCAGAACTCAGGCAAGCGCTACCCCATTGCTCGTTCGTGCAGCCTGTTACATCACCTCAGACTTTACTTTGACCACAGTTTCCTTACCAACATTGCAAAACAACACAGCAATCTTTTCTCTTACCTATTTTTGAATAGATACACTTGGCTGAGACAAGAAAGAAGTCACCAGCTTGTATTTTAATTAGAAAATTAACAGAATATGTCATTCTCTTTTAAATAGTTACTCCTGTGTCAGGAGAGGGCAGGCACGGCAAGAAGTAGGGACGCGCCAGCAAAGCAGTGCAATCGCACTAAGTTTTCAAATCAACTTGTGTTACTGTGAGAACGAAGCTGCAAGCAAGGCACAGCCCCCAGCAGGCCCCCCCAGCGGCACGATCCCAAGGAAGCACGCGCACGAAACATCAGTGCGTGAGATGCAGCAAGCCACCTCCACAGGAGGTTTCTGCACACAGATTCCCAAAGCACGTCCGCATCCCGAGGGAGGAAGTAATCTCTGTTCCAAAACCCAACACCAGCACACCACGTCAGGAGTTGTGAAGAACATGAAGAAAATCAAAGCCTGCTGCTGCTCTCCCCTCCTCCCCCAAGAGATATCATCGGTTCTTTGGCTCCAAGTTAAATAACCACCCTGTTCCTGTCAGGATGCCCCCCCAAACCCACCTCGTGCCTGCACGCGTGCTCCCTGCCACGAGCACCAAAGGCAGCCCCAGCACCTCTTACCATCCTGTGACCCCTCCGATCACCAGCTGCGTGGCCACGTTGTATTTCTCTGCGCTCGAACCTGAGCTGGGGGCGAAAACCTTGCGCCACCAGGGCCGGTTCTTGGTGTACTCCGCCAGGTCCAGCACATTGTACGAGTCCTCCTTCTTCCCTGCGGGCACCCAGGGATGCTCAGCGCCAGGCCGCGGGGCCCCCTGCCCTTGGCACCACCCTCGCCGCCCCCCACCCAGGGCCTGGGCACCCTCCAGAGTCCCTTGGATG
>NW_028186550.1:198402-199646 GCF_003343005.1 Rhea americana
CGGCGAGCGGCGCCGTCCGAATTCCCCGGCGCGGGGACGGCCCCGGCGCCCGGCCGCCCGCGGGCCCCCGGCGGCAGGAAACGCGCCGCTCGGCCCCGTCAAAGCAGGAGCGCGGGGGATTTTCGGCGGGGTTTCTCTCTCTCCTCCTCTCTCGCTCCCTCCGGCTCGTTTGCCGGAAACGAAAGGCGCTCGGGCTGCTTTCTGCCGGGGCGATGGCTCTCCCCCCCCACCGGCCCCCGCTTTCTGCTCGCTGTGCCGCGCGTGGGGCRGCCGGGCCGGGCCGGGCCGGGCCGGGCCAGCGGGGTGCCCGAAACCCCGGGCGCCCCGATCCCAGCAGCAATAGCTGCTGCACGGTCAGCCCAGGGTGGAGGGGGGACGGATGACCCCCCTGGCTGTCAGCCTGATTTAATCAGGCATGGTAATTAGGTGACTTGCAGCGGGCTTGCGTGCCGGGCGGCTGCTCCGGTCCCCCCCGGCCGCCGCTCTGATGCTGGAGCAGCCGAGCGCCGTTAGCCCGGCGCTTGCCGCCGGCCCGTGGCCCRGGCCGAGCCGCTCGGGGGTGACACGAGGCTGCGAGTTCGGCCCTTTGGCTTCGCGTTCCCCCCCGGTGCCGGGCGGGAAAGCCGGCGCTTGAGGAAACGGGTTTCCTCCGGGCTTTTCGCCTCCGCTCGTGGTGTGTGTGTGTGGCTGTCGTGCCGGCCGGCCCCTCGCCGCGGGGGAGCAGCGGGCAGCCCCTCGCCGCCCGCCCGGGGTTTTCCACGCRCCCCRGCGGGGAGTCCYCCGGCCCTTCCTCGCCGCCCCGGCGCGTCGGAGCCGCCCTCGGAGGGTTTTTCCCCGCCGGCTCGCCCGTCCGGCGGGTGCCGGGGCCGCGCGGGGTGTTCCTCCTCGCCTTCCGGCCTCCGCCGGCGCGGGGAGAGCGGGCGCAGGCGCGCGGGGGGATTTCCTAGCCGTTCAAAAAAAGAGAAACAAAACACCCCAAAGAGGTGAATTTGCAAACGGGGGAAAGGAGAGGGGGCAGTTTGCAACAGCGTTTTGGCGAGCCCCCCCCCGGAGCCCTCCCGCAGAGGGGCGGCGGTGCAAGAGGAGCGGGAGCCGGCGGCCTCCGCGGCCTCCCCCCGCCTCCCCGAGCCTCCTCCTGCCGTCGCGGGGGCGAAGCAGCCCCGGGGACGGGGCTCCCCGCCCGCCAGCCTCCAGCCCCTGCGCCCGGAAGGGAAATGTTCCCCTAAACGTGCTTTTCCTCGAGC
>NW_028186550.1:200168-233844 GCF_003343005.1 Rhea americana
GAGCCGGTCTCTAATCGCTCTACTCCTTTCCCCCCGCCGTGCAGCGAGAGGGAAGGTGGGACGAGGCAGAGACCGCACCTAAATTCCCCTTCCTCCGAAACCCTCCCTTTCCTCACCTCGCTCCCGGCCGCCGGCCAGGAGGCCGAGCCAGCCCCCGCAGCTGGATCCTGCGGCGCAGCGGAGCTCCGAGCTGCCTTCGCCCTCCCTTTCCCTTTGTTTTTTCCTCTCCCGCTGTCACTGTCACCGGGGAGGGCGAGAGGCAGAGCCCGTCCCGCACGCGCTCCTCCTGGCGTTGACTCGCGCGAGCGATTCCTCTCCCGCTGCCTTTGGGAAACTTCCCAGCGCTCTGACCGAGCCGGTAGGTGCCGGCTTTGAACCATCTTCTCCCTCAGGTTACGACAGCCGGACGAGAGGATAAAATCTCTCTTCTCTTTCCTTCCTCGCCTGCTTCTTTTTCGTTTTCTCCTTCCGAAGCCGCGGAGGTTCCCAGCGCGCGGGCGCGATGCCGGCGGGAGCCCTGGGCTGCCTCGTGCTCCTCTGCCTGCTCGAGGAGAGCGTCGGCAGGGTCCGGAGATACCACATCGCCGCGGTGGAGACCGCCTGGGACTACGCGCACAGCGAGCTGCTCGCCACGCTGCAAGCGCCAGCCGGGTAAACGCTCTTTCTGTCGCAATTCTGGCACCCCGCCGCCGGGAGCCGTGCCCGAGCGCGCGCGGGGACGTTCGCCCTCCGCACAGCCTCCCCGCTCTGCGCCCGGGCGGCTTTCGGCGGTGCCGGTGGGGAGGCAGCGCCGCGCTTTGCCGGCCCGGGCGCTGCGGAGGGAGCTCGGCGGCGCCCCGCTGCCCGAGCTCGGGGCAGTGCCCCRCGGGAGACCCCGCTCTCCGCTGTCTGTGTCTTTGCCCGCGTTACGTTGCTCCGACTGATGTTTTCCCCTTAAGGAAATGAGCGTAGTTTGTAGTGTTTTGGCACTCAGATGTATCAGGATACGGTGGAGCTGAGGTTACCCAGGCTGTGAACTTGGCCCTTTGGCTTTGCGCTTGGGTGTTGTCTTCAGGGGGACGCGTGTGCACCGTTTCTGACCCAGGACTGACGCGGGGAGCTGGGTCTGCCCTAGGGGCGAGCGGAGCATCTGCGGCAGCGCGCGGCTCCGGCCTCGGGGCCGCGGGCGCTCGCGCTCCAAAGCTCTCCTTGTGCTCTTGGTTTCAGCCGTGCTTTGCATGGTCGCCCCCTCCCACCGTTCCCACCTCTCGATCTCCCCTAYGCCTTTTTTTACCCTCTCCTTGGAGCTGCATGAGCACACCGTCCTGGGGCACCCCACGTCTTTCCCTTCAGCCCAGGGCGGCAGCCCCCGGGGGGCTAATACCCACGGAGGGAAGCTGAGCACATTTGCTGCTCTCTAAAARGGGAAGAGCTGACTTCAGCTCTGCYGCAGGCAGCGRCCGCAGGCGCTCTGCCCTGGGAACGGCCGGCTGCCCTTGCCCCCGGTGGCTTTTACCGGCGGGAGGACRGCGGTGTGTTTTAGCAGACCCTAGAGACTCACTCCTGCTTGGGAAGGATGCAGGAAAATCCCCAGGCTCAGAGTCAAGGGCGTTTGAACGTGAGTCAAGCAAGCGTGGTGGAAGCGGAGCTGCCCTATCTTGCGGTATCTTGTGCTCAGCCCTTCCTCGCTCCCCCCTTGCACCCCGTAACAGCCGCCGCGGACACGGCCGGAGGCAGAGGGTGGCCCACGAGGGTGCACCTCCTCGGAGCTCTTCTGAAACCCCTGTGGTTTTGCTGGCGTACGTGTGAAAGGCTCTGATGAATGAATGGGCTACGATACCCCCCGAGCCGCTTACGTGGTCGCCTTGGTTTCAATTCCTCCTCTTCCTTCCAAGCAACCAAGTACACCCAGGCGCTCCTGGCCCGCGGCAGGTGCCAGCGCCGGGAACAACTCGTCCTCCGAGGCCGCGGGGCCCCGGCCAGGGCTCGGAGCCCGCGGCCAAGCGGGAGCGGGCGGTCCCGGCGTGCCGCGGCGGCGCGGGCTGTTTACCTTGGCCGGCTCCCGGCTCCGCAAGATGAACAGATAGTCCAGCTAACAATGCGGACCGAAGGCGCCAGGAACTCGTCTCCCCGCCTCGGCCGCGGCTGCTCTCGGGGTGGGAAGTCCGTGGGGACCTGGAGCGTCGAGTCGCTGCCAGAAGTGCTTGGATCAGCTGCTCTTGCCCCGAACTCTGGCGCCTCGGCCCCTCCGGGGCAGATGCACTTCCAAAGCTGGGTTTTTTTTGCAAGCAAAGATTAAGGTCTGCCCTCCCGACAGCGGACAGCCCCGAGCCGCGCTCCTGCTGGCTGCCGACCCAAGCGCAGGCACGTTGCTGCCTCCCGGCGCGGGCCGCTGTGTCCAAGCCCGGACGGAGGGTTGTGGCTTTGAGGGCAAAGCCGGGAGCTGGATATGCCCGGGCAAAAGGCGCGAGCCCAGCTGGGGCCAGCAAGCTCTAACCTTGCTTCGGCCACCCCCGCGAGCGCCCTCCCTGCCCCGGGCAGGATTCGAACCCGCGCCCCGCGGGCGAGTGCATGCGTTGCCCTTTCCTACGCTTCTGAGTCACCCCGTCTCCTTCCTCTTCCACTCGAGGAAGAGTGGAACGGGGACTTGCAACTTGAATGAAGGCTTAGTCATGAGGGAGAGCAAGCGCTGCTGCTTCTGAAGGGAGAAGCAAATACCACCTGGCTTCTACTCCAAACAAACAAGGCTGGAAGTCTGGTTACTGGAAATGGTCTCAGTCCCGGGGCTGGGACTGATAAGGCAGGCTGTAAAATCCCCGGAGAAATTAATAGCTTTGTTATCCTGACAAACGTGCTGGGTTCCTGCTGGAAAACGAGTTTGTTAAGGCACTTACAGATAGCAAGTGGCCAGCAGAGGCGGGTGGGGTGAAGGGCGTTCGAGCCTCCTTCGCTTTCCCACTCCAAGAAGCGGTTTCGTAGGGCCTGGCTGTGAATCCCAGTTAGGTCAGGGAAGGAATGAATCTGAGCTCTAACCACCGAGCAAACGGCAGCAACCTGCCGTGCAGCCCCACAGCGTCCCTCTCCCGAGGGGGGGACTCCAAGGGCCCCGCTGCCGTGGGGCGCTGGCRGCACCCCGTTTTCCGGGGGAGCGTGTTTCCAGGCAGCCCGGGCAGGCGGCGAGGCGGGAGGCACCTCGGTCACCGCCGCGTCGGCATCGACGAGCCGAGCGAAGCGTTTTCGGGCGCACCYGACGGCCGTCGGCAGGGTGAGCGACGCCGGCGGCTGGCACGGCAGCGGCGAGCTCGCGGGGAGGGGGAGGAAGAGGATGCTCGCAGCGCTTCGGTGGACGAGGCCGCGCAGTCATCGCTGGCTTTTCCTTCCTCTCGCAGCGTACCGGGGCATCCGGGCCCCCAGCCTCCCACGCTCGGAGCCCCCCCGCGGTACAGAAAAGCCGTGTTCGTGGAATACCCCGATGCCTCGTTCGCGCAGCCCAAACGCAGGCCGGCGTGGATGGGTAAGAAGCACCCGCAGCGCGGTGAGCCCCGGCTCCCCCCAGGCAGCGGCCGTGTTTATCCTGGGTCAGAAGGTGGCTGAGACTAGCAGCTCCTTGGCCAGGAATAGGAGAGTTTGGAAAACTCCCCGTGGCTCAGCCGCTGGGGGTGCAGTGAGCCGCGCTGGTGCTGGAGCAGCTGAGGCTGCTGTGCTACGTGGGGACGACCACTGATGGTGCAATTGGAAAGCCCAGGCTCTTGGAGGTCCCCTGAGAGGCCCCCCTGGTCCCAGCAGTGATAGCCCAGCCTYCTGACCCCACCATCTTCCCCCTACAGGTCTCCTGGGCCCCACCATCCGAGCAGAAGTCTACGACACGGTGGTGATCACTTTTAAGAACCTGGCCTCCCGCCCGTACAACCTCCATGCTGTTGGCGTGTCCTACTGGAAGGTGTCAGAAGGTGAGTCAGGCCTCACTGGTCCTTGCCGCTGGGAGGGATGCAACAAGGATGCAAGGAGCAAAGGAGGAGCTCAGGGCAATAGGGAAAACCTGTGACCTCCTCCAACGCAATACGCATAGTGATAGCAATATACAGTAAGCTCTCGTGCTGCATCTCTGGTCTGCTGCCTGCTAGCCAGGAGGAGCACATCTCTCCAGTGAGGTCCAGGAGGAGCGCTGGGCCYATGGTACCCTCTGCCACCCCAACAAGCACTGCTGGTGAAATGGAAGTGGGGCTGTCCTTGGGGACATGAAGTTGGTATACTCGTGACAAGACACGCCAGGCAAGGGGATGAAGCTTCGGTAAAACTGGGTTGTTCCTTTGCCTTTAGGGGCAGGATATGAGGATGAGACCAGCCAGCTGGAGAAGAAAGGAGACAGAGTGGATCCAGGGAAGATGCACACGTACATCTGGGAAATCCAGCAAAACCAGGGCCCAACGGATGGTGACTCCCCATGCCTGACCCACTCCTACTCCTCCAACACCGACAGCGTGAAGGACACCAACTCTGGTTTGATTGGAGCCCTGCTTGTGTGCCGGCCTGGTAAGGGCAGTGCAGGACAGGGGCAGGTCAAGTATGATCAGAAATTGAAAAGTGGAAAAATTGAAGACCCTTTCCAGAGGCTGAATGTAAYGATGGAGTCAGAAAGCTGTGGTCAACAGCAGCACATTTGGGGGTTGGCTCTTTCCCCAAAGAGTCCCTTCCCTGCCCACAAGCAAAATGCCCTTTGGCTTTCACTGCTGAAGAGAACCTTGTTGCTTCTTTCCTTTACAAGATTTCAGTTAAAATCCTTTGTCTTGTATCAGGACTTTATGAATTGGTATGGAAGCATAGGTATTTGTCTATCTTCCCTTCAAAGTTTCACCAAGCTGTGATCATCCAGCGTCAGCCAGGGCGCTTTGCCAAGTAGGGCTTTGTTGGAAGAACCACAGGAGAGTTTATAGTGGCAAGGGGCTAAGGATCAGGCAGGGGAGAGGCTGCGCGCACAGAACATTGCCTAGTCCACGATACCTGTGCCTGCCCTCCTTCCAAGTCCTCTTCTGTGTGGAGCTGCTGATTTTTAATACTTTCTGGGATGCAACAGACCAAGACGTGATCCTGGGGTGTGATCAGTCTCCCCTGCTCTGCTGTCTCCTTGAGAGAGTTGTCCAGACCTCCCTTGCAGTCACTGAAGAGGGGCTGACACCTCTAGGGCATGAGTCATCTCCCCCCACGGCAGCCGTCTGCTGTCTGTCTGGCTCAGATGACTTGCCACAAGGAGTTTCTCTGCTGACTGAAGGATGTCTAAACGATGATGGTGCTGGTGAGGAAGCTATATACCATGGGCTGTTCCAGGTGACTAACTGAACCCTGAGAGCCTGCAAGGGCCAAGGCTGGACAAACTGACTTTTTGGTGCCTTTTGGGGAGTGCAGGCTAGAAACGGCGCCGTGTCAGGCACCGACCTCGTGAGACAGGACAAAGCAAGCAGTGCAAAGCGTGCCCTTGATTCAGGTGGAGGGGAGACCGGGGATTCCCTGGGGAGACGGGCACGGCGCGTGCTGGCCTTTAAAGGATCCCGTTGTGTCTTGCAGGGACCCTGGCGAGTGATGGGACTCAGAACTCACAGCAAGAGTTTGTGATGCTCTTYGCAGTTTTTGATGAAGGTAACTACGCCAGAGTGGGCTGGCCGGGCTTGTCACCCTATGTCAGCCCCTGGATTCAGCCTGGTCCAGGGCCCAAGTTCTGCTATGGCWCGAGTGCAGCTGCTCTGCTCCCAATGTCTCCCAAGTGTGCGAGCCTTGCACAGGCACCCAGCGAAGCTCCTGCACAGCAGCAGGAATCCCTGTGCTGCTAGTGCAATGCTGCAGCTCCTTCCTCCGTGCCCCAGGTGCGAGAAGCTTTCAGTCCTCACCTGGTTCCCACCCTGGCCTTTTCCCCATTGCATGAGCTGCAGTTGGTGACGAGTAATGCCCCATCACACGTGCTGGTTGCAGCCACATTCACACAGGGCCATGGCCAGCGCTGCTGTGGGTGTTCAGTAAGCACTGTGCATCACTGACCTCCCTGGATTCTGGTTTTCAGACTGTCTTACCATAGCAGGAAAGTTTTGTAATTCTTTGAAATGTTCTCAAGCAGGAGCTGACTGCATTGTTTTCTCTCCACAGGGAAAAGCTGGTACTCTGAGCCCAGCTCCCCAGAAGCTTCTCAGCCCCTGGCACACAACCGGACAGAGCTGCATACCATCAATGGCTACGTTAACGGCACGCTGCCTGGTAAATACCCATGCACCAGTGAAAGGGGAGGATGTGAGAGGTTCTGCGCCTGGGAACAGGGATGTAGTGAGGTTTGTAGGTTTGGGGGACAAGATGGCTTGTGAAAGAATGTAGGAAGGACATCAAGGGAGGGTTTCCAGGTGATGGATGTATTAGGCCTTGTGTTCACCCCTGGAGGGAATATCRTGTCTTCCCTCCTGTATCTGCCTTGCCCATTTAGAGTGAAGCTCTCTGGGTCAAGACCCATTTTCTCCTGTCTGTGTTGCCAGATGCGGTGGTTACTGACCTCCTCTGAGGTCTCCAGAAGCTGTAGGGACAGCAAAGAGCTCCCTCTTTTGTGGTCTTATGAACTAGACTGGAGGTAGAAGGGAGAGGGGAGAATCCTGTGCCAGCAAACCTGGCTCTGACAGCACACCTCCATGGGATTTGGAGAGCTTCCATCAAGCAAAAGGAAAGGCCAGGCATGCTCTCATTGATGCCACTGGCAAAGTTTTCTTCTGGGAGAAAGTCCAGAGTTGCCTGGGAGTGAAGAATCTCCAAGGGAAACTGCAAAATATTGTCAGGAGACTCATTACCATCAGCAACCCTGATGAAGCACACCCTGAACCTCCCACCTGGGTTCAACCTTTCTCCAATAAAAGGCAGAAGCAAAACTCCCTAAATTCCCTGGCCTGGTGGATCCATGGAGCTTAAAAGCTGAGCAGAGCTCTTGGTTACCCCTCACTGGGGCACCCCACCTCTGCCCAGTGACTCCCATCTGGCTGTGGGACCCTGCCTGAAAGGTGTTCAGTGGAAAGCTGACTGACAGCTCCAGGACCGAGGCCTCTACCTTGTCTCCTCCCGGGATGTTGGGGTTTATTCCAACCACCTATGGTGCTTAGTGCTGCAAATAAGTAGTTGTCTCTGTATCTGATTTTGTCCCATTTCAACTTTCAGGAACTTGTTGTTATTCTCTTTCTAACTAGACTATAGAGCCTTTTGGCACTCAGTAATTTCTTCCTAGGAAAATACTTTTACAGCACGGTCAAGTCATCTCCTATTTGCTAAGTAGACTAAGTTCTTTGAATCTTTCTGAGGAAGGAATTTTCTCCAGCCTTTAAATAAAGCTGGTGACCTCTCTGTGCCCCCCTTTTTTTGGGTATTTCAACTCCTACTGAAAACATATTGGAACCCTGCCCTGGATGTGATGTTTTAATATCAGGCTTGCCAGTGCTGTGACCAGACAAATATTTCCCTTTTCTAGTTCCCTATTCCCCTATATATAGAGTCGAGGACCAAATTTACTTCTTTTGCTGTGGCATCTTGCAGTGAGCTCACACCAGCATGCTTCCCTCAGTTCCTTTCCAGGGTCCAGTCTCCCATTTTGTAAATTTGGCCTTATTTCAACTGGATAATGTGGCCTTTGGCTCTCGTTTGTTCAGACAGTCCCTGTTTACATTTGACAGTGCCAGTCAGTGGGTCTTCCTCAATTTTAGCAGTGGTCRATTTTGTATTTACTTCCAGATGACCGCTGAAGCTGGAAAAGCATCACATTGGGTCCTTCCTAGAGACACGTCTGTCAGCTAACTTGCAGAAGGGAGCCGCCAGATAGGTGGGGTCACCTGTACCTCCTTAGGGTGTATGCACAGTGCCCAGACACAGAGGCAGTCACCCCTGGCAGCTGAAGCCATCACCCTATGGGACGGGGGTCTGTGCTCAGCACGTTTCGTGATTTGAGTCCGTTTACCACTGAGGCTTGTGACATGGGATAGATGCAGCACTGACTCTGGGGGTGCKTTCCTTCTCTCCTGGCAGGTCTCACGCTGTGCCAAAAGAAGCAGGTCTATTGGCATGTGATTGGGTTGGGCACTGGGCCAGAAGTACACTCCATCTTTCTTGAAGGCCACACATTCCTGGTGAGGAACCACCGYCTCAGCAGCCTAGAAATCTCCCCTGCCACCTATCTCACAGCCCAGACTATGCCAGGAACAACTGGCTGGTTTCGGATGTTCTGCCAGATACCATCCCATCAGCAAGGTAACCTTATTCTGCAAGAGATCGGGGGGGAAATGTTCAGGAGAAGGCCTGGGCACAGGGCTCTGTGCAGTAATGCCATTCCAGGGCAGTTCTTGCTTGGTAGAGTTATAGCCACACAGAATCAGTCCCTGGCCCAAGGTGGCACTGTTCAGACCATTTGATGGCACGTTTGATGGGGATAGTAGCCGAGCAGGACATATCCCAAGCAGAAGCCTGGAGGAATGAATGTGCAGATAAGTCACTGTGACCCTTTCTGCCTGGCCCATTTGAACCCAGTTGGCATGGAGGCCTTTGTGAAGGTGGAAGAGTGCCCAGAGGAGCGCCTGATGAAGATGGGGGAGCCATCAGATGAGCCGGAGGACATAGATTACCCTGAAGAAGATGAGGAAACTTCTTACCATGTGATCCAAGTGCGCTCTTTTGCCAAGGAGGAACCTGTGACCTGGACTCATTACATTGCAGCTGAGGAAATGGACTGGGATTATGCCCCAGTGAAGCCAGCGTCTCTTGACAGGTGAGAGTGAGTTCATGTGGCCGCTGCAAAAGGTTGCTCCTTGAGACATCTCTGCCATTTTTTCCTCTTTTCTCCAGAAGTCTGCTTTCCTTTTGCCTGACCTGGGCATCTTTGTCCTTTCTCATTAATACTAAAGATATGGACTCCGAAGGATGGTCTTGGGAGGCCATGGGAGATCGGGAACTTCTTTGCTCCATTTTACCAAATGCCACTGCCATGACCAGTAGAGGCAGCTCCATCACCCAGGTCTTCATGGCCAGCCCCCTCTGAGCAAGGAGCAAGGTGGTGAATCATTTTACCCTTCCAGCCGGAAGGTCCCACACAACAAGGGCGTGTGCTCACTGCCTGCACTTTTGCAGCCTGGGGATGTGGGTTGAGTTCCCCTCTGTGGCAGGACCTGCTGTAGATAGCACAGGCAATTAGCTCCTGATGCTGCCCCACTTCCTTTTGCAGAGAGGTGATGCAAGAGTGATAGCTCAGCAGAAGTACCTTAGTCAGCACTGCGTGGCAATGACACTTGTCACTGGTCACAGCAGAGCTCTGCTGATGCAGGCTATGTGGTTTGGGGCTGACTTGGAAGCAGGGTCATAGGATTCTGCGCCAGATGGAGATCTCAACTGGAGTAGGGTGTGCCTTGCAGAAGTTACAGCCTGCAGCCTCTCTAGGAATAAGTGAGGGCAAAGTAGAGAGCCAGAAAAGATGTCCTCTGCAGCTTGAGGCTGCCCTTGCTGGGAAAGAGCTGGCTTCATCAAGGAAAGGCAGCTGCTCTGTTGAGTTAGTTATCTCTGCAGACCTGGGGCACTCCCTGACAAAGTGACAACCTGCTAGGCTCTCCGCCATCGCAGTCATCGTTTCTCTTCAGGACAGGAAAGTGTGAGCCCAAGGTTGCTAGTATGCAGCCTCATTGAGGTTTCTCCCTTAAGGAAGCATTGGATACTGTTCCAGGGGGCTGGGTTATCCTGCTGGGAAGGGAATATCTTTTTGTTTTGCCTTCATATAACAACTAGCTGGTCCATAGCTGGGCTTCCCTCAGGTTCCTGCAATGCTGATGAGTACTGCTCATCATGTTATTGATCTGAATCCATATTGTGATCGTCTGGATGGGTGCTCCTATCTTTGCACTGGTAGTCCCTAGATAGGTTGTGTAGGCCTTCAGAAGATGGAGGCTCTTGCTGTTGATACAATCATTACTGTGCTGTTTACTACGCCTGTGTCACAGCATCCCGCATGTGACTATTTGTTCTTTCTCTCCATCTTGCTTGCAGAAACACCACGAGTCTCTTTCTGGAGCCTGGCCCTCAGCGAATTGGTTCAAAGTATAAGAAAGTCATGTTTGTGGAGTATGAAGATGCAACCTTCAAGAAGCGCAAGGTGTCAGCTCAACCAGACAAGGGAATTCTGGGGCCTGTCCTTAAGGGGGAGGTTGGCGATCAGCTTAAGGTAAGAGACAAATTGCTTTCCACAAAGAGATATTGGAAGAGGGGACTTCAGAGCTTGATGTTGTTCCTTCTAATAGCTCTTTAGTCATTGCYGTGGTATTACACAGATCCTCGATGAGATCTGTTGTGTTTGGTAATGTCCAAAGTTCACCAGAAGGGAAAATGCTGTTGAAATCTAAAGATAAAAACTCTTAGTGAATTCAGCAGAGATGCACAGGATTTGGCCTAGTTTCTATGATTTGACTTCATTGTAGGCATCTTAGGAATTGTAGGCATTCATCCATGGAATATGGTATTCAGCACCTTCTTCTAAGACAAAAGAGTCCTCTCATCTTCCACTTTTCTCCATCTGTGTGCTCTTATCATACGGTACTGGGGATTGTTGCTTGTATCTCCTCATATCCCTTTATTGACCGCTTGACTTGCTTGCTGCTAGGAGGAATGGGATGGTTTCCAGCAGCTTTGCATTTCTGCTCTCTGCCTGGAGTTCTCTATGTGGCTGTGGGCATGGAGCTGAAGGTAATGCCTGTGGTGAAGCCCTGACAGAGCTATTTGGGGAAATAAATAAAGAGCTTCACATGGTTAAGTGAAGAGCACTTTGATGCTGTTGACTGCAGTGTATGCTCAGTGTCTAGGTCCTCTGAGGCCTTCCGGGYTGAAAGAGCTCTTCTGTGTCATACAGAAAGTGAGGCTAAATACAGCAACCTGCCCTTTAATAAATCTACTGTTTTCATGCCCTCCCAAAATGTGCCTGAAATTAGCACCTTCAGGAAAGACTTGTGGAGAAATGTCCAGTCATAACATCTATTCTACCTCCTCCCTCTTGGTCCTAGGCACATCCAGGTTCATTCCTTTCTGGACACTACTAAGTAGCTGATTCCAGAGGCAGCTTCCTTCGAGAGTTAAGCTCCTTCCCYGTGAGGGTCCTGAGGGGAGCCTCAAGGTCTGTAACGTTCAGAAAGTGTTAAATGTTCCTGTTGSCTGTCCTAATTTCAGATCGTGTTCAGGAATCTGGCAAGCCGGCCTTACAACATCTACCCTCATGGCCTCACCAGCGTAAGGCCGTACCACGCCATGAAGGCCTCTGAAGGTAAGGCTGTGCCCTGTGGCCTTTCCTCAGGGCCATCTATGCCCAGGATCTGCCCCAGCCTCAGACCAGCCCCATCAGCATTCCCCATGGGCCAGGACTGAGGAGAGAGCCCTGTGCAGTGCCGTCCCAGAGCTCCTSCAGCTCTCTGCCGTGATGGCAGGCAGAGCTGGCTCGGTGGCCATGCACAGCCCCCGTAACTGCCAGAAGGTTCACCCATGTTTAGTGCAAGATCACTTCCCCTGGAAATGCTGCATCCCCGTGGCATCCCAGCGCTTTGCAAAGGAGATCGGCGTCGCTGGGTGTGCCTTATGGAGGAACCGAGAGGCAAGGCACAAGGGAGATTTGCCAAAGGTCACCTGGCAAAGCAGTGTCAGAGGTGGGGTTAGAAACAAGGTCTGAGTCCCAGCTCGCTGCTCAGCTTGATGAGCCACTGTTTGACAAACTGGAGTAGTTAACACCCTTGAGAGGATACTTCTGCATCCACTACACATCAGTTAGGCTGCCTGTATCACCAGGGTGTAGTGCAGACGCCACTGTGGACAGCAACTCTTCTCCATGGTCCTGACTCTCCTCYCCACCATACTGATGGTGTCAAAGGCATACAGCTACCATGAGATCGAAAGCAGGGCTGAGAACTGGGCCTGACATGGCATCAGCAAGCCGACCTGTGGGCTGCAGCCGYGCTGGCTGATCCTGCTAGTGTTTGCCAGTTTGCTCATAGTCGTCCTTCCCTGGGCTCCCTCCTGCCCTGTTTAATGTGGTTCAGACTCTACCTCTTGCAATGGAGAGTGGCTTTGTAGTTTTTGCTCTGAGGTTGCTGAGTTACCACCTCCCCTTCCCAGTGCTGCTTTTGTCCTCTGGCCGGATGTTCCCAGGGATACTGCTTGTACAAGGCCATCTCCCATCCTGCCGGCATGCTCCCAAGGACACTGTTCCTGCAGATCCACCCTGCATCCCGCCAGGGCAAAATCRCACACCATCCTTCCTCCCCACACCTGCCCTTTCTGGAGGATCACAACGAGGGGAGCAACCACAGAAACCAGAGACAAATTCCTCTGCTGCAGCAGAAGTGGCAGAACTGGGACAGCAGCCACTAATGAGTTCAGAGAACTAGTTCATCTTTGTGACCCATTACTATCTAAATTAAGGTTTTCCTTCAGGAGAGTCAAAAAGGCAGAGTGGCCTGTTGGATGGCAGCACTATGGGAGCTGAGCCATGCAAGGGAGCAGGGAGCCCTGGCCCTGCCCCACTGCCGGTGTCCCCCTGGCCAGACACAACTTGCCAGCATTGCCACCCACTCACTCAGTGAAGGTGGGCAACTCGTGGTCCTGGAGCCATGGGGGATGCTGCTCTCTGGGGTGTCTAGACAAAAAGGGCTGTTCCTACCCTTGACTCATGTGTGAGCTGGGGAAATCATRCTTTCACCGTCTCACTGAGCATTAGAGCAGACAAAGGTCTTTTGTAAGGCCACGTCAGTGCAAGAACCTGGTGAGTGCTCAGAGCRGTCCTGGATTTATTTGTATTTGAATTTTCCCTTTATTTCTTTCCTATCTCCTCCCTGCTTTTCTCAGGGTCTTAGGCTGTATTTGGTTAAAACTCCATCTTTCTTTGTTTTTCATTCATTTTACTCCTTCTGCCCAGCTCTGTACCTTCATCTGCAAACTCCCCTAGGCAGTTCAGAGCAGGCAAACCTTCCAGTCTGCACTAATCCCAGCAGCTTTCAAGCTTAGGCACACAACTCCCCATCCTCAACTGGCCTCAGGGGCTCCTTTTGTCCAGATAAACTCTCTGTTTGAGCAGCCAAAGATGCTGTGGGAGCTAGCAAACAGCATACCTTCCTAGCATGGCTGTGGAGCTTGGACTGCCACCTCTGTCCCTCATGCTGGGTTGTCTCAGTGCCCATGGCAGCCGTTCCACCTAGGCCCTTGCCTGGCACGACGGCACCAGCATGTCTGCACTGCTTGGCAGAACCTGTGTTATGTCTCCCTCCTGCTCAAGCTCCACCTTGGGATTTGAGTGACTTCAGGAGCATCCAAAGAGATGTCCCTTTTGTGCCACCGCAATGCCTTTGTGCCTGGGTTTAGGTAGTTTTCCATGTGGCTCCTGTGGTTGGGAAACCTCCGGTCTGAATTGTTTTGTAGAGTGGGGTCACCCAGAGCAGGAACAGTCCAGACCTTACATATCTGCCCTTTGTCTGTGTGTTGCCAGCTAGGGATGTGAAGGACATTCCTGTTCTCCCTGGCCAGTCGTTCACCTACAGCTGGAGGGTCACAACTGAGGACGGGCCAACACAGGCAGATCCTCGCTGCCTCACCCGTTTCTACTACAGCTCCATCGACCCGACTCGAGACACAGCCTCAGGCCTGATTGGCCCCCTCTTGATCTGCTTTAAGAAATCCATGGATCAGAGGGGAAATCAGGTGAGTCCTTCCAAGTGTGGCAGAGAGAGCATCTCATTTCTTCTGAGATGTGGATGCTTTGTCATCTTAACTGCCAGACTGAAAAGTGGGAATAACTGCAGTGGGTGGAATATTTTGGTAAAACCAAATTYGCATGTAGTTCCTCTTCAACCCCATCTTCATTTCCAATCCCTCTCCTTCCCCACCTTCCTTCCCATGCTCCCTTCTCTCCAAATGTGGACCTAATCCCTCTGAAGGAGCAGTAAACTGCTTCACATCCACCCAGCAGTCATGCTGGCACCTTTGGGCCTCTCTAATCAGACCAGGAATTACTCCTTCCTTCTCTGCCTCCCAGATGATGTCGGATGAGACGAGGTTGGTACTGTTCTCAGTCTTTGATGAGAATCGCAGCTGGTACCTGGCAGAGAACATCCAGCGGTTCTGCACCGACCCAGCCCACGTGGACATGCAGGACCCCGAGTTCTACACCTCCAACGTGATGCACAGTGAGTGCCTGAGCCAGACTGTCCCCATAAAAACCTCCAYCTCTGCTCCAGGGCACAGGCATCTCTTCCCTTTGAGGGTGGGTGATGAACTGAAGCCCACACATTTGCCCAAGCCACCCCTCAAGTGCAGTGAACAAGCAGGGAGCATGCAGCAGTGCAGCAACCATGGGAGAGCTGAGTCCTGCTGAAATGTCTCGCCCTCTCCTCTCTTCCAGCTATTAACGGCTTTGTCTTTGACAACCTCCAACTGAACCTCTGCCTGAATGAAGTTGTGTACTGGTATGTCCTGAGCGTTGGGGCCCAGACAGATTTCCTCTCTGTCTTCTTCATGGGAAACACATTCAAACGCAACATGGTCTTTGAGGATGTGCTTACCCTTTTCCCATTTTCCGGAGAAACGGTCTTCATGAGCTTAGAAAAGCCAGGTTAGTAATGTGGGCTCTTCTATAAWCCTACGGGCTGGGTATCACAGGAGAGAGAAGTGAGAATCTTCAGTCGTGGTGATGCTGAGCATGGAGGGCTGGGGGCACTGCAGTGCTGCAGCCCAGCTCTCCCCACATACCCCAGTGCTGCTGTGGGAAGAAAGCAGGGCCCTGCCCTCAGGGTAGCACTGCTGCCCGTCGCAGGCTATGGCCTCGGGAAGGCTTGTGAGTGCTGCTGCTGGGCCACGCTGACATAGTTTCTAGACAGCCTAGGCAGTTTTCTAAATCCCAGCCAAACATCTCATCCGCTTGAGCTCTGATTTTGCTTGCTGATACAAACCAAGCTAGCAGCTCCGCTAGCAGGAGATGACAGCTCACTCCAGCGTCAGAGTCCGGTTATTACAACCTTCCTCATCCGCTCTTGTCACCTGCAGGAGAGGCGCTGCGTGGAGCAAATGCGTTGGCCGGGGATGTGAGCAAGAGGCTGGGTATTAATTTCGTTTTCCCTGAAGGGGAAAGCCGTGATGACTGGGTCTGGCAGAGAGATGTGTTTGACAGCACAGGCWTGTCTTTGGGGGTGGGCGATGGTGATTACCCTGCTGCTGGGAAAAAGCCTGGAGGCACTGCAGATTCTCACTGTATTAACTCGTTCTTGCCAAGCTGTTGTTGAGGCCTTGCAGGTGCACGCAGCTCTGTCGGGAAACACTGACTCTGCTAACGTTAGTTGTCAGGATCAGTTCTAATGTTGCCAACAACCCTGATGTCTTGTGAGTCTGAGTGGAAGATATTTTAGGGATTATGAAAACAGGAAATCACTAGCATGAATTGGAGGCTGCCTTAGAATACAGGATGTGCTGGCGAGGGAATGCCGTGGGGGTGGCAGCGCTCCTGATTTCCCAGTGCAACGGGTTGATGATGTCCTCTGGTCCTTTCCTGAGACAGGCATCTGGATGCTGGGGTGCCTGAACCCTGATTTCAGAGACCGAGGGATGCATGCCAAGTTCACAGTTTCTCAGTGCCTGCCTGAACAATATTCTGATGGGGAAGACTATGTGGATTATGAGGAAGAGGACACCTTTGAATTACAACCCAGGGGCTTCTCTAAGAGAAAGAGGTGGCGCAGGCCATGTGTGAATAAGCAACCAAACAATGTCACTTCAAGCAGTGAGACGGAGGAGACAAGATTGTGCTTAACAAAACCCAGCTCTGGGGCCCTGCTGAGCAATGGCAGTAATTCTGATCCCMCTTCAAATGGCACTTCAATATTTTCAGGAACAATTCCACGTCCAGCTGATATCTCCATATCCTCTTTGCCAGAGACAAGCTATGACCCAGTGTCTTATGAATCCTACCTGGAAGATGAAGAAGAATTATCAAAATCCGTCAGCCAGCTTCAACAATTTGGGGCTCTCCCACCTGGAGAAAGCTCAGCAAATGTCAGTGAAAGGGTCCATGGTACTGTGAGCTCAGAAATAGGTCAGCAATGGCTGCACCAAGCCACGCCAGCTCCAGAAGGTGCTCTGACAGGAGAGAAGGTGACAAAAAGCTCAGAACTGCAGGATYCAGTAAAAGGGACAATGACTCAGTCTGCTAGTACATTGCAGAGCTTGGAAGCAGAACCTCAACCAACTATTCAGTTGGGAGAGCAGAAGGAGTCACATGCAATAGGTTTGTGGGAAATGACTTCTTTTGCTGCTAGCAGAGCTCCTCTTGCAGAGAACAGGAGCTTATTCCATCTGAATGACCTGGAGTACAATCTAGGACTTCAAGACATGTCTTCACAGGGTGCTAAAGATGACTCACTAAAAGGGACTGATAAAGTATCCTTAAATCTATACAAGTCAAGGGAAACAATTAATACAGAACTGACCTTTAGTACCGACAGTAATTCCTCTTTCACATTGGCTAATCCTTCAGCRCCTTCAGACAAAAGTGAAGACAACAGGACTTCCCAAGCTACCGTTCAGACTCGCACTGAAGGAAGCAATCATTTTTCAAAGGAGCGAGATGCTAGGCTAGAAAAAGGATCTCGTGAAGTGGTTTCACAAGATTTTTCTGAAGCTTTTGAAGTGGAGAACAGTTCTTTGTCAGAGGTGGGGCCCAGCAAATCTGTACAAGGTCAAATCTTCCCAGAGGAAAGTAACTCCTTGCCAACAAGAAGTGCCACAGAACTAGAAGCTGGCAAATCTGCCAAAGGCACAAGCCCTCTGGAAACTGCCTTTGTGTACAGCAATGACCTTGAGCCTTCTGGTCATATCATGACACAAGAGACAGATGAATTAATTCTAGAGGCAGTTTTTCAAGATGCGATAGTGGCCAAGGGGTTGCCAGAGATGGACAGTCATGCCTTTCCCGAATCAAACGTCGTGGTCAATGAAACGAGGCACTCACAAAATGCTTTCGTAAAAAGCCAGGAGAGGTTTAAACACAGAGCTCCAGCCCTGAGCTTGGGCGGCCCTGATCTGAGGCACCGACAAGCCAGGTCAGCAGAGAGCAAGGAGGAGGTTCCTGTCCCAGGGACAATACCTCAGCCTGAGGCAGAAATGTTGATGTATGGTCCAGATCTTCTAAAAGTCAGTTCACCTGGCAGCAGAGAACCCCTCTCTGATGGTAACAAAGTGGAGCTGGATCTTTCTGGCCAGACCCCTGAGACGCCACATCCCACAGGGTGGTCAAACCCAGGCAGAGGTGCCCAGAGTAGCAGTGAGGGGGCTCAGCCCCGTGGGAGCCCCTTCCTTGTGCCAGGAACACCAAAGAACAAGAAGGCTACTGTTCCTGGCAGCTCAGAAGTGAATGCTGTCACTGTGGCTAGCGACTCAGCCTCAAATTGGGACCCAGTCCCACCTGGGGCGGTGGGGCACACTGGGGGCATGGAGATCCCAGCTTTAGCTGAGTGGCAAAAGGGCAGAGATGCAGTTTTGAGGGCTCGTTGGAGTGACCAAGCTCAGAATAGAAGCCTAATGGAGGAGGAGACAAACTCTGTGGAGCAGCAAGGTCAGGAAAGAGCCCGGTTCAGTCCCCAGCCTTGGCCACTCAAGGCYAATGCTGAGAAAGACTACGTACCTGGGAGCACCAGGCAAAGCCCGGCAGAAATCCCCATGAAACTGGCCTCCAAGAAGAACTATTCCCTGTCCCYAGGTCACCCCACTCTCAACCACAGTGCTATTGAGAAACCACACAAATATGTACAGGCCAGTTCAGATGAACGGCAAGTGCTTGGAGGGGAAGATGTCCTCATCCAAGCTGGGAAGAGAGAAGGCCAGGGCCTGGGAGATTCTGAGGAGGATGGAGAGAGCCGCAGCCCAGCTGAGAAGAGGAGCCATGCCCCAGACCACCTGGACAGCTCGGCTCTAAACAACAGGACTGGTTCCAGCACCTCGAGGCCAAAGACTGGCAAGCCAGACTATGATGAGTACGGTGACACAGAGCAGACCATGGAGGACTTTGACATCTATGGGGAAGAGGAGCATGACCCACGTTCCTTCCAGGGCGAGATCAGGCAGTATTTCATTGCAGCGGTCGAGGTGATGTGGGAATATGGGAATCAGAGACCCCAGCACTTCCTGAAAGCCACGTAAGTGCCAGTAGCCTCTGCCTGTTCCCCTAGCTCTACATGGCATGGCTTGATGTCTGAGTAGGTGGCTCCTGGCAGGTGGGATCACAGATCTGTGGGCAATGCAACAGGTAGAAGGATGCTCCCAGGGTCATCTCTCCACAGAGAGATTTTTGTATCTCATGACTTTGAGCTTCCTTGCAAATGGATCAAAGATCCTGCAGGGCCTGCCCAGCAGCCCTGCTTTGTTGGTGAATCGGATCTRCCCCATTCACTCCCACAAATTGCTCAGCTTTCCAGCCGGCAAAARGGCTGTCCCTGAGCACCCATGAGAGTGGTCTGCTGGCTTCTGCCTGGACCATGTAGTCAAGGCTTTAGGGKATTCACATGTTTAGGGGCTCTCAGGTGACTCTCAGAAGTGCTCCTGGAGGAGGAAGCAGGCCTGGAGCTGTGCGGGACACTGGGGTGCAGACTTTGCATAGGAGCATGTGGCTGCACCCCGGGGTCCTACACCAGCCGAGCCATGGCTCTCCTCCCTCAAGAGAGTGCCCCAACCTGCATAACCACCCTCGTCCCTGCAGGGACCCGTTGGCCGGCAGGAGGAAGCCTTTCCGGCAGTACCGCAAGGTGGTTTTCCGAGAGTACTTGGACAACTCCTTCACTCAGCCGCTGATGCGTGGAGAGCTGGATGAACACTTGGGCATCCTTGGGCCGTACATCAGGGCAGAAGTTGAAGATGTCATCATGGTGAATTGCAAGTCCCTGTTCCCTACAAACCATTAAGTTTTCCCCTTCCCCCCCCCCCTGCTAGTGCCAAGATAGGCCTATGGGCTCTGTAGTTCCTGAGGATTCATCTTGAGGGCTTGAGGGGCAGGAGCCCCATTGGCATTCTTAGTGGCACATGGATGGCACCAGGTTAGAGGCAGGGCCACCATTCTGAAAGACTTCAGTAGCTGGAGAAATGGGCCAACAGGAACCTCGGGATGCACTTTCCTCTGAGGATCACACTGCACAGACCAAGATCGGGGTTCAGCAGTGGTTGGCCGAGGCATGGGGCCCAGCTGTGGGTATGGGCACCAGGAACTTGTCTGCYTTCTTCCCACCAGCTGGCTGGGACTGGATCTGAGCCCTGCCCGGTGGACCATGGCTCTCTAAGAACYGTACATAGCCCTGTCCCACACTCCTTCATCTTCACTTTCCCTCCGGTGCAGGTTACATTCAAGAATCTGGCCTCACGGCCCTTCTCCTTCCACTCTACGCTGCAAGCCTATGAGGAGACACACAGCGCGACGCAGGGCCAAGAGGCAGTGCCACCCGGCGAGCTCCGGCAGTACTCCTGGAAAGTCCTGCCCCAGATGGCACCCACCACCCAGGAGTTCGACTGCAAGGCCTGGGCTTACTTCTCCAACATGGACCTGGTGGGTGGGAACTCGTACCACAGAGCAGTCCTGGGTAGAGTTTGGACAGCTCACAACACAGCTRGGGGTCTGGCTGTCAAGGTCAAGGCTTTTCCTATGATGGTGTGCTCAAGCCCTTGGCAGTGTGGGTTCTCAAGTGTCTAATAGAGTGATGAAGTTATATTGCTGCTTTTCCTTCCCTTCCCCTGTTTGTGTTTCTTCCCTTTCTCTAGTTGCAAATTCATGTGAGACTTGTAGGAAATGAGCATTCTTGAGTCCATTTCTCCTCTGCCAAATCTGGTTGAATTTGGCCCTTGGGTTCCAACATATTGGATGGTTGGAGCTGGGTTGTGGGACAGTTGTAGTGAGAGCTGGGACACAGATAGGAGCACCACTTTCCCCAGCACTGTGCCAGTTCACTGGTGTCAGCACTGCCTCCCTCTCTGAAGCAAACCCATCTTTCCCTGGCTTCCTGGCAGGAGAAGGATCTTCACTCTGGCCTCATTGGGCCATTGATCATCTGCCGCCGCGGGGTGCTGAGCTTCGTTTTCAGGAGGCAGCTGGCTGTGCAGGAGTTCTCCCTGCTCTTCACCATCTTTGATGAGACCAAAAGCTGGTACTTCCAGGAGAACATGGAAAGGAACTGCCGCCCACCTTGCCGCATCCAGCAGGACAACCCTGACTTTAAGAGAAACCATTCCTTCCATGGTGAGGACCTTTCGCCRTTGCCTTTCCCCTCCCATCCCAGTATCTGTGCTGGGCTGCAAAAGCAGCAGGTCAGCTCCTCTCAGGGGCCTGAGCCAGCCCATGAGCTGGCTGTTTCTGACCACTGCCTTCCCTCYAGCCATCAACGGCTACGTGGGGGACACGCTACCGGGGCTGGTGATGGCTCAGCAGCAGCGGGTCCGATGGCATCTCCTGAACATGGGCAGCACGGAGGATATCCATTCCGTCCATTTCCATGGGCAGCTGTTCAGCGTCAGGACTAACCAGGAGTAYCGCATGGGAGTCTACAACCTTTATCCTGGTGAGCCACAGTGTGGGAGCTGGGCCGATATCGTGCACACCCCGGCTGCGGTGGCTTCGTGCCCGTGCCCGTCAGAATGTGCCAAGCCTGGTGAGGCAGAGCTAGGATGAGGAAATGGGTCTGGAAGAGTCTAKCTCTGTGCCTGCACAGTGCTTGGCACCACGGCATCCCGTTACGGCTGGTAACTGCCTTTTGCTCTGCTCTCCGTTCTGAGCCAGGTGTCTTCGGGACGGTGGAGATGTGGCCCTCACACGCCGGGATCTGGCGGGTGGAGTGCAAAGTGGGAGAGCACCAGCAAGCCGGGATGAGTGCCCTCTTCCTCGTGTACAACCTGAGTAAGTGACCCCATTCGTGCCCCACTGGCTGGCTCAGCCTTGGCCAGGGAGCAGTGGCAGAGGGACTGGAGAGCCACAAGACAGCACATTTGTGAGAGGCACTCAGGTTCCTCTGTCACCCAGGGCTCTCAGAGTTTCCCCTGGGAAACCTTTTACTCTGTTCATTCCAGAATCCACCCATTTCTACCTCACTTTAACTAAACATTGGGGGAAATGGTTTTGTGAGACTAATATTTTACCTCACCCAATGACACACTCTCTCTTCTTCCTAGAGGARCCTTAAATGTCAGCTGGAAAATGTTTCCAGAAGTTAAACAATCTATTTAAGATTTTGAATTCACATTTTCCCCAGACGTGTTTGCTGTATGGCAGTGATGCCAAGATGTGGCTTCTCTGAAAATAATAGTTACTATAAGAGAGAAACAACCTATTGCTCAGCAGACCAGAAGAGAAACACTGAAAGACAGGGGTGTCAGGCAGGCTTTCCTTTAACAACATGATATTTGTTTTTAAAATGTGCTGCCTAGCAACAAACAGGCCCAGGAGCAAAACATGGGTATAGGAGACACTTGTCAGCATAGCTGGGAGATGAGGACATGGGGATGGGAGATCAGGGTCATGGGCCCAGGAGGGTGCAGCACCAGCCTGGAGACAGGCTGATGTGGCTGAAGCTGGGAATCCTCCGCTGCTGGCATTGGGGTCACGAGCCAGAAATTACAGCACCCCTAAAATGCAGGGATGGATGGGGAGACACCTGAAACCCACTGCAGGGTGCAAGACTAACAGGCCTGGGGGTAGGAGGGGTTCTGGGGGCTTGAGACACCTGCCCTGAGCCTGCAGGCTGCTTACCAGCTTAGGCTTTTCTTTTGAAAGCTTCATCATCTAATGAACTCTCCCTGGTTTTCCGCTTCCCTCTCCTGTTTGGCTGCAGATTGCCAGAGTGCCCTTGGCCTGGCCTCTGGCCACATTGCAGACTCTCAGATCACGGCTTCAGGGCAGTATGGTGAGTATGGGGATGCTGTGTCAAGGAAGAGGTCTAAGCTTGGGGCAGGTTCAGCCAACACAGCTCATGTGATTTGCCGAGTCAAGGCCTTATTACACTGGGATCCATGGGAGGGGCATTCTCCTACCCATGCCCATGTCAGGACACCCCTTGGGACCTGGAGGTGCCTTCCCACTTGCCTGGTCCATSATGGTGGGGCGCTGCACATGGCTACTAACCCCCCGGTGAGCAGTGATCCTCAGGCCCTGTTGTTGGGTATGAAAGCCTTGGCCCCTACTCCTCTGTGAAAGAATTTCTCACCACCTCGGGCCCAGCAGCATCAGGGATTGAGCTGGGGCCAGCAGCACCCTCTTATCTCCCCTGTGTGCTCTCCTCACAGGGCAGTGGGCCCCTCACTTGGCCAGGCTGGATAACACTGGCTCCATCAATGCTTGGAGCACCGACCGCAGCAACGCCTGGATCCAGGTAAGAGCTGTTGCTGTGGCTGGAGGCACTGCTGGGGGGCATAGCGAGGGCATGCCTGTGGCCGGTAAGCTGTGCAGAAGGACCAGACACATGGCTAGTGTTTCCCCTGCAAAGTCCTGCTGTTTCCCTGCTCTCCCTTCGGGGAATGAGGCTTTGCTGTTAATAGATAAGATCTTAATGACAGTCAGTCATTAGGCCAATCTGACCAATGGACCCATCCTCAGCAGCAGAGGAACTGCCCCAGTGGTCCAGCTGCAGCAGAGGAGCATGCAAAGATGCCCATAAAGACAAATGAGAATAGCTCATCTCTAAGAAAGAGCTCTCCCCTGTCCTCTCTCAGCTATGGGTTGACCTGTGCCTTTAAAAATGACTATTTTAACTAGTTTCGTAACCTGTGCTCGGTTATATCATGAGGAGRTGAGTTCCGCGAGTTTACGATGCACTGCCTGAATATGGGTCACGTTTTCTTTCAGAAATTAATCCCTGTGCTTTGTTCTCAGGTGGACCTTTTGCATCTTATGATCATTCACGGCATAAAAACCCAAGGGGCCCGACAAAAGTTCTCCAGTCTCTACATCTCCCAGTTTGTTGTCTTCTACAGCCTTGATGGGCAAAGGTGGAGGAGATACAAGGGGAACAGTACCAGCACCCAGATGGTGAGATGAACAGCCCTCGGGAAAGGTGGTGCCTTCCCAAAATGGGGTCTCTTGGGGTGATTAGCACTGGGAAGATTAGCACTCTGTACACGGGGTTTAGGTCTCCCTGAGCCCTGGAGACGGGGCAGAAAGAGAAAGCGTTCACTGCAGGGATGACTGAATTGCAGCTCACCRATCTGCAAGGGGCTTTCTGTCTCTGTCTGTCTCATTTTAAATTAACTGACTTTCTTTCYGTGATCACATGTGGCTGAAATCCACCACTTAACAGCATGATGCGTATTATTTAGAGCTAGAGAAAAGATTTTGCCTGAATATCTTTTTTGACTCCAACTGCAAATTTAGCTCTCTAAAATCTCTGTGCAGATTCAAATGATTTGGGAGATCTCTACTCATTAGAAAATCCTACAATCTGAATATGCAGAAACTGATCATTTCAGCAGGAGAAGAAAAGTATCTATAAAAGTCTAAAAAAAMCCTCCACCAATTGTGGTCAAAACATTTCCCAAGTTTGAAAGCTCTAGGATAGATATYTTTTTATTTTTCACCTTGGTGAAAATTTTAAATTTTAATTTTTAAATTTTAAAAATGTTAATTTGAGTCCACGTTGCATTGGTTTGAGTTGCATTCGAGGTAATTTCCTAGAGCTGTTGTTCTCCTGTGAAGATGGTAGCAAGATACRGAAGTGTCAAACTAAAGTGATCTTGTCCCTGCTAGTCCTTGTCGTGTACAGGTCTACTGGTGCAACAGTCCCTTCTCTCCCTTTATTTTCAGCTCTTCTTTGCAAATGTGGATGCTACTGGAGTGAAAGAAAATCGCTTCAACCCTCCGATCATAGCCCGGTACATCCGCATTAACCCTACTCACTACAGCATCCGGACCACGCTGCGCATGGAGCTCGTCGGCTGCGATCTGAACAGTACGTCCCACCCAGAGGGGGGAATCTCCTGATGCCAAGCACCAAAGCCAAGGCCTGATCCACATGTTTCATGACTCCTCAGCACAAGATTGGCTTTGGAGGGGCAAGGAGGAGGCTGGAGATGGGAGTGAGATGTAGGAGCAGCAATGTTGGAAAATCTTATTATAGGCCTAGAGATATCAACACCACAGCTTTGCCTAGCTGAGAGCTCCTCTGCTGAACCATTGGAAACCTGCAGCAGCAGCTAAATTGGGAAGGGGCATCCACCAGGACAGAGCTGGCTCCCCTGGGGTAGCTGGAGCGCTGTTGGCTCAGTCTGGGGGAGGAGAGAACAAGCTGGGGCAGAAGTTAYGGGCTTTTCCTCTGCTTTTGCTGCTCCAAAGCACGACTCCTCTGGCCTGTGACATGGCCCAGAGCAGTGGTGATTTGGGCTCCTTTATTCAGCTTTCCACAACAGAAGGGCTGGACGCTCCGGCAGCTACAACCTGCAGTGGCTGTGCTTTGCTCTGCAGAGCACACCTGCCAGTGGGCTCCAAGGGAGCTGCGAATAGCCTGCGCGCACATACACGCACGTGTGTACCTGATCACATGGGCAACATGTCTGCCTGCCATATCCTTTACCTGGAGACATCTCCAGGTTCTCCCTATGTCGTGGCAGATGCACAGATTCTTCAAACTTTTCCGAGATAAAATCTCCAAGGAGAAAAGAAGCTGGGACTAGTGGCAGGTGTAGTTTGGTACCCCCCAGTCAGACCCATGCTGGAGACAAGAGCCCTGAGCAGCGCAGGGACCATGAGATTGCAGTGAGGCACAGGAGATTAGATTCTGTTACCAGGGAAAGTGCATGCAGGGCAACCAAGCCAGAAGAGTGGGCAACTAGGATGCATCTCCCTGATGGSTCTGTTGTCTTTGACAAGCATTGCTCCACTCTCTTCCAGGCTGCTCCATGCCTCTAGGAATGGAGAATGGAAGGATCCCTGACCAGCGCATCTCTGCGTCCTCCTACAGCACCAATGTCCTCTCCAGCTGGTCGCCCTCCAAGGCCCGCCTAAACCGGCAGGGGAGGACCAACGCATGGAGGCCAAAGGTAGCCTATGCAAGGAGAGCCTCAGGCAGGCAGCTGGAGCATGGGTAGGCGAGCTGGGTCCCAGTGGGCAGGCTGGGCCCTCTCAGCYTCTCCTACCAGGTCAGCAGTCTAGCAATTGCCCAGTAGGCAAAGAGGGGCCGGTCGGAAGGGCTTCCATGGGCCCTGGTGCTGGGCTCTGGGCCACAATTCGTATCCAGGGAGGGCCAGGGGCTGGGCTGAAGCTCTACCCTGTGACTGGCTGTCCAGATTTGTTGTTGGCATCCTCCCTGTCAAGGCCTAGGGATGGCAAGGGATTGGCACGGGTTAGGGATGATACGGGCCAGGGCTATTTCCAGTGGGCGAGGTGGTCCTGAGCTATGTGGGGAGTGTGCACAGGCACAGACACTGTGCAGGCTGCCAGCACACAGGGAAGAGAGTAATCGTGATGATAGCACCCAGTAGCTCAAACTGGGCACCAGACGGGGCAGGTGAAACCCAGGACTGTGAAACCAAGCAGGGCCAGCTTGGCTTCAGTGGCACTGAGTGTGCCCTTCTCATTGCTCCTGGTGGTGCTGCCAAAGGTTTAAGGGCAGTCTGTCCTTCCCCAGACCAACAGCCCCAGCGAGTGGCTGCAGGTGGACTTTGAAGCAACCAAGAAGTTGACCGCGATCATAACCCAAGGTGCCAAGGCTGTCTTCACCAACATGTTTGTGAGGGAGTTTGCTGTCTCCAGCAGCCAGAACGGCGTGCACTGGAGCCCAGTCCTGCAGGATGGCAAAGAGAAGGTAGGCAGAGCCACCCCATGGCCRGAGGCAGCCCGCGGTCACCCTGCCTTCCCTCGCAGCAGCCCCCAGGCTGCAAGCACAGCCCTTTGCASCAAGCATGCTGAAAAAGCAAGAGCAGTGAGCTGGGCTGGGCTCCTCTCTCCCCAAAGCCCTCCCGAGAGGTGCTTGTCCGGGTTGCTCTCGTCCCTGAGGCGTGGACGCCCTGTGGCCGTCACTGCCCCAGAGCTCAGCAGAGGAGAGTGCACCGCTGATTTCTCTCTCCTTTTCAGATTTTTAAGGCAAACCGCGATCACACTGGCACAGTGATGAACACCCTGGAGCCCCCGCTTTTCRCCCGCTACGTGAGGATACACCCTCGCCGATGGCACAACCACATCGCCCTGCGGACAGAGTTCCTTGGCTGCGACACACAACAAGAGTACTGACGGCTGTAGGGCCARGCATGGGCACTGCCGGCCCAAGGACCCACGTCCAACCACACACCGAACTCTCACTGGGGCCAGAGCAGCCCCCCAAGGACACCCTTGTGCACAGGGCCACCAAGTGCTGGTGGCATCAGCACAGTTTCCTCCATTTCCCTGGCTCTGGCCATGCTGATGGCTCCTGCTGCCAGGAAGGAGAAGGCCTGCAGGACTGTGGGCAGCGGGTTTTCTGTCTGTCATATACCACCTGCCATATAGTCAGATGCGATGCTGAAGAATTAAACAGTAATTTTCCAGTATCTCTTGCTCTCTGCATTTTCTCCTCTTCTCCAGCTTTGAAGTCCCGGGGGGTTCAGAGTCAGCATTACCAGCAGCTAATAATTAATTAGCCGCAGAAATTCTCAGCATTATTTTCCACAAGCTCCCTGTGCCCCGGCGCAGCCCTGGAGGAGGGTGCAGCCGCGATAAGGGCCAGGGGAGGACGCCTTGCTGGCCTYGCCAGGGCACATTTCACAATCAGCGGGGATGGGGCTGCTTTGCCTTGCGGCAGCGATTGCGCAGCCTGACTCAGCACTGGGCTTTGGCCCTCCAGTTCCCTTTAATCTCCTTCCCATAGTGCGCCTGATGTCACCGCTCTGCTTCTCGTGGCCGCTTCAAGCGAAGCCCTTTCTGCTCATTCACCAGAGGAATTACGTTGATCCTGGTGCCTCCTGGGACTCTGGTGGGATTTTGCCCACTGGAGGAGCTGCCAGCTTGCTGGGAAAGGCAGCGGTTCCTGCCTTGGACAACCAGGCAGGCAGGCTGCTGGACACCCCTSTCGTCAATGCCAGCAATGCGACACAGGAGGCTGGAAAACCTAGGAAGATCCAGGCAAGATGGTGTCATCTGGAGAGCTGCTCACCCACCTCAGGATGCAACCCTTCCCTATTCCCACCCTTGTAAGCAATAAAGGTGACAGCAGCACTCTGCCTCTGGCACTGAATCTGTCCCTGCTGGACATTGCTCCACCTCCCTTCTGCAGCATTTTCTCAGGGGGTTGAGGACTCCAAAGAGCCACCCAAGCCCCAGCAGGGCCCACAGCCAGGCCGGCAGGATCTCAGGGTGAGATCCCCACCACAGAGGGGAGCAGGAACGTTGTCCTGGCTGTGGGAACCTCCTGGAGCGACGGTGACCTCAGAAAGCCCCAGAGCTCCCTGCAGGCTCCAGAACTAGGGTGTTCCAAGGATCCGTGTTGCAGGGACAGYGTGTCTCCTCTGAGAAGGCCGTGGGTGGCTGCTGTCGAGTTGGAGCCTGTGCCACCTGCGAGAAGCTCCTGAGCTCCGTCTCGCCCGTGCCGTGAGTCCTGGGGAGGGATGTGTGTGTGGGGGGGGTGACTGTGACTGGAAGTGTTTGGGTATCTGAGCCCACTTAGTCTGCACATTGCCAGTTTGGTCTCAAACCACACCAACCTCAGGGGCAAGGTATGCGGCAGGGCCACGGGCACTTCTGGAGAACAAGGATGCTCCCAGAGGAAAGCAAAGCCAAGCTGGAAACTGGACTTCTCTGCT
Organism: Rhea americana; assembly: GCF_003343005.1. Lineage (NCBI taxonomy): Eukaryota > Metazoa > Chordata > Aves > Rheiformes > Rheidae > Rhea > Rhea americana. The sequence continues at coordinate 227,949 of NW_028186550.1, forward strand.
CTTGGCCAGGCTGCCAGCTCCTGCCGAGCTGGGAGCAGGAGAAGCAGCTGGTTCCAGGCTGTGCAGCCGGACTCGGAGCCCTGTGGAAGCAGGACAGCGGACACGCAGCATCCACCGGCCGCAGGGCGCCACGTGGAGCGCTCAGCCCAGCCCCGTGTCCCCCCCCGGCACCCTCGGGCGCTCTCAGCAGAGSAGTCTGTCGGCGGGAAGCACGCGGCACAGCAGCCCAGCAGCGTGGCCCCGCAGGGGTCCCGCACCCGGCGGACACCAGCAGCCGATGCCTCAGACGAAGCAGGGCTGAAACCCTCGCGCAGCCGCCTGGCTCCGCATTGCTGTACACGGAGGCCTCGCTGCGCCCCGGCGGTGATTACATTACAGCCCCGGGCTGGAGCTGCAATTACCCTTTGGCTTAATTGCATTCTGACAATAAGCAGGAGCAGACGCGAGGGCAGACTGCCTGCTGCGAGCCGGCCCCAAGAGGGGAAGCTGGGGCCATAAGCTTCTCRACGGGGACTGTCCTCACCTGGGGCAGGGCTGGTCCACAATGACCCTGCCACCGGAGCGCCTTTGAGCTCACAAACTCAGCGAAAGGTCTCGTCTCCATCTGCTGCTCTTSAGGAGCAGATGTTTCTGCTACCACCGCATGCCAGCCTGGGTCTGGCTAGCTGAYGTTTAAATACCTGTTAGGGAATGATGGGGATCGGTCAAGAGCGGGGGGTCTGGCATACAAGAGTGGTCAGGAGCATGAGCCCCTCCAGGGCTGGCTCGGGTGCGCAGACGTGCAGGGCTGGCTGCTCTGCGTGGTCCTYGTTGCCTTGTTTCTCAGGGCTGATGCCCGGCTCTGCCTGGTGAAGCMGTGATATGGTCTCTGCCTGCACCAGTGGACGCTCAGGCTCATCCTGCCTCCAGAAACAAGCTGCTCTGTTGTGTTGAAGGGCTTGAAAAAAATGAAGCAAAAGGTTCACTCCCAGGATTGGATCAGAGGAAGAGTTGCAYGCACCAGGGGCCTCTTGGGATCATTTTCAAAGAGGAGTCAGTGCTGAAATCTCTGCAGGTGAGCAAGCAGCCTTCACCAGTGAGCCCTGAGCAATTCCAGGATGTTCTCCAGCTGCCYGGATCTGGAAATACAGACCCCTCTCAGCAAAGGGGCTGTGCTGAGCCCCCGAGAGTGCTGGGAAGAGGCTGTGGGCAGGCGGGTGGATGTGTCAGAGCCTGCCGAGCTCTGGCATCCCTTACTGGAAGTGTCTCTTGACATTTATCTTGTGGGAAATGGAGACCAGACGCTGTTTCCTCCTGGCACGACGCAGATCTGAGATGCACCACAACCTCCCCAGAGCCACAGGCGTTTCTGTGCAGAAGGGCCAGGTTCTCAAAACAGCACAAAGTGCTCTGCCTCTCGGCTGGGCGATGCCCTGTTTAATTACCACCCTCACGAAGAGCCCTTCTGCGGAGCAGGGGCGCGTGCCTGCATCCTCCCGGACGTGGGGATCACGTCCCCTTCCAGGGCTCAGCTCCCAGCAGTGCCCAGGCTGGGTGACCCAGCAGTCACTCTGCTCTCTGGTGTCCCCAGAGAGACAACACTCGTCCCCTCCACGTCCTTTCTAGAACAGCCCCGGTGGAGATTATTTTGCAGCCTAAAGCCTGGGAGTCATTTCAGTGCCGAGCCAAAGCCAGGTGAACCACCAGCCAGGGCTGCTCCTGAGCGTGGCTTCTCCCGTGCTGGACGGAGAGACCCCAGGGCGAGACCTGGGGGCTGCAGGCRGGCATCAAGGCTGGGCAAACGGGCACCGTTCTCGAAAAAAAAACTGGCAGCACATAACAAAAACAGGCAGCAGCGTATTGAGGGGAGCACCCAACAGGGACCACGGCCAAGAGGGAGTGAAGCGAACTCCGGAGAGCACAGCTGAATTCCCAGCTGTGCCGCAGAGCTACGGCCAAGCTGCTCATCCCATCCTCCACCTCAGTTTCCCTGCATGTAACCAGGAGGGAAGGAACAGACTCGCTTTTCTTTTGTCTGCCAGATGTCTCTTTTCACATTTCTCCCTCCCACTATCTTTTCCTTGGTTAACTGCAAGGCTTCTGTTCGCTCTCCGTATTTCTGGTCTCCCACCCCAGATGCTCGTTGTTACCAGCTGGTTTCGCAGCACGAGAGGAGCCAAGAGCCAAGGCTTCGTGCTCGAGGAGCGTAGGCCTCCACGTGCAACACATTTCTAAGCCCTGCCAAGGACTCAGGTGAGCTAAATGGCTCCTCAGTCCTGTTGCACACTCAGACTTCCCCGCAGAACCTCCTCTCCCCGGGAGAGACGCTGGCCGGTTGGGCCAGCGCGGGACACGGCCGCGGTCTCCAGATGAGCGCTCCTCCCGGGTCACTTCAGCCGCTGGAGAAGGGTGCTCAGAAGTGCACTGCAGATCCGTCCCGRTCAGCCAGGCGGGGCTGGGGGTGGYGATGGTCCAAGCAGCACCCTCCAGCCTGGTGGGCACGTGCGCGGGTGCTGCGTGCAGACACCTGGGGACGGCTCTAGGCCCCGGAGCCTAGTTCATCGTTTCTTACCATAATCTAACYTTACAGGTGATCCGTGCAGACGGGGGCTGGGCCCATCTCGGAGTGGTCGCTCGGGCACTGGAGGCCATGGTCCCGAGAGCTGCCCTCCTGCTCCTTGGGCTGGCCGCCTTGGTTTCCCACCAGGCCGCCCCCCAGCTGGGCGGGCTGAGGCTGAGGGCGAGGAGGGAAGCAGCCCCGAGGAGACCTCTGGATCGCACGGAGATGGGGCCTGAGCTCCCTTTTCGCAYGGGGGAGAGAGAAGGCTCCAGCCAGCCGCTCCGGCGTGAGTACCCAGCGGCTCYGCAGGAGAGGGGCTGGCGGGGTGAGCCTGCCCCACGCAGCAGCCGCTGTCCCCTCCAGCCAGCTCAGGGGGCAGATCCTCCTCAGCGGTTGCTGCCTCTTAATGCATCTTAACGGATGAACTTCTCCACCCCGGGAGATGGACACTAGGCGCTGGGGGGGGGGTTCCTTGTCCACCCTGCCAGCCGTTAGCCTGCAGCAGACGAGGTGTCCCGCAGCTCGATGGCACAGATGGTGCGACGTGCCCTTCGTGCCGCCCCAAATGACCGTCCCGTCCTCGGGGTACGCGGGCGCACGAGCGGGCTCCCTCCTCCTGCTGTAGCGCACACGTGCGCAGTTCGCGCGGAGGGYGCTGACTACGTCCCCGGGCTGAAGCTCCTCGCAGTGGCCCCAGAGTCCCAAGYGAGGGACACGTGCCTGCGACCCAGGCGAGGGCAGTGGCACACGCATTGGGCCCTGCGCAGGCAGCCCAGGGAATAGGAAGGATCTGGCCCTGCTTCAAAATACTCTCAAATCCAAGGAAAAGGAATGGGTATTTATGGTGTTCCTCTGCTCTCCTCAATGGGGAGTTCTGCAAGATCCAAACGGCCTCTGGGATCAGAGGGATTCATTCTGGCAGGATCGGGCATGTGCAGTCTGAGCCAGGATGAACATCCCCGGTTCTGCCATGGGCAGGAACACCTGGAAGCAAGAGCCTGGACCACTGCCTGTCCTGCAAAGAGCCTCCGGGGAGCCTGGAGCCTGGCTCCCACCCTTCTCCCATCCCCTCCTCACGTTCGCTCGCGCGGGTCCTTCCGCAGGCGTCCGCCGGTCCTGGCTGGCAGACTACCTGGACGATCTGTGGTTTCACCTCTGCGAGAACTTCCCAGAGGCGGTCCTGTACGTCCTCCCCGTCACCCTGCTCGTCCTCCTCCTCCTCTGCTGCATCACGTACGTGTGTGGGGCAGACGGGGGTGGTCCCTGTCTTTGGGGACAGGCTTTTAGCTCTCTGGGTTGTGCAAAAAGAAAAGAAAAAAAGCAGGGCCCAAAAGCACAGAGTTTATATGAGGACTTCCCCCAAGTTTCCAGATTGGAGCTTCTGCTCAGTAAATGAATTTTCTGGCTCCTTTGGTATACAAAGGCAGATCGTGTGCAGCAGGGGAAGGAGAGGCAGCCAGGGCTGACAGGTTCCCAGAGACACGGGCTGTACTCCGCTGTGGGGTGGGTGCTGGGGGGCAGACCCACAGCACCCTTCCTGCCTGTGACCCCCCCCCCTTGCAAGGGCGCTTGCACCCCGCAGCCCCTGCGCCTCCTCTCCCCCCGTCCCCCAGCGCTCTGGCTCTCCCCTAGCCCTGCTGGAAGTGGTTTTGTTCCCCCAAGGCAGGGGAAACTGGCTATCAAAGCAAGATGGATTTTCTTTCTTTTCTTTCTCTCCTCTTCTTAGCTCCGTATTTTCCGATCTCCTGTCTCTAGGGACTTACACCCTCCTTCTCCGTGTTTCTTAGGGTGGCTTTAGACTGAGGTGGCCTGGGAGCTCGGAGAGGAAGCAGCGCTGCTGCAGCGCAGGGAAGCCGGCGCCTTCCTGGYGCCCGGCGCGGAGAAGCCTCCTCGGAAACCCCAGGTACCCAAGACGTGGTGGAAAGGCCAAAAGCAGAACCGCCGTCCTTTCCCTTTCGGTGATTGTGCTAAAGAAGAAAATATTCCCCCAGAATGAGTTTTCCCATCCCCAGAAAAGGTTTAAACAGTATCTGAGGCTCCAGTATCACTATGACTCATACCGAGACCACAAAACRTTTGGCAACAGCCCTTCCGACGCGCGTCACGAAGGCAGGGGCTCGCGAGCGCACCCGCAACCGCGCGAAGCACGGGCGCGTGGGGTGCAACAGGATGCCGAATAGCCCAGAGGAGGGAAAAACCTGGAACAGGCAACACAGCAACCGGCTGCAGTGCGCGGACATCCCCGGGCTGCGCCCCGAGTCCGGCTGCCCCCGCACGCGGCCCACCAGCACCCAGACGGTTGCCGGCACGTGCCCTGGCGCGGCTTGGGCCAGAATAACGGCACTTTTGGGGACGGCACAGGCCAGGGACCGCTCCCAGGAGGGACAGGACGGGGCCACCGCTCTTTCGGGCAGTGAAGCACGACTCCGAGTCGAACGTGCTGGTGCCGACGTGCCACGGTGCGCGGGGACCCCACGCCTGATGGACGCCAGCGTGCTCGGCACCAGCGGGCTCGGCGGGGCCGCGGCGCCTGGCACGGCTCACTCAGCACTCCCGCTGCCCGTAAAGCAATTAGCACCTTCCCTTAACTGCGCGCATTAGCACCGTGCTGCCGCGGCGCCTCTCCTCCCCGACGTGCCCACGCACGCCGCCGCCGCCGCGGGTGGGCTCCTGTGACAGCCAAGGGGCCGGGTCCTGGGGAGCGTCCTGGGGCCTGGACACGTCTCCTCCTCCAGCAACCCTGCACGTGCGGCTTCYGAGGGCACCCGGCAGGCACCCAGTTTCTGCCCCTTCGGGCCTGGGGTAGCTTGCCTTGAGCCCGAGGTTTCCTACGTCTGCAAGCAGGGGGCGGCTCAGGGCACTGCAGAGGGGGGTCATTTCTGTCACAACTTTTCCAGCCTCAGTTCCAACCTCCAGACGTTCTCAGATCGGCCTGAGGACCTGCCCTCAGTGCCGAGCGCTTTCGCCCGTTTACTGGAAGAGAAGTTAGCCCACGGCAGGAGTCGGAGAGACCCGCCGACCCCCTGGCGCGGGGGCCGGGGCACGGGGAGAGGAGAAGCCCCCCTTTCCCACGCAGCTTGAGATCACGGGAACAAGAGCGCCGGCGGGTCCTGCGAGGGGGGCGCGTCCGCCCCCCGGAGGTGCCGGCACCGGGGGGGCCCCGTCCCCCATCCCCGTCCCCGTCCCCCGTCCCCGCACGAAGGCACTTGGGCAGCGGCCCGAGCGGGCGCCGGGCTGGGACAGCTTTGCGCTTTGCACGGAGCCTCCTCCTCCTCTTCCTCCTCCTCTTCCTCCCTGGCGGCGAAGGGCAGGCGGCGTCTCCGGGGGCACCCGCCGGCCGTGGGGCGCTGGCCCCAC
>NW_028186550.1:234025-261680 GCF_003343005.1 Rhea americana
GGCCGCCATGGAGCGCTACGTCCTGCTGCTGCGCTGGGGGGGCGGCGGCGGCGGCGCGGCGGCGGCGGCCGGGCGGCGCGATGACCCTCAAGTCGGGCCGCAGCGACAGCGTCGGCAGCATGCGGACGGCGCTCTCCGACCTCTACCTGGAGCACCTGCTGCAGAACCGGGCCAGGCCCGAGGTGAGCCCGAGCCGGGCCCGGCCCCTTCCCCGGGGCCCGGCCAGCGTGGCCCCCTCCGCCCACCCCGTCCCTCCTGCAAGGCCACAAAAGGCGGGGGGGGGGGTCGCGGCGGACACCCGGGGCGCCCCGTCGGCGGTGCCGCTGCTCCCGCGCCCCCCCCCCCCGGCACCCCGGGAGCGGGTCCCCTCGCTCGGGGCCGGGCCGGGGGCGCGGGGCTCCGCGGAGGAGCGGTCAGCCGGCGTGGCCGCGTTGCCCGGGCAGGGCAGAGCGGAGCTGGGCCGGAGGGGAGGAAGGCTTTAGCATCCTGCCACGGAGGAGGCTGTGCTTGTTTTTGCTGCAAAGTTGTGTGGCTGGTCTGAACTGGAACTGCCTGTCACATGAGCTGATCGGGCTGCCGAGCCACTGGAGGGGTTGTGGCCCCAGAAGAGGATGCAACCAGCTCTTCTCACGCACTTCCCGGGGCAGGGGGTRGGCCTGGGGGCCAGACACCACCGTCGCTGCTGGAAGGGAGCAGGCTGGCCCCCCCCAGCCACCTCTGCCGTGCTGGGATGGCTCCTTCCCCAGCTGGTCGTGGTTGGGGCTGCTTGAGCCTAACTGGGAGAAGATCAGCAGTCCCCTGCGCTGAGCAGCCAGTGGTTTTCTCCCAGCAGAGATGTTTGGCTCTGAACAGAAGTCCTGGACTGAGCCGTGGCACGAGCATGTCTGGCTTGCACTGAGGTTTCCCCGCTGCTGTYGGGAGCCTCTGAAAATAGGGAGGAAATTTTCCCTGAAGTGGTGCTGGTTTTGGCTCATCCTGTTGGATGAGCGTCCAAATGAGGCTCGCTCRGATGTGGCCCACAGCAGTGCTTCGTGCGTTTTCATGGCTCGACCCTGGCGCAGTGCTTAAGGAAAAAAACAAAACAACTGGGATTGCTGTGGGACCTCTTGAGAGGGGCTCTATAGGGCTSGCAGCCGACTGGAGACGTGTGGCGGGGTGCCGTGGGGCTGCGGCGGGGGGGTCAGCGGGCTGCAGGGGCGGCGGGCACGGCTCCGCTTTGCTCCCTGCCGTTCCCCCAAGGCCTGGGGCCGGAGGGCGGTTGCRTGTCCGGAGCTTCCCAGCCGGGCATTTGCCATCTGAGCCGCGAGCGCGCGGGGTYGTCGCGCTGCGGCTCCGGGGAGGGCGGCCCGGGTCCGGCCTGCTGCTGCGCCGGGCGAGCCGGACGGAGCCGACGGGAGGTTCCTCTTCCCCTTTTCCCCGGCGGAGCCGCGCGCTGGSATGGGAAGCGCCGTCCCGGGGTGCCGGAGCGCGCGAGGCGAGAGCGGAAGGCGAGCCTTCGGAGCAGAAGCGGCGGAAGCCGTTTGCCTTCTCCCCCGAGCCGCGACGCGCGGCCCGTACGTCTTCCTCTTATCTCCCCACCGGCAAATATAGCTTTGCCAAAGAGGTGTGGGCTTTCTTCCCAGCCCTGCCGCTGGTTTGCAGGGTGACCTTGGGCAGTCGCCTTATCTGCCGTGACTCAGTTCCCCCGGCTGTAAAACGGGCAGCGAATCGGCCCGTTGGGAGCGCGGGGGAGCGAAGGCAGGTACGGGCGTCCGCAGAGAGACGGGGCGCCCGCGGTCCGGAGCCCGGGCGGGCGGCGTGCTTCGCCGCGGGGAGCGGTTCGGGGCGTCGAACCGCCTCCTGCCCCCGAGCAGCCCGCGTCTGGAGCCCTCGAGTCCTGACACGACCCAGGGCCAAACTAGCAGTTAGGYGCTGAGCAAAACTTTTGGTTTTGACCAAAACTGAAGGGGAGAGGGCTGGTTTCACCCGCTGGGGTAGAAAGCGTTTTGTCTCTTCCTTGGCTGTGACGGTCGCGGTGCCTCTCCCGCGGAGGTGGCAGGTTTCACGAGCACATCTGGCAGGCCGCATCAATCTTTCCTGGCAGGAAAACGGTACGTCAGCAAAACTTAGCTGAGCTCCCTTGGAAAGCTGCCCCTGCTCAGGTTCAGCCCTCCTTGGGCCGGTGTCAGCGCAAGGACACGCGGGGCCGCCTGGGCTCCGCCGCCTTCCCCCCCGCCGCTCCTCTCCCTCCTGTTTCGCCCCTCTGTCCTGCCGACGTAGCTGTTCCTTATCCTAATTTAATCAATGTCATCCTGTTTGGCTCCAATGCTTTTTTCTTTTCTTCCTTTAACCCGGATCGCCTCGGGGGGGGGGGGGGGCTCGGGGGGGCGGGGAGGGGGGTAGCCCCGGGGGGGGGGGGGCGGTGTTAATTCCTCCTCAATGTGGCTCCCCAGGCTGCCGGAGCAGCCGGAAAGCAACGCTCGAGCTCCTGGTTTTTTGGTAGCCCGCTTTATTTTTGCCGTCCTGAGACCCCGATGCGCACACCCGCCGCGCCGCGGGGAGGCCAGGGTGGGAGCGGAGGCGGCTCGGCCAGGGCATCGCCGCAGCAGCCGTGGGAGAGGTTTCTCCGGCGCTACGACGGCATCGGGAGCACCCCGGGGTCCGGCRGGCTCCGCACCRCGGGAGCTCCGGGCTCCCCGGGTCRGGTTCGACCCGAGAGCCCGCGGCGAGGGTGGGCACCGCGGGGCGCTCGGGTCCCAGGCCTCCCTGCCGGCGCCGGCTCCGCTCCTCTCCAGCCCGGTCCCTGGCCCGGGCCGGATGTTTTCTGCGGCGATGGCGACGCCGCGAGGCGACGGCTCGTGGAGGTGGCCGGGGTTTCGCCGCTCGCCCTGGGCGGCGGAGCGTGTCTCCCTGCCGCGCCGCGAGCCCCGTCCATCCATCCGTTGCCACCAGGGCAATCCCGGGGAGGGATCCCGGCGTTCCTCTGCCCTGGCGCGTCCCTCCGTGCAGCCGTTCCTTGGGGCTCAGCAAAACCAGTGGTGCCTGCACCTTCCTCCGCGGCCCCGCCGGGGAGACCTGGTCGTTCCAGGCCACCTGAAGTCACTTGGCCGGAGCAGCGAGGAGAGCCAGGAGCTCCCAAGCCACCGAGGGTGCCCTYCGCGCCAAGGTGCTGCTTTCTGCCAGAGCTGCTCCACTTTCTTGTGAAGGAGGCACCCGGTTAATGCTTGACTTCCCGGGTGGTCTGGAGCGCCCRGCGCGGGAGCTGCGCCTGGCGGAGGAGCCCCCTGTGCCGCCGGGAGACCCGCGCGCCGGGAGGCACCCGGGCGACGCCGGTGCTGTGTCAGCATCCGGCGCTGGGCGTTTTCTCCAGCCTTCAGCAAAAAAAGAAGCAAAGGTTGTCGGGGCCGGGAGGTGCCGTGGCTGGAGCAGACGGTGCCGCGGCGCGGCGCTTCGCTGAGCCCGGGGGTTTGGAGACGGCCCCGCGCGGTGCAGTGCCGTCCCGGGGCACGGCGGCGATAACAGAGCTGTGCTGACTCAAGTCACCTCGAGGGCACTTTGGCCTCGGGGCAAGGCTGGAGGAGTTCCTCCTCCTCCTCCTCCTCCCCCTCCTGCTCCCGCTCTTCCTCCTGCTCCCGCTTGCTCAGCAGAGCTGGGGCAGCCGAGGCAGGGGCCAGCCGCAGGCACCAGCGCTGCAGGATGGGTCCCGCAGCCCCTGAGCGTGGGGACGGTGAGCCGGTCCGGGCGGTCCGCGAGACCTTCCGCCCCGGGACGCCTTGGCTCAGGCGCTGCTCTGGGCTGAGGTTCAACTGCCTCCTCGGTGTTTAAGCCGTTGGCAGCCAGAACCCGTGCGGTCGCCTTTCTGCTCYGAGGAGGAGGTTGTTTGGGTCTTTTGGAAGCAGGCTGTTTAAAATTAAACAAACCACGCGTCTTGCGCTGACCCGCAGCCCCGGCGTGCAGCGCCACGGCTCCAGCTGCGTCCCTGGCTTTCGGTGAGCGCGTGCGCCGTGCCCACCGCCGCGAACCGTTCTTAGAGGAGCTACGGCAGGAGCTCCATCTCCAGATGGGAGAGTTTGCTCTCGTGGGCTGGTGGGTTGTCGCAGCTAAGCCTGGAGGCAGGGAGGGATTTGACCACGCTGACGAGGTGGGCAGGGGCCACAGGTCCGAGCCGGCCTGGGTTTTGCTGGGCTCCGATTCAGGAGAGCTGTGGTGGCTGGGGCTCGAAGCAGGCGGCTGCACCTGGGGCCGAAGGTGCACGTCCACCGGCTGTGCGGAGACATCGCGCAGTGTCTGAGGGGCTCAGCAGGGCTCAACGCTGCGTGACAGGGTGGTTTTGGCTGCTGGGACCTCGTGCACTTTCCACCTGCTCCCAGTCCCAGCACCTGCCTCAAACCAGGGACAAAGAACATGGAGATTCCTCAGTGCTGAAGTTCTGTGCTTGGCTTCCCGCTGTCCAGCAGCACTGACCTGCCCGTAGCTGGGTGCTGGGGAAGCAAACGGGGTTTCTGGCTGGCTTGGGAGCATTTCACCTTTGGTGCCAGGGTGGGACTTTTCTCTGGCCTTGCCTATGGCGTTGTCATGGTCCTCTGCCCCTTAGCTGTGGTGGCCAYGGGATGCGGGCTGCCTGGAGTCCTGCAAATACTGCAGGAGGAGGCCACTGCAGACATGGAGCATATCCCCCAAACTCTGACCGCAGGCAGGCCCAGCCCTTCCTGAGGCCACCTCAGGTCCCCTGAGGTAGACAGGATGCACGAGGCTTTGAGGAAGCTATTTTGAGCAGTTCTGGGCTTGCTCACGAGCYTGAGTGTTGGCTTTCGAGCATGTGTGCGTGGGCTCTCTGCGGGGGGCACTTCGTTCGTTAGACACGTACTGTCAGTGATGATACCATGACAGTTGTGCAGGGGCTTTGGGGTGCCTCACGGGATCTGATCTCTGGCTGCTTTGGCTAATGCTTCTTGAAAGCCTTCTGTGGAGGGAATCCCTGGCTTGTTGGTTCCGGGACATCTCCAGATGTGGACATGGCTCTGGACTATGTCAGTTACCCGTTGACCTAGGTGTAGAAAAGTTGAACTTGCAAACTGAGCATGAGTAGAGCCTGGCCCCAGTTCTGCTCCTGTTCCTGCTGGGCGCATCCCAAACTGCTCCGTTCGCTCCGTGCAGCTGTCCTGGGCTTTATGCTCTGCAGCAAGCCAGCTTTGGGGCGAAGCGCTGTTGAGGCACATAAATAATGTTGGGGACTCATTGCTGCAGAAGATGATCTGCTGTGGACTCTYTGGACTTCTGGTACCTGTACTTTTCCAAAGTCTTTGTACTTCCAAGTATTTCCCAAGTTGGAAAACTGGTAATCAAGCCCACATCTTCATGGGAGAAGTTTGGTTTTTTTTTCTTTTCTTCCTCTTACTGTCCTCTCCTCGACTGCACAGGCCTCTCCTCCCCTCTGTGCCCTACCAGAGCTCCAGGAACATTAACGCTGGAGTAGCTCAGCACTACAGTGGGGAGTTGGGAGTCCCAGGGCTCCTCTTGCCTGTTTTGATGGAGCCCCTAAACGCCGGTCTTTGTTTTGCCCTGACAGGCCGTCACTCCATCCCTGAATGCCATGACTGARGACATTTATACCAATGGTTCAGCAACTCTGGGCAGTCCCTCCCATGCAAATGGCCGTGAGGTGCGGAAGATACGCCTCATCCAGTTTGAGAAGGTCACGGAGGAGCCCATGGTGAGAGCTGGCAAGGTCCCAAAGCTTGGTGGCACTGGAGGGGGTGGACGGGCAGGCAGAGCTGTGCTAACATGCTGACCTCAGAGAGTCTGGGGATCCCTGGAGAGCTCAGCCATGGGAAGAGGGTGCTGGATACTGCCTCCTCCCTGGGGACCTGGAGGGGGCCTCATCGACGGGTGATGCTTGTGCCAAGAGGAGCTTCAGCAGATTGGACTGGCCAAGCAGAGGGCTTTTCCCCAGACACYGTGCAACCTGCCATCAACATTGGCCTGGAGAGGACTTTGCTGGGAGCACAGGGGCTCTCCCCTCCGGCGGGCAGTGATGGATTTTCCTGTCTTCCAGGGAATCACGCTGAAGCTGAACGACAAGCAGAGCTGCATGGTGGCCAGGATCTTCCATGGGGGCATGATTCACAGACAAGGTAACGGCAAGGGAGAGGGAGCCCGGCAGCCGAGGCCCCGCAGCGGCAGTGTACCAGCTGGTTTCTTTCTGGGCAGAGATAAGGCAGCTCTACAGTGCTGCTGGCTTTTTCCCATCACATGGTCAACTCTGTCTGTTCCTCCACCAGGAAYATGTCAGGATCCCAGGACTTACAGATCTCTCTCTTTGTGCATGGTTGTCATGTTAATGCATTGGAGGCTTTAGGGAGAAATCAGAGGTTGGGGGAAGAGATCTCTGGGAGGCAAGACTGTGTCTGTCTTGTGATGGGGTCACTGTAACGGGGGGATCGTACCCCAGAGACTGGGTAGGAAGCTCTTCCCATTCCTAAAATGCACAGATGGGACAGGCTTGCTATGGATTGGCTCGGAAAACCAACGGAAGGTGCCAAAAGAAATAAATAGGCACCGTTTTCTGGTGTTGGCACTTGCAAAGGGGGCATGGAAACGAAATGTTCTGTGCTTAGAGCAACAGGCCCCTTTCCAGCYGTGGGTCCAAGCGGGAAGTCTGAGCTTATCCCTGCTAAAATAACCCAGGAGCCATTCTAGTAATGCTACTGGAGTCTTGATTTATAGCAGTGTTTCTGAGGCTGAAGTGTGGCTGGATGCGTTACCTGAAAACACAGTCAAGCACACTTGTGTTCAAGGACTCCGTAAGGAGACCGTCACTTGGTTTCAGCTGAGATACTTGAGGATGGGTCTGGTTACCTCTAAAGCAGATGATTTAGCCACAGCTGAAGGACATGCAGAGAAAAGTAACCCGATAGCCTTCAGACTGGATGAGGTGCGCGCGCTGGGCGCGCCAGGGAAGACGCCGGTCCCCTTCCCGCTCTGTGCCCTGCGGTTAGGTGATGCGTGTGGCTCCACAAGCGCTGCCCGGGGACACCGAACCCCAAGGTGCTGGGGGCAGCGCTTGCCTGGGTTGGGTCTGGTGCGTGGCTCTTGCCTGCTTCTGCGTTTCACGGGCCTGTTTCTCCCACCGCTGGCAGGCTCCCTTCACGTGGGCGACGAAATCATAGAAATCAACGGGCAGAGTGTGAGCAACCACTCAGTTGACCAGCTGCAGAAGATGCTGGTAGGTATTTGGTCTTGGTGGGGCTCTTCCCAAGGAAGGACCTTTCTGTCCTGCAAACATGCATGTTGTCTCATTTTTTTAACCCCCTGCGACGTAGCAGAGCCGAGCGCCGAGCTGCCCGCGTCGGTGCGGTGCCGAGCGCTGAGGCCCTGGACGCGGCTTCAGCGGTCTCTGCTTGCTGCTCRTTTTGGGCCTCCCGAGAGCAGCAGCAAAGGCTGTTTGCTGAGCAGCATCGCGCAGGTCCCTGGCGTGTCCCGATGTGTGCGGGTGCTTGGCAACCAGCTCTGCCCGCGGAGGCGCGCAGCACTCGGCTGCTGAGCGCGGAGGCTGGCCGTTCTCGCAGCGCTCCGAGAAGAGGACCGTGCCTTGGGCGCTGGCTGGACCGGCGCTGCCCTCCAGCCCCACAGGGGCTGGGATGTCCCGTGTGGGGGGACAGAGACCTGAACCGCGCCTGTAGGTCACCTTCATGCCGTTCCTGCTGCTCAGGTCGTGCTAATCCTGGCCGACCCTCGCAGGGGCTCGGCTGTGCCTTGGGCTCACGCGCCGAGGTTGTCCTGACCTGTGGCTGTTGCACGAGAGCCTGGCTGGAGCGAGGCCGTGGTGGTGCTGAGGGCGCCCATCAGCAGCCGCCGCAGGAGGCCTGGACCCCACTGCGGCTCGTGCCAGCCCCGTCAGCCTCTGCCCAGGTTCCCTGGACCCCACTGCGGCTCGTGCCAGCCCCGTCAGCCTCTGCCCAGGTTCCCTGCAGGGTCCTGCAGACAGGACCGGTCTGCAGGGTCACGCAGGTGGTGCTTAGCGGGGCCCACAGCCAGCCCTTTCCGGGGTGCTGGTGTCATCCTGTGGGCACGGGCACAAGCGCAGGAGGGCTAAGCTACCACAGCTTTTAGSCCAGCCGCAGTAGAGCCGTTTCTGGCTGGGATCGTGGTACCGCCCAGTGCCACCGCACGGCTGGGAGCCCCCAGGAGCCTCTCCTTTGTGGGTCCTCGCGGACGCCAGCTCCCTGGAGCAGGCGGTTGCCATCAGGGTGGCTCCAGGCACCACCTCCTCCAACGCTTCTTTCTCTCCGCTTCCTCTGTTCCCTAGAAAGAAACCAAGGGGATGGTCTCAATAAAAGTCATTCCTAACCAGCAGAGCCGCCTTCCTGCCCTCCAGGTGAGTGCAGCCTCCAGCTGCGGCTGCAGGGCCGGGCGRGAGCAGAGCTGGGGAGAGGGAGCCAGAGCCGTCCTGCGGCCAGGGGAGGGATGTGGGGTCGGCTGCCTCTTACCTTGCCTGAGCTGCCGGAGGGTGGAGACACTTGGGTTTACCCCAGTGCAAGTAAGAGCGGAGGTGGGTCCTGCCGTGGGTGCATCACCCGAGGTGCGTGCAGGAAGCCGGGCCGCGTCCCCCCGCCCTCCCGAGAGCCCAGCGGTACCCCCCTTCCTCGTGTCCGTAGCGCCTTACCCCAAAACGCAGAGAGCCAAAGTCTCTGCGCTTGAGCGCTGCCTCTGTTCCTCGCCCGCTCCGGGGGCCCCGGTCCACCCCAGCGGCCGTGCACGGGTTCACGCGTCGTTCACAACGGGCTCGGCGCGTCGATCGGGATCGCTCCGGCCGCACAAGCACCGTCATTGCACCCTGTCTGCAGGCTCCCGGCACRCTCGAGCCGTAGGACAAAAGCTCCGGGAGAAGCTGCGGCCGTGGGACAGGCGGCCCCACGGGCAGGCAGCGGCTGGGGGGGCTCAGCGCGGCGCCGTGCCCGAGGGCTGCCCCAGAGCCTCGTACAGCTCCTTCGCTCCCCGTGGAGCTTGGGCGGCTCAGAAGAGGGGCAGGGTAGGAGGAGGGATGCAGCTGGTCTCTGCTCCGGTTTGCCGGCTGGCGGGTCCTGAGCCCCGTGAACGCCGGGCAGCCTCGTGGGACCCGGAAAGCTCCTGGTGCTTGGGGGGCTCCAGAGCGGGGCCCTCGTGCCCTGAGCCCGGGCTGCGCGTTTCCCGCTGGGGGAGGTTAYGTGGCCAAGCTCAGCCGCCCTGCGCAGCCCTGCTGACCCCGGCCGCCTCTCTTGCAGATGTTCATGAGGGCCCAGTTTGACTACGACCCCAAAAAGGACAACCTGATCCCCTGCAAGGAAGCGGGGCTGAAGTTCCAGACCGGCGACGTCATTCAGATCATAAACAAGGACGACAGCAACTGGTGGCAGGGCCGCGTGGAGGGGTCCTGTGCCGAGGCGGCGGGGCTCATCCCCTCTCCGGAGCTCCAGGAATGGTAGGTCTCCGGGCAGGGAATCGYGGTCCAGGCGCAGGCGCTAGGCTCAGCACGGTTGTGCCCGTGCCCCAGACGTGTCCCCGGGCCGCCCGAGGGACCATCGCACCGCTCCCCGGGGACGTAGGGTGGCACACGTGTCCTCCTCTCTCGGCAGGCGCGTGGCGAGCGTCACCCAGTCAAGTCAGAGCGAAGCCCAGAGCTGCAGCCCCTTTGGGAAGAAAAAGAAGTGCAAGGATAAATACCTGGCCAAGCACAGCTCAAGTAAGCGCGAGCAGGGCGCCAGGGCCGGGTGGCAGCAGGTCGCCCCGAGAGGGTTAGACCGAGCGGCTCAGCGGCGCTGGCAGCGGGACCCCAGGGCTGGCAGCCTTTTTTTGGGGGGGGGGGTCTCTTCTCCGGAGGGCTCATCCTCCCCCACGTCACAGCTGGCCTGTGCCGCGTCCCTGTTCGGAGGGCGCGCTGGCACCACCGCCGTGCCCGCCGGAGCGTGGGCACCAGGCGTTGCACGCCCGCCCGGCGGGYGCCCCCGTAGCAGGACGGCGCTGAGCACCGGGCCAGCGAAGGCAGCAGCCCGGGGACGTGCTGGCTCCCAGCCCGGCCAGCAGCTCCRAGCCCTGACAAACAAGGCCGTAAATCAGCAAGATAAATAAAGCTCGCCCAGCAACGAGTTCTCTGCGGCTTCCCGCTGCCTCCTCACCTCCTGCTCCCAGTTCCTACTGCGCTGAGCGGAGTCACTGGGCGCGAGAAGCTCTGGCTTCTCCTTCTCGGCCCGTTGGACCAACTTCTCAGCAGCTCCTCCGCAAGCCACTAACCGATGCTGCTGCGGCTGGAGCCCAGCTCCCAGGGGAGCCGGCCAGGACTTGGCCCACGGCCCTGGTTGCTCCCTAGACTTTCCCAAAGGATCAGTCCAGCACACACGCGCAGTCCTGCTGCTGCGGGCAAGCCCGCTCTGAGCACCCTCTCTGTCCTCTACCCCAGTTTTTGACCAGCTGGACGTGGTGTCCTACGAGGAGGTGGTAAGGCTGCCCGCCTTCAAGAGGAAGACGCTGGTGCTCATCGGTAGGTGCTGCCCGCGTCCTCCTGYGGCGTGGGGGGCTGTGTCGCGGTCCCTTGGGGAACAGGGCTGAGCACGGGCTGGGCAGCGCTGCCCTTCAGCGCGCAGCACGCCGCGGGGAGCGTTCCCTCCGCGTGCAGCGCTTGCCAAGCAGGCCTCCCGCCCGCCACGTGCTGCTGTGCGTGGGCTCCCACCTGCACTGAACCCACGTGCAGCGAGTCCAGGAGAGTCCCCGGCTCCTGGGCATCTTTGTTAAACACAGCTCTGGTCCACGCAGCAGCACCAAAGCAAACGCTGCCAGGCCACGGGCTCTGAGCAGCCACTGCTGGGCACCGTGGTCACAAGGCAGCCCACGTGGCCCGGCCACTCAGCAGGGCACCTGTCCTGCCGCCAGCTGGAACTGGAGGCGAGAGCACCCAGGGCGGTGGAAGCCTTTTCCAGGGCTGGGAAACATCACAGACCAGCCCAGAAAGCAGATCCCAGGCAAGGCCCTGGAGAGCTCTGCACCTTCCCTCGGACATGGGGCTGCAGAGGGGCCCTGGCCTCTTTGAGCCCAGCTCCAGCATTCCTCTCCCCTTCCCCGCAGGGGCCAGTGGCGTGGGTCGCAGCCACATCAAGAACGCTCTGCTCAGCAGCAACCCGGAGAAGTTCATGTACCCAGCCCCATGTAAGTAACCACGCCGGGGCGAGGGGGTACGGCCCTGCCCCGGCCMCCACCGCAGGGCAGCGCGCACAGCGGGTTTCCCCTCATCTCCTCCTCCCTGAGCCAGCAATGCCCGGCACAGCCAGGACCTTCKGACAGCAGATGAGACAGAAGGTGGGGAAGATATTCCTCCAACACTTCCCAAGCCCTCCGCAGCAGAAGCCGCTATGCAGGGCCCCCTTTCTGCTGCCTGAACATAGCCCCAAGGCTGCCACCGCTCACCTTGCAGAGACACCTCGGTCTTCACACCCCAGTGCAAGGCTGCAGTGCCTAGATGGCTCTCCTTGGGCTGGCTGAGCAGGGAGGAGCTGCCTTCTCACCCCAAGCAGGAAGGAGTTAAAAGGGAATGATTAGCCTCATCCTGGAGGTCCTAGGGTCCTCTGTGCTCTTCCTTGCCTCAGCAATCAGCATGTGAACATGACACCTGCTCCCCTACCCCAGCCACCCAGAGCAGAGGCTGCCTAAGAGGTGCTCTGCAGCAGTAGCTGCTCTGGTGCATCCTTCCTGGGGGGCCAGCACCCATCTGAGGGCACTGGGCATTTCCCTCCCTCCCCAGACACCACACGTCCCCAGAAGAAGAATGAGGTGGACGGGAAGGACTACTACTTTGTCTCCACTGAAGAGATGACCCGGGACATCTCAGCCAACGAGTTCTTGGAGTTTGGAAGCTACCAGGGAAACATGTTTGGCACCAAGTTTGAGACAGTGCACAAGATCCACCAGCAGGACAAAGTTGCCATTTTGGACATCGAGCCCCAGGTAGGGAGCACAGGGGTGGCCAGGCAGGACGGAAGCTGCCCTAGCTCCAGCTGCCTTGGGCTGGCTGCGCCTGTGCAGGCTGCGCACGCGTCCTTCGCAAAGCGAGGGCAAAAGGCCAGGCAGCGCTGCAGGGGCACTGCTGGTCCCAAGACACRGGTATGGTGGGGGGCCCGGCCCCATGCAGGGACCCGCTGCCTTCTCTGACACTGAAGGTGCTGGTGCTGCTTTGCAAAGAGGCGGTTGGTTGTCCAAGCGCCCCACTGCTGGGCTGCGTAGGGTGCTGGGGGGACTCAGCTGAGAGTCCTGCCCCAGCTCTGCCCAAGTGCTCCTGCATCACCCGCTTGCCCCCGGGCTCAGGAGCCCACCTACGGAGCCCCTATGCAGCTCCCCGCCCCGTTCGCCCACCTCACAGCGCAGCCGGGGGCCAGCGGCCGGCCCCGCGGCACGGGGCAGGGGGGCAGCAGCCGGCCGGCAGCGCCTGCTCCTGCCGCAGCGATCAGCCGCGCTCCGGTAACTCCACCTGCTCTCTCTGCAGACTCTGAAGATCGTCCGCACGGCCGAGCTTTCCCCGTTCATAGTCTTCATCGCCCCGACGGACAAGGCGGAGCAGGTGAGTGATGCGCTGCCACGAGGCTACAGCTGCATCCCCCTTCTGCCAGGCTTAGCTTCACCCAGGTATCGTGTCTTAAGGTGACAGGGGAGAAGCGAAGCAGCAGCCAGGGCTCTCCCTGCTCCGTAACTAGGATCAGCTTCCTCCTTCTCTACACCGGTTTTTGAAACGGGAGTTTCATCAGCTGGAGCCTGAGAAATACAAATTAGATTTCCGCTCCCCGCCGCGAGCGTTGCCCCTGCAGCTGCGAACAGCGGCTGGGTGCACTGCTCAGCCCCCAGGGGCCCTGTCTGCAGCTGCAGCAGGAGAATGATTGCTCCTGTCATCAGCTATGCAAGCGGCAGGAACAAATAGCAGCTCATTCCATTCTTTGGCTCATTAAGATGCTAATTCCTTCAAAATCAGGATGAAAGCAGCACTGATGCTGCTGTTAACTCATGCAGCACCGTGCTCCCGGAGGTGGGCTGGCAACCCCAGGTTGCCCCAGACACTGTTGCTGCCTACCCTGACACTCCCAGCCCGGCTGACACYCCTGGCCAGGGCTAACCACCCAGGGAGGAGTAAAGCGATGGGAGAAGAGCGCGGTGACCGAGTGCCACTTGCAGACCCGGAGAGAGGAATTAACTCGTGCCGCAGTGGGCAGGGCCAGCCCAGCTGATGGACACCCTATGCACAGGGCCATCTGGCACGGCTCAGGTAACGGCTTACTAGAAGGGACAGAGCAGGGGCAAAGTGTGACCTAGCAGGGCTCAGATGACCCAGCAAACTGTTTATTGCTCTTCTCCTCCCACGATAGCTGCTGAGCAACAGCAGAGCTGCAGCGATCACATCATCCCCAGCTCATCCCCCCCCCTCAGGCTTAGCAACTGGGAGCTGCACGTGTTTCAAGCTCCGCTAGAGATAAATGCAAATCAGCCTGGACTTCCCTACTGAAGGCATTAACCAAGCACAGGACCCTGTTGCTGGTGCACCCCTGCGAGCTGCAAGCCACACTGGCAGGAGGGGGCAGGCGGCTTTCCGGAGCTGAGCTCCCCAGACCTGCCCCGGCTGCTGCTCCCACCCAGCACAGAGCCTGCACGTCCCCAGCACCCCCACGCTCACCCCAGCAGTTCTGCCCTTGCCCCCACCCGAGGGGCACCGGGCAGAGGCTCTGTCTGCAGCRGGGTATTTGCCAGCAGGAAGTCACAGCTGCAGCGCTGCTGCCTCTCCATACGAACCCTCCTGCTCTTACCTGCCAACACGTCCTTTCACAGCTTGCGCTGCCTCTGGGGCGCAGCACGGCTGCGCTGGAGAGAGGCACTTACTGCCCAGCTAAAGGGGCTGTGGAGGCAGAGACAGCGGCGGGAGGGGATCACCTTGCAGGGACTCTGCCCTCAAACCAGCCTCAGGCCTTCAGCTCGCTCTGCCACATAGCAGCAGCAACAAGCAGCCCGCTGCTAGGGAACCTTCTCGTCCCACGCTGCTGCCACAGAACACCTTAAAGAGGACTAGGAGGCCAAGCAGAGCTGGCCTCACTCTAGCAGGTAACCTGATGCTCACAGCACTGCCTGAAAGTCCAGCAGAGCCCCGCAGACGCCCGCTCCCGTGAGACTGCGGCACTGCTCTCGGCCTGCCAGAGGAGAGAGGCAGGGAGACTGTGCTGAGACTCAGCACCAAGGTAAAGATTAGACGTTTTGTGGGTGAGAGAAAGCTTGTCTGTTGGGGTGAGCTGTGAAACTCCTCCCCTGCCTGCCACCCCCCCCTCCAACAGCGTCAGAAAACAAGGGCAGTAATTCAGCTGAGATCCCGTCCTGCCTCGCCTGAACACTCTCTCCTGTTTCTTGCAGTCAGAGGCTTTGCAGCAGCTCCGGAAGGATTCAGAGAGCATCCGGAGCCGATACGCACACTACTTTGACCTGTCACTAGTCAACAACGGGGTGGATGAAAGCCTCAAGCTGCTGCAGGAAGCCTTTGAGCAGGCCTGCAGCTCCCCGCAGTGGGTTCCTGTCTCCTGGGTGTATTGAGAGCGCGTCCAACCCCAGCCGCTCCCCATCTACCCACCCTGCAGAAACAGGGAGAAACTTCCTCAGCTTCCCCGGTCGACACACAGCCCAGTACAACTCCCTGCCTCTGCCATTTCATGGACTCAGTCTCAATCGATCCATCGCGCACAGGGTCTCCAGACCTCCTCTCCTGGGGGAACACAGGACGGAGCCTGCCCAAGGGATGAAGTGCCAGTGCTAAATTACAAGCTACAGCAGGGCCCAGGGCATCCCTTAGCTCAGAGCACAGCTCCCCGCCTYGCCAGGCAGGGGAAAAAAAGCACAATTCTGCTGTTGCACCTGACTGATCTTGGTCTCTCCATCAGTCCTAAGGGAAGCTGTAGCACAAGCGCCTTCCAGGAGGACATCCTCTGCCACTGCAGGTGCACGCACTGCGCACCACAAACGCTCTGGAAGCCTGGCTCACATCTGTGAGGCTTCAGGGAAGCTCACAACTTGGGAGGCTTCTCACAGACTGCAGGAGAGCTCCTAAGTACGAGGGTTTCCCCTCACAAACAGAAGAGCAGAGAAGAGGTGAATGCAGATTTGACACAGGAGGCTTGGAGCATGTTTTCACCAGGCAGGGCTCACCCCTGCGTTCAGAGGTTTGGGGTTTCTGACTCACCCTGTGCAACTTGTAAAAACTCCCTGTATTTAAATTCTCACTGTGCAACAACTCCAATTGTTACAGGCTGAACAGAGAAATTCAGCAGTAGCTGAGTAAGTCCCACAGACCAAACCCCAAAGGGACAGTTCATTAAGTAAATTAGAGCCAGTAAATTATCCATTGCATGCAGTAGAAACAGTGTCTCTACAAAGATCATCCAGGCATGTTTTCCAGAGTCTAGGGTGTCTCACACACTGTATGCAAACATAAAAGCCACCCACACAAGAGGATTCCTGCTTATGCAGGTGTACCAACGCACAAGTCCCAGCCTGACCATGTCCTGGAAGCTTCACCATGGTTCCTGGGCAAACCATAGCCATCGTTTTGGAAAAAGGATCTCATTTGCTTGTTCAGCAGTTAGCAGTGGGAGAGGGGAAGGGAGTTAAGAAGTCTTGTGCAATTTTAAGGATGCCAAAAATAAAATCTGTTAATGTGCAATAGGGACCTTTGTTCTGATCCACTGCAGGGAAACAATGAGCAGCAATAAACGTGTGCTGAAACATTGCCATGGCTTGCGTTTTGCATCTTAGGCTGAGCCCTTGCTCACAGCTGAAGGTCTGCTCCCACCTCCCTGAGCTGGGCACACTCAGGTAAGGCAGACGAGGACCAAATGGGTTCTCCAGCCACTGCCAGACCCTTCCTATAGCTCACTCTAGCACAGGCAAAGGAGGGGGGAAGAACAAAAAACAAAACACTTCCAGGCCTGCACCCCCATGGGTATTATCCATGAGGAGGGAAGCCTCCARACATCTGTACTTCATCGCTGTGGAGTCACTGCTTCAGGCCTGAGCAGCAACAAGGGCCCCTCCAGCGACAGCCCTTCTTGACATCGCCGTTGCTCTGCGTCTGTCGCTGCTTTGGGCGAGCAGCACAGCGGCAGGGACAGCCGCTACCTCGTTAGCGGTGTGTGCACGTGTTCACTGCCTCCCCATGAACCGACCTGGGTACCTGGAAACACTGACCTCCAATGGGAGCCAGGTGAGCAAGAAGAGTCACCCACTGAAAAATAGGGGTTGTTTTATTTTTCATGTAAAAAAGTAGTAAATAAAAATCAACTTTTTCTGCTCAGCTCCTGACAGCCACCAGCTGCTGGCCCCACTGTCCCTATGCCTGCCTCACTAGCATCGGAGGGGAGAAAAGTCAGACCAGTTAAGAGACAATTAGACAAAAGCAGTGCTAAGACAACATCACGGCCTATACACGGATAGAAACTCAAAGCAGCCCAGATCCTTCCCCATCAAAAGGCTGAAATCTCAGCTCAGTACTGCTCCTATGATATAGGAGACCTTCTGCTCCCAGTGAGCCACCGCAGCTACATGAAATTAGGACAAGTCACTCTGAAAGCACTGAGGCTTTGCACCTAGCGCCCCTCACAGAGCTGCTGTTGGCCAAGCTGCAGCCCCAAAGGTCTCCAGTACAGACAGCTCAGAAGCATATGGGCCCACTCCTTGCTGGAGGCTTTGCCTTGCTCCCTAGCAGTGTCCACATTTCCAGCCTCCAGAGTACATTAGATACCAAAAACCAGGAAAGCAGCTGAGCACACTGCAGTTCCGTTCTAGCAACTGGGCACAGAAGAGCAAAAAAAGCCAGCAGCAGGTAGGCTCCAGCACCATCACTAGGGTACTGGGTCTGGGGAACAGACAGCACAACTAACAAGCAGGCCCCCACACTACAAAGCAAAAAAAGCAGGAATTTCATATTCTAATCTTTTTATGATAAGCTTTAAAAAGTACCAAAGAACATCCCTTGGTGGAATATTTGATCTCTGCCAGCTGAGGGTCAAGCCAAGCACGTGGCAAGTTTAAAAACAGAGCCCTTAAAATAACCGATTCAACCAGCTCCATGCCAAACTCATTCAGATGGGCAATGGCTGGGCAAGTTCTCAGGCATCAACACATTCTGCGACTGTCGGTAACAGCTCTGACCTTGGAAGAGAAGGAAAAAAAGAGGCAGGACAAAAGAGGGAGAATGCATTATTCCTCCCTCTCATAGTGAAAACGGAGACACCAGGAGCTGCAACTTCCCTGAAGACACCATTTCTATGGGGATCAAAGCGTCCAGCTTCACAGAGCAGTCCAGTGCAGGGGCAGTCAGGCAGGAACCCCTCTCCTCTGGCTACCCTTAAAACAGGATGAGGAGAGGTACCTAAACAGGGTACACCCTGGGCAAACACATCCTCTCACTCACATACACAGTGGAAAAGGAGCTTGGAACTTGCTGGCCCCACTGCCAGACGGCCAGTCCTCTTTTTTGTCAAGGCCTCAGACTCCTCCCTCCCCACCGATGAGGTCGCCTGCTTTGGACAGATCCAGTCGCTTACTCCGAGCTCTCTTCTACCACCTTCTGTTTCTTCTTCTTCTTCTTCTTGGTGCTGGTCTCACTGGTCTGTGAAGAGATTGGAGAGATTAGGAGGGAACTGAAAAGGAATCACTTTCTGCTCATTTCCAGGAGGTGGAGGGGGGGACACCAGCACCACTGGAAGGCTAATGAAGCATTCACAGAAGCACACATCTTCTTCCCACACGCACAGCCCCAGCTATCCAAACACCACAGCCCCACTTCAGACACTCCGCAGGCTCCCAGTGGCTGCAATTCCCCCCATCCAAGCACCATACAAGCATGTTTACTGTAACCACTACACATTGACTAGCATCATGCTAGGCCTCACACTACCCTTCCACAGGGACCTAYCACAGGGCACCAGGTGGCCTGGAAGGAACGGGTACCCACCAAATGCTCCAGACACAGAGGGATGGATGCTCAACCCGTACGGTCTGGTCCATCCCTTCCCCRCTGCAGATTCATCCCCACAAGCTTCACCTGACCAAACTCTCTCACCCACCCTCATCCAAACCAGCCTATGAGCAARCCTATACTGAGACATTTTCCCTCTGCTTCTGGGGGCCCTGGTACTTTGAGGACATACACAGTGGGATGCTCATGTGCTATCCTAGAGGCAACTAGGAACAAACAACAACCTCTCCCAGTGCCTGGGCCACACCATGGCAGCACCCAGCTACATACCACTTCCATTTGCTCTTCTCCACTCTCAGTAGCCTCTTTAGCCTTCTTCTCTTTCTTCTTTCTCTTCTTTTCCTTTTTGCTCAGCTCATCTGGCGGTGGGGTGGCAGGGGACAGCGGAGTCAAAGCCTCCTCACTTTCACTCTCCGACTCTCGTTTCCTCTGTTAGGGGAGCATATTGTCAGACAGGCCATCTCCCAAAAGGGTACAAGCGATGAAGAGCTGTTGCAAGCCCAAACACCACTGCCTCAAGAGACTCAATCCAACTCCTTAGCCCATTTTGAATAGGAGAGCAAGCTACCAATGACCAGAGGTCCCTTCCAGCATACACTGTCTAGCATTCCCCTGTCAGCTTGTATCCCATGGTTCCCAGTGCTTCCTGCACCCTATAGCCTCCAGAGTTTAAATRCAGCTGCGCCCCCTCAAGAGCATGCAAAAGCCCTGCCTGGGAACATCGGAGGCAGCATCTGCATAAAAGGTGTAAGGAGAAAGGTATAAAAGGACATTTCAGAAATTGCCCATGGTCTTCAGAAAAGTTCTTTGAAATAACATTCCTCTATTGTGGCTCCATCAAACACATTGCCTTGGATGCCACTGCATGTACAGCTCAAATGAGAGCTCCTCATTCCCCCTCGACTGCGCTACACAAGTCAAATCCAAAGTATCAACAGCCAGGAGAAAAAAATTCTGGGGCTGAGGCCCCTAAACAGGTCACCCCACTGCTATGCCCTAACCACAAGACGAGTGAGGCCCCAAACAGTCTCAGCCTCACCTCTCAGGACTACAACCAATTCAAGCCACAAAACATTCAGAGCTTGATACCAACTGCCCAAGGCTAAGGCACACCTCAAAAAACCTCGGCAGGCCCAAAACAGACCTGATTACACCAGACATCCCTGGCAATACTCACTTTTGGAGCCCTCAGTGGCTCAAAGACAACTTGTGGGTCTACCGTTGCCTCTTTCTTAACAGTATCCCTGAAAGAGAAGAGATCCCAGAGTGGGTAAGACTGTTGCTACCTCACACCGGCCCAGACAATTACAAAGCTCCTTCCCCCTCACAACAGCTCCTTAGCCCAAGCCAAGCATTAGGGGCAGATGCTCAATGTAGGGAAGACCCGCAGCCTGCRCCAGCACCTGGCTGCGCTGGACGACAGCAGGGCCTCCCCTCTTTCATTTAGCAGACTGACTCCCTCTGCAGCCACAGCATCAGGCTGCAGAGGGATAACCGTCTGCTCATGTCTTTCGCTCCCCTGTGACCGCAGTGAACAAGCAGCAATGCCTGGGGCAGCACCCGCAGCGCGGAGCCTCCCCTCGGCGCATCACTCTTGAGCCCACCACSCTCTGCTCACCTGTAATCCACATACTCCTTCTTCCACGAATCCGGCGTGCTCTCATTGGGCTTCCCATGCTTGTCCAACAGACCCTTCTGGATCATCATCTTCTTCTGGCTGGCCTGAGAGCAAAGGGCAGAAAGTCACACTGTAGCTCCAAGATGCAGAAACCTTGCCGTATGTTTCAGACACCCAGCACAAGAGCAGATATTCCAGCAACAGGCTGTGTCAGTAAGTATGACGTTATTGCCTAGACACTTGCCCAAGGACGTCCTGACAATTAACAGAAAGGATTCCCTGCACAGCAGCTTCCCACCTCCCACTTCCTCACTCCCTGAGGTTATCTCATCAGTAAAAAAAAAAAAAAAAAAAAAAAAAAAAAAAAAAAAAAAGCCCCCCCCCCAAAAAAAAAAAAAGCTGATTTCACAGTGGCAGCAACAAAGCCAGAGAAAGAAGATCCTGCCCAGCATTTAGCTTGCCTGTGCTCAGATCCTTGACCAGCTTTCTGCTGCTTAATGACCCACCACGTTGCAGCTACACCACTGCAACAGCCAAGACAGGGCAATCTCTCTTTGCCAAAGGCTCAGAGAGACATCAGCTAGGCTGCACCAGATTTGCTGTGAGATAAGTGTAGGTACATCCCCAGCACTTTCTGCCCTTCTGAGCCAAGGTGACATCATGAGCCACAGCAGCTTCACACCACAGCTGAAGCCTAGGCTATAGCACTGGCTGAAGGGAAACTACAGGTCAGCTAGAGCTAGGGCTGACTAATGCCATAAACCTGCCTACTCCCACTATCACCAGCTGCATAAGGAAGGGGAAGGATCTGATGTGCACAGCCCACAAAAGCTGTTCCTCCTGCTCCTGGCCTTCAGGTAGCACTTAGTCCCTTTCACACAGTTTTGCATTTCTGCACTGTCACAGCTTCGCGAGAATAAGCAGCAGCTCCTTTCTGGCCCCTCCTGAGCCATCAGCACTGGGTGATAGGTGAAGGTCATCTTTGCACAGAGGGCTCGTGCCATCTAGGTGACATCATTTGGCTCTTTACAGAAGGAGGGTTCACACGCAAACGCCAGAAGCCCAAACCTGGTGACTGCCAGCAGCCCAGTTCCCCGACACAGCTCAGCCCACAGCAGGAGGGAAAGCCGGGCTCCCCACCGGCACTGAGCTGGCACAACACCGGGAAGCACCGCCGTYGTGGCTCCGGAGGAGCACCGGGGGATTTACACGGGGGTCCAGGAGAAGAGGTGGGGACAGGCTCTGCCTGAGGGTGCCCGAGCCCCACRGCCCGATGCCTGGGCCCCCCTCTCCTCCCCAGGGTCCAGCACGGCACCACGACCCTGCTCACCTTGGGGCCAAGGCCCCATTTGCGGGGATACGTGTCTCTCTCCATGATCACTCTCTTGATCTTCGCTACTACTCCATGGTCACAGGTAGAAATGACTGCGGTGGTCATCAAGGCAATTGCTGCAGAAGCGGGCAGAAAGTCCATGAACACTTTAAAACCCAGCCAAGCTACAACTGCACAGATGCATAAACCTGCTGCATTTAACCTGCTCTTCCTGCATCACCATACCCATCAGGCAGCTTTCCCTCCAGCCCCCAACGGTGGCACACTCACCCAGAACCTCTCTGGAGGTGATTTTTGGACAAACCCTTCAGAGACTCACACTTTTGAAAGCAGCAAGTGTGTCAGAGTCAGGGATTAATAACAACAGAGACACAAATCTCTGTGCTTTTGCCAGAACATTGGATCTGGATAATGAACAGGGCRAGGCCATCAATGAACAGGGCAAAGCTTAATAAGGAGACGTCGGAGCACTTCTGCTTGGGTCAAGCAAACGCATCGTGTTTAAAGATGCAGCTGAACTGAGCCTCTACATTAAAAGCAGCGCTGCTCCCTCCAGAGTTTCCATTCCCAACAGTTTGTAGAGCCAAACTGAAGGCCAGTAATCCTACCTACCAATACATGTTAAGTGTTTGCTGCTAGCTCCCTGAAGCAATCGGTGCAGTCATTAYCAACAACAGGGTGGAATGGCTTAGCTGTATTGCACTGTTTCACCCCCAAGGCTCCTCAGTCCCAGAGCACCGAGCCACGTGGCACCAAGCACTGTTCTCACTCTACATTCAGCACATGCCACCTGCACAGCTTCTCCAAAGAGCCCAGTTAGGAAAAAAGCATCATTTCAAGTAACTTCATTGTAAAGGGACTTGAGTGCAACTTCTGTGATCTCCTCCATAGGCGTGACAAGCCAGGTGGTAGTACGTGATCAGACATYACCCCTCATCTTGGTGGGGATGGAGCCCCCACAGAGGGGTCTCCAACCCTGCCAGCACACCTCACTCCTGCAGGCAGCCAGCCACAGGCCCCCGCAGCCCCCAGTAGGACACTGGGAGACTGCAGGGTCTCTGGAGGCTGCACAGCRCCCAGACCCTAGAACAGGGATCAGGGTGCTGCAGGAGGGCAGTGCCACTGCACTCAGAGAATGGATAAACTTCGTCATCACCTCACATACAGAGCACACCCGAGCCTCACGCAGCTTAGAGAGAGGAACCCTTCACACCTTGCCAAGGACTGGCTCCAAAGCAAAAAGACAGCTCAACTCACARGCCAGGTGATAAGAGGCAATAGGAGTGCAACGATTTCTGATGATCCTAACACAAGCAATGGATTACCTGGCTTGTAACGTGGCTCTGATGCAGCTGCTGTTTATTCACCTCCTGCTCAATGCCAGCTGCCTTGCATCCTAGCTTGCTAGGCCAAGCCACCCCGCAATTCCCACCTGGCAGTGCTATTTAAGCCTTCTGTGCAAGCAAACTCATTTGAAACCCATTCACTTGAATATAGTCTTATTTCTGCATTTAGCCAGGCACAAGAAGAACAGGGAGCTTCATACCTAGGCATATGGCCTCTCCTTTTGTGGTGATAACAACAATCTCCTGATTAAGCTCAATGCCATCTTCATACCTCAGAACACCAGGCAACATGATCTTGGCTCCATAGCAAATGGCATTAACCTGAAGAAGTGGGGAACAGCAGGTCTTATRGTCTATTGCAGAAGACAAAGCACCTTAAGAAGTACCTCAGATCATTTTAGCATCCCTTTGCCATTACTGTCCCAACAATAACATGCCCATGTATTGTATGGTAGATAGTGAGAAACAAACTTGAGGGCTTTGGAGAAAGTAAGCAGAAGMAAGCACCTGCCACAGCAAACAAGCTGTGACGCAGATCTCTTTACAAACATCACACATCCTCCTAAAGTGAGGAGAGCACCATCTCTGCCATTCAGTTCTGGGCTCTTGTATCTTACTGCTGATCTGGCAGCAGGCCATACTAAGCCCTATATGGTGCTATACACCATGAGGATCCTGATCCCCCATTTGTTATACTAGCTATACACATCAGAGGGCACTTTGCAGTCTCCAGGTGTCAACTGGCACTAACTCAGCAACTTACCGCACTGTCTTTCATAACTAGCCGCTTGTGTGAAGTCAACAGCTTCTCTAATGGCAAAATAACCCTTCGCAGGTAGCTGTCATCCTTGTTGTTGTCATACTGCCATTGCGCATCCAGGACATCATGCATAGTCACCATGTTGTCCTGAAAAGACACAACCCTTCTAAAATTTTCCAGTCAGCCACCGACTCGTAACAGACACAGGAGAACACAGCTGCAAGATGAATGGCAAATGCTGTGCTGAAAGGGAGCAGAGAATAGATTCTGAATTGAGAAGTGTCAAAAAACAAACTGAAAAAAGGCAAGAGCAAGTATTTTCCATCAAGTTTGAACCCTTCTGGCCCTGAGCTTTGTTACCGTAGGCTTCAACCATCCTAACTGCACGTGGATCTAGTACATMAGGTACATGAAACGCTTGTATTTTKGTAAGCTTGGTCACACTTCCAGGGACTTCTAGACAAAGGAGATYAGGGATCAGCAGCTTAACTTAACCAGCTCCTCAAACTGTGACATGCAATAGATTGTTGAAGCAGCTACRCATCCAGCACCTGGAATTCAACAATGACTGCAAATGATTACATCTGTGATAGGAGCACAGGYGGCCAAGGAAGCACTTGCACTCTGATACTCCTGCTCTGCAGGGAGAGAAATTGGTCCTGCAGTTCAGACCGGCAGGGAGATGCAGTTACGCCCAGACTGAAAAGCCTAGTCAAGAGTTCAGCATCACCGAGGGCTGGCATCCTCCAAGCTGATCTGAATGGCAGCACGTCTCGCGTCGTGCTGCGACACCAAGTGGTTGCAGACAGTTAAGCAGACAGCTCACATTCCTGAGCTGGTGGCATGTACCTGGTGTGTAGGCTGAGAGACATAGGTGGCTTAAGAAAACTTCCAGCCACCATGGTGCACTTCCCAGCCACTCACTGTCCCAAAGTTTAATTACCAGAACAGGGGCAGCCACCCTGAACTGAACTCAACACTTTGGTTCAGACTGTCTGTGCCAAAAGCTCCACATTTTGGGGGCTGCTCACAAACATTAACTTATCCCAGCCACCACACAGCTATACTTCTTTCTACCACTGTAAAAGTAAACAAAGCTCTGAGGAACTCTTAGATCCAAAATTGCCAGTTATAGTTAATTACTACTTTACCTTCTCTCCCAGAATCCCTGAACGCACTCTCCGGAGCTCTTGCATCTGTCCTCCAACACCAAGCAGCAAGCCAAGGTGAACACAGAGTGTTCGGATGTACGTGCCTGCTTCACAGCTCACCCAGAAGATACCTGAAACACAGGCCAGGTGAAGAGCATTTAAACACGTACCTAGGAATAAGTCAAGTCTAGAAGCTCTGAGAGCAGCTTTGTGTCTAGCCTCTCACAGAGCCATCAGCATTGGGTGATAGATCAAAGTCATCTTTGCACAGAGTGCTAATGCCATYGAGTTGACATCATTTGGCTCTTCAGTGAAGGACTCTGCTCTACAGACAAACAGATGGGATATGCTTCTCAGCACACAAAGCAAGGCAAGAAGCAGTTACTGCTAGATGGTGGCAAGAATTTAACAATCTTACAACATCTGCAAGGACTAGGAAGCAGACCATTTCACARGGAATTTATGAGCTGGTGGTTGAAAAGACAGAAGACAGTGTTGTTTTACCTAATCTTCTCTCAGGGTCATACTCCACTAGTTTGCTCTCATAGATGGTTCTGACTCTTAGCTGTCGCTTCACAGCAGCGATGAGGGGTGGTCGCTGAAACAGTGCGCCTGTCAAAGTTTCTATTGCCTGAGGGCAGAAGCGGAAACAGGTCAGACATCTCCCATTAGCACATCGAATACAGAAGTGCCCTGGGGTCTCCACGCTTTAGGACCATTTCCATGAGTGAGAACCCACAACGTTCATCATCATTTGGTTAGGTCACATTAAAAGAGAGAGAGCCAGGGATGTGGTCAAAATGCTGCCCCAGTTGTCAGTGAGACACAACTGAGCTTTTTCATCAGGTGGTAGTACGTGATCAGACATCACCCCTCATCTTGGTGGGGATGGAGCCCCCACAGAGGGGTCTCCAACCCTGCCAGCACACCTCACTCCTGCAGGCAGCCAGCCACAGGCCCCATGCAGCCCCCAGTAGGACACTGGGAGACTGCAGGGTCTCTGGAGGCCGCACAGCACCCAGACCCTAGAACAGGRATCRGGGTGCTGCAGGAGGGCAGTGCCACTGCACTCAGAGAATGGATAAACTTCGTCATCACCTCACATACAGAGCACACCCGAGCTCCATTSCTACCCTCTCACCTCCCAGGGACGCTGAACACTTTGCTCTTCAAGTGTCAGCACAGCTAACAGTGTGCAGAGACTTACCCTGGCCAGCTGGGCCTCACTTTCAATTGCATTGTGCAGCCGAACAATTCCCACATACTCTTTGCCTARAAGAACGACAAGAGCAGTCAGGAGTGGCCACTTGCATTTAATGTTGACCTCAAGGTGCACACTGCTACACAGTCAAGCATCTAGACAGCCTAACATATCTTCWCAACAACCTTTCTCAGACAACACAAGTCATTTATTATGCAGTTGCTTAATCTTCCAAGATAGAATTCAAGCTACAGGTGTATTTCTTTACCAAGTGTTCTTTCACTGAACTTGTAGACTGAGGCCACCTATAGCCATGAGTTCACTTAGTACACAAAGYAAATGTTTTCCTTGAGCTAAAACAGCACAAGCTCCTGACAAAGGGAAAAATGATCAAAACAGTTGCAACAGCATGTACATGTCCTCACTGGCTTAGAGCAAGAGGGATAAACAATCCTTGAGTTTAAATCACTCAAGACCAAGAGCAGCCCTTTTGTAGAMAGGGATGGAAATCACCAGCTTGTCTTCAAAAGAACTCTGCACTTCCCCAGTCAATTGGACTGTAAGTGTTCCCAGGGTAGTAAGCATACCTGCACTTTGCTGAGATTTGACCAGTCGCGTTGCCCTCTCAATGCACACAATGAGGCACCCAGTCACCTTAGGATCCAGAGTGCCACTGTGTCCAGTCTTCTCCACTCGAAGGATGCGTCGGATCCATGCAACAACCTCATGGGAAGACGGATTGGAAGGTTTGTCGAGGTTAATAAAACCTGACCTAAAGTGTAAGATGACAGACATTCAAAATTTAGCATCAAGACAAACAGAGCAAATGCAGAACCCTTGAGGACTTGTCATGTCTGCCAAAGGGAAAAAGCTCTTCCAAAAGGCAGGTCATATRTTCCAAGATTAAGTAATTCTCATCTCTTCAGACTGCCCGTTGCTACTAAGTGCTTAAGCCCTCACTCAAACTCCAAGCAGCCTTCACAACTGGCCAGTTGAAGGACTTTCAGTAAGACCCTTCAGAATTTCTAAGGCAYTTGTATGCCTACTGGCAGACAAGTCACAAACCCAGAACAAAACAAACTTTACAAGAAGTGACCAGTGGGTCCTATTTCTGGATTTACTGTCTAACAGTGGGGTACAAAAGCAAAGAAAATCGTACAAGAGAAATTCAGAATACAAAACATCACACCACACAAGTGGTCACTGCCACTTATTTTCAGTTGCCACCATTGCAAAATTACCTGAAGATATCGGCCATAAAAAAAAGATAAAAACATTCTTGCAGTTATTACACTAACCTAACATAGTCGGAGATCTCTCTCTTCAGGGGATTAGCACCAGAAGGAAGGGGTGTGTAGTGTGCTGTCAACACATTTAACTTGTCAAAATTCTACAAAATACAAACAAAAATTATTATAAGTAAAATACTCTTCAGCTTACTGTGCTCGAGTTTCAGCAATGCTTTGCCCTCATACAGCTCCCCAGTTATACGCTGTCTGATTTGCACACGTATCCTCTTCCAAACTGAGAAATGATCTAGGAATGCAATCACAAGGTGGTTTTCTTTTTTGAAACAAAAGGAAAAAAAAAAGTCCACCTCAGGAAAAAAAAAAAATCAAAGCAGCAGAATGAAAAGCTTTAAAAAACTAAACAAACCCAGTGTGCCTCTGCATCTCTGCACAAAGAGCTGAGGAGTCTACATAGGCCAYAGGCCACTCTAAGACCAATAGGTGAAAAAACCTTCTGTGGTCTTTATAAGATACCATAAGCTTACAGAGCACCATGCGAACGATAATGCTGATTAAATTTTGTAGCATRATTTCTGCATGCTGTGGCTGAGCCTCGGCTTTGAGGCACGAGCTGTGTTTTGGGGGGAAGGTTCACAAACACTGAGGACGAGCGTTGAACCTCTGCACGCAGGATCTGAGGGAGAACAAAAGAACAGGCAGCAGCGCAGAAAGCCCAGCGAGGCAGCTACCTTCAGCAGCAGGGGCCACTGGGACGTGTCCAGCTGCGCCACGCGGGACTCGGGTTTGATGAAGAACTCCTCCGTGTGCTGGATGTCCTGGGAAGGGACGAAAGGACACGAGATGAGAGCGCCCGAAGGCGCCGGCCGCGCTTCCGCCCGCCACCACGTGCCGCCTCCCGGGGCCGCTCCCCGGGCTCCGCCGGCTCCTTTTCCCCCACAACACCGGGCTCCAAGCGCCTCGGCCGCCGCCGCCGCGGGCAGGGCGCGGGCCCA
>NW_028186550.1:263370-273845 GCF_003343005.1 Rhea americana
GCCGCCGCGCTCTAATGGGCGCTGGCTCCGGGGGCACGTGGCCGGCGTGGCGGCGCGCGGCCCTTGGGGTTGCGAAATGGCGGCCGGGCCGGGCCCGGCGGTTGCCCGGGCGCTGGGTCGGTGCCCTGGAGGGGGCTCGGCGGTTGCCGCCCCGCCGGGGGCTGAGGTCCCGCAGAGCTCYGCGCTGGCTCGTCCCGCCCCTCCCCGGGCGGGCCCTGGTGGSGTTCGCGGCCCTGCCGCCGGCCCCGGCTGCCCTGCCCGGGTGTCGGCCTCGTGCCGAGGCTCAGGTGCTTCTCGCCCGCGCTCCGAGCTCAGTTCACGTAATAAATAAACCCCCCACAACTGTGAGAAAAACCCACAGCGACCTGCTCGCTTGGCTCGCAAACGTACCGCAGAGCTGGCGAGGGAGACCGAAAGGCGAGGGATGACGACTCATCTCTTCATGACATCTCCGATTTTAAAAAAATTGCCCAAGTTAACGAGGACGCTGTGGCTTGACAACAGTCAGCCTCCGCCTGCTGGTGACGGCCGCGCGGGCTGCCAGGCTGCAGCGTCTCGCTCCGCCGCAGGGCGGGCTGCGAGCAGAAGCCACGCGGCGCGCTCGCTGTGATCACAGGCCGAGCACGGGTCATGTCTGTCCCTCGGGTCTAGAGACCATACTTCTTCTCCCACCTCTGCTCTGCCAACCACCTTTTCCTCTTGAGCTGACCAAAGTTACGGCCCTCTCCAAGCAAACGTCCCAGCCTTGCCTGAGCTTAAACCTTGCAGCTGCTGTTCCAGCCCCACCSGAGGGTGCACAGGCACGGCCCAGCTGCTGCAGTCCCAGCTGTATCGGCTGGTCGGAAGGAAGATGTCCTTTCTCCGCAAACCCTGCCTCATTCCTCTTTAGGCTCTAGTGGCTGCCACAGGCAAAAACAGAAACCGAGAGTTTCTTCCCAGCRCACACCTTCTTAGGCCTTTTCCTAAGCCAGGTCCCTCCAGAAGGGCCGGGCAAGAACTGCGAGGAACAAGACTGCTTGTGTGTATTTTATGCATACGTGTGTGTGTGTAAATACACCRATGTGTACCATAAAAGTGACGGCCACCAGCTAGCTGATACTGTGGAAATGCACTTTCAAAATTCCACTCCCGTCTCAGGTTGCAGTTATTTCTGTACTTGCTGGCTGGCGGATCTGGTTAGGTTTTTCTAACGTAATTACTCAGCAAGATCTGGAGGTGAAGCTGAGGCAGCAAAAGACACTAGGACAAGATGGAGAAGTTGGGAAGTTTGGCAGCCCATGATTTCCACTGTCCAGGCTCTGGGATTTCCAGAACTGGAACAAAGCGCTCTCCCTCACTCATTTCGTGTCTGCGCTTTCCGGTGTAACTGTGTTTTCTCACGGTAGCAGGGAGTAGCACTTGGACTCACCAGCGGTGTGATGCCTCCCGTGGCAGGTCCCAGGCCGGGGGGCAGTGTTGGGGGGCGCGGTGTGCTGAGGAGATCCGGATTTCAGTTCTGTTTCCCAGAGTTGTAACGTGGTGGCATGCCTTGAGGGGGAAGAGAGGGTCTCAGGAGAGCCAGCCCTTCCCGAGGGCCCTGTTAGGCATCAGGGTCAAGCTTGAGGCTGCCAACTCAGACTGCTGCATCAGACAGAGCCTGTCCTAGGAGGGGTTACAGGAACCTTTGGGCCCTGCAGCGGGAAGGGGGCTGGGCTGGGGGGACACCCCGGCCCTTGCTGGATGGCCCGAGGAGTCTTCCCTCCGGGGAACTCAGTGTGGGACASGGCCCGGGAGGGCTCGCGGAGGGGAGGCCGCCTGCGCAGCTGACGGAGCGCTCGCAGGCTTCCTGGGCAAGTCCCTTCCAAGTAGCAAACATACAGATAAGTACAAGTATGTTTTCCTCTGTGCCCCGCATGAATGGTCGCTTGACCTACTTTTGAGATGTTCTAAAAATAACTGGATCAAAAACCTCTGCACAGTGCGAAGCAGGAGGGGTAGATYGTAGACACCTTATTTTTCAGGGGAGCTTAATTCTGATTTCTGAATGTTCACATCCAAAGCTGCACGCGTATCTCACGAGCAGCAGAAGCACCTCCATCGCAGGTGACGGGACCCTCTGGGGTCCCATCCTGGCATGCAGGAAGCTCCTGTGGAGGGAGAACATAGCTCTGCCATGCCTTTCTGCACTGAGCACCCTGCCCAAGCCCTGGGTTCAGCCCTGAAGGCTAAATCGCTCAGATTGCTCCTCTCTGCGCTGCCTAATCTCTGATTTAACTTTTTGCTCTCCCTTTGCCACAGCTGGTGCTTAGGAGGGGAAGCAGAACACTCAGGGTGAGAGCTGCCAACGTCCCACAGGGGATGCGATGTCTGTCAAGGACTGGGGGGTGACATGAGCCACAGGAGACAGGTGACAGTGGCCCCACCAGAGAGACTGGCAGRCTGCAGAGGTCTGGGGCGAGGGGCACACGAAAGGTAGGGAGAAGGGCCTGGGAGGTGCTCACGTGTGATGCGGAGAACTCAGTGGAGGGACCCCGGTGCTGGCTGTGCTGCCGGCACACGCTGTCCTGCAGGCCCCTGCACCTGGGCTGGAGCCCAGCTGCGGGTCCCAGCTCACCTGCGGGTCCCGCAGCCCCAGCGCTTCAGTCACATGAAGGTTTTCTCATGCGGAGCGCTCTGGATGCGCCAGACCAGCAAGGGCTCCCGGGAGGAAGGAGGGGACGCCAGCCCCTTCTGCACCCTGCCCCTCCACAGCAGTGCCCACGTGCCCCGGCTGTCCTGGAGCTCCACCCTGAGCTCTCCATGGCTCTGCTCCGGCTCTGCTCAGCGACCTCAGCTCTTGGGGCCTCCGCTTCCCAGGTTAGAGCAGAGCTGGGAGCACTGAGGGTGCTGCCCGGTCTCAGGCCAAGCGCTCCGTACAGCTCTGTTTGATAGATGGGGCTGCTGCRGCCAGTGGAGCAGAACGGCTTACAAAATAATTTCTCCTTTCCGCTGCCATCACCTTCGCGTTCCTCCTCTGCCCACCATGGCAATTTGCATCTGCGTGGGCGAACGTCAGGCTGCTTTGTGAGCTAAATCCGGCAACATGGAAACTCTCTGCAGAACAATCTGCTCCGTTCTTGCGGCTTTCATCCTTTCGTGTTGGGATGAGGGCTAGGGGCCAACCCACGTGTCTCCTCTCTGTCTTCCCATCCCTGGAGGGCTGACACCAGCTCCCCTGGCAGCTTTTGGCCAACAGGCTTGG
The DNA here is from genome assembly GCF_003343005.1 of Rhea americana. NCBI lineage: Eukaryota > Metazoa > Chordata > Aves > Rheiformes > Rheidae > Rhea > Rhea americana. Next base: position 266,591 of record NW_028186550.1, read on the forward strand.
GGCAGACAGCGCTGGGGACGCAGTTTGGGCACGGCTGAAGCCGGCTCCGTTGGGCCAGCATGGGGGCAAGCCGGGGATCTGTGAGAAAAGCTGCAATTTCAAGGAGCTTCAGTTGAATTCTCCATTGCCTCCTGCTCTGCAGGGACAAGACGAAAGCTGGGGGTAACTCCCCTCCTCCTTGCAGCGTAAACCCAGGCGTGCAGCGGTGGGGTGGCTGCATCCGGCAGGGTACCACCAGGCGCCATCTCCCCGCAGGCCGAGCGCTCCCCGGCTGCCGCACATCCCCGTGGCTCGCGCGGGCAGCGGGCGCGGGGCACGCTGCGGCGTGGGGCCCTTTCACAGATGCCAGGTCTGGCTGGGAGCCAACCTGTTCTGGTGCAAAGGAGCTGAGCCGGGAGAGCTGCCCTCCGGCCCGCGGCGCTCTCAAAAGGCACGTGGAGGAGCTGCCTTGGGAAAGCCACACGCAGCCTCTTCAGCTGTCCTGCAGCTGGTGCGAGAAGCCTCTTCCTGTTCTCCTCTCCGCGCTGCAGCCACCGCAGTGGCCAGCGCTCACCCGAGCTGCAGATGTGCCTGGGACTGCTGCCAAACCTGTAACAGGATGTACCCCTGCAAAATGCACCTCCCTTGCCAGGAAGGGAAAAGCCAAACAAGCCCACGTGGGAGACTGGAGAGGACACTTGTCACGGGTGAGATGTGTCGTCATCCGCCAAGAGCTTATAGGGGCCCCAGCAAGAGCAGGAACCTCTGTTACGGCAGGCAAAAGAGCAGAGGAGAGGTGCTGAGGTAGGTGACTCCGGGGTGGCTTTTCTTCTCGTTATGAGTCACTGAGAAATGTTTCTCATCTTTGCAAGTGTTGGGGGGAAGARGGCTCGGGGGCTTAGTGCAGCAGGTTGGTAGTCACACAGGTGCTACAGCTAATGGGGAAAGCATGGTCTGGGGTTGGGTAGGGAGAAGCCAGGGGCAGGCAGGGACATCTGCCACCATACACACCACCACACTGCACGCTCAGCTGGACTCATGCACAGCTGGACTCGCAAATGCACGCAGGAGGACTGACTCCGCTGATCCGCTCCTGGCACGGCACGGCATGCTCAAGCAAACCCTCGCAGCACCGCCGCAGCTGTGCAAGCACACGCAAAGCGCGCGCATCGATGCACAGCCTCTCACCTGCATGTAGTGGTCGCACTGCCATGCCGCTGTGCACGTGCTCACGCAGCAGCATACGCATTAGCACGCGCCRGGATGACATGCACTGCTCCGTAGATGCTTGTATGGTGAACACAGCTCCATGCACACCTGGCGGCTGGTGCGGACCCTTGCGAGATCTCAGGTCCCTCAGGCAGCAGGCACCATGGYGGGTACGCGTGCAGCTGCACGCCGATGTCCCCAGGATCTGGGTATGCAGCGATCAGGTGCTGGCAACACCTCTGTGCAGCAAACCAGAAACTCTGTAGTGAATTTGAGGCATTTAATCCACASTGGTTTTAAAGCACTGTGACTCAAAAGCAGGAAATCCAGTTTGTGCTGTGGCTCCAGCTGTGCCCGAGGCTAGCGGTGCCCTGCAGCCAGTGCCGGGGACGTGTGCAAGGGAAGTACAGAAGGGTATTGGAGAAGCTATAGCAGGTGGGAAGAAGCTGCAGGTTTCTGCAGCTGTGAGTCACTCAGCATCACAGAAAGCAGAGAAGGGAGTGAAGGGTGACGGGGCTGGGAAGGAGCCAGGCCAGCAGCCCCCAGCCACGGGAAACGCAAGCTCGTGCGCGTGGAAGGAGCGGTGCTCATGCGGAGGTCGCTGCTGAAGCCGTGGGCACTGGGGCAGGGTGTCTCCTTGCACGACCTGACCCAGCTGCGCCAGCGATGGCTGCAGCAGCGCCGTCAGCAGCTTGCCCCTTGGCAGCGAGAGCTCACACCCTGCTTTCACTCGCAGGCAGAGGAGCCCCGCAGCACCGCAGGTGGAAAAGCTCCTGAGAACAGCGCTGAACCCAGAGCTGGGCATGCACCACACACACGCTGTGCCCTCCTCCAGCTCCTGAGGAGGAGGAGSTGTGAGACATGGCCTGGCTGTGCAGGACCAGCGCTGCCAGTGAGCCCTCCCGCGCGGTCCAGCCGGCTGCGAGCTTGGCAAGGGCACCAGCCCCCCGCCGAGCTCAGGCACGGCACGTAGCCGCGGGAGCTGTAGGGGAGCCAAATTAATTGGGAAAGGTGAGCTCAGAGGAACGGGCATGCACACATCTCGCTTCACAGGAGAGGGGCTGGTGGATGAACGAGCGCGCGGAGGGTGGAACATCTGTGCACGCACACTGTGTCGGAGATACGCACTCCCTCCCTGGTGCTCAGCCTGTGCCAGTCCCACGTGAAGGCAGCAGAGCTGGCTTTAACCTACCTAGCGGGGGCAGCGCGAAGAGCCTTGCCCCGGCAGTGCCGAGAGCTGGGCGGTGGTTCCTGCGGGCACCCGGCAGAGAGCCTGGCTGTGGCYGCAGCACCGAGCAAGGCAGCTTAGAGCTGGCTCAGCCGGGCCCATGGCAGAGCACAGGCTCAGGAAGGGGGAGACCAGGGTTGTTGGCAGCTAGTGCATACAGTCACGCTGACATTAGCCCCAAGACACCTCGCAATGGTACTGATGTTTTTGGGAACACGTTGGCGGGTCTGGCTGGAACCTCTTTGTCCCACCATCCTGCATTGTGCGAGGAGCACGCAGCTGGAATCACTGCGGGAGAAGGGAGATGCACAAAGGAGAAAGCTGGGCAGGGGGGTGGGTGAAGAGCCTGATGAAGGAGGCTCTGCCTCTCCAGTGGACCAAGTATCTGAGAACAGCAGAGTGGGAATGAAAGAACAGCCAGGCATGGGCYTGATTTCCCAGCTTCAAAGGTAATAGTAAGGAGCTCTGATAGATCTGGTTATCATCCCTCAACAAGGTCAAGATATCCATAATTCTCTCCCTGCATACAGCCTGAATTCATTTGCTATACCCAGAGAACTCATGTATAACCAAAAGGTGGGTTTCCCCTCCTGAGGAACCCCAGGTTTTGCTATTGATTGGGCTGTGCTTATCTAGTACACAGCAGATAACTTCTACCAGTCTAGTCTGACATCCGCTCTTAACAGCTGGTAGCACAAAACAGCATGAAATAAGCCAGGAGAAAAGCTGGTCACTGCAGCTGAGACTGGAGAGTGCTGCCTGCCTCCTGGACCAGCCTGCTGGGGGACAGGTGTCTATTTTCTCTCTGGCGCTTAACACACAGATTCTTTGTGGACATTTTCCTATACTTGTGAACCAGATGGGAGAGAAGTCAGTGTCAGTTCCTGGTGCAAAGCCAGTGTATCAACCTGTACAGGGTAGTGCTTTTAGGTCCCCAGGGTGGTTTTCTGCACACTAGCCACGCTGGCAGCTTTTGTATAAAAGTTTGGGGGACTGCAAAGTTGTGTTTGTAGACATTCAAGGCACCCAGGTACCACACAGGTGTACCAGCAAACGAATGATGCTTGTGTGGAGCCTTTTTGTGCACRTCAGTTCTAACACCTTCTGCATTTCTCTCTACAGATCCTTGGCTTTAGATGATGGACCCTCTGAGCACTCCCTTTCCTGCTGGCGAGATTATGGGATACGGACAAGGCAATTCCTCCTGTCAGATCCAAGATGAGTTCCTGTCTGTGACGCTCCCTGTGATGTACTCCCTTATCTTCATCATCGGGCTGCTCAGCAACACTCTCGCGCTCTGGGTGTTCTTGTGCAGCGTGCAGCGGAAGACCTCCATCACTGTGTACATGAGGAACCTGGCTCTGTCTGACCTGTTGCTCTCCCTCTGCCTGCCCTTCCGCATAGCTTATCAAAACAAGAGTGAGCCCGGGATCTTCTGTAACGTTGTTGGGGCCTTCTTCTATCTCAATATGTACGTCAGCATCACGTTCCTCAGTCTGATCAGTCTGGACCGCTACCTAAAGATCATCCGTCCCCTCCAGAAGTTTAAGATTCACACCACGTCCTGTAGCACCATGGCCTCTGGGGTGGTTTGGCTGGTGCACTCAGCTTTCATGCTACCTTTCTTTTTTGAGACAAAAGGAAAAGGGCCCTGTGATCATAAATGCTTCCATTTCAGGAGCAAAAGCACTCTAGCAGCAGCCTTTAACATGGTTGCAGTAACCACTTTCTTTATCCTACTGCTGCTCTTCCTCTACTTCTACAGCAAGATATTTGCCAAGCTCARTAAAGTCTCTTCAGTGAATTCTCAGCAGCTGAACAAGAGGACYAGCATGAAAGCCATCACCAAGACCTTCATAGTCCTGATCATCTTCATCGTATGCTTCACCCCCTATCACGTTGTCCGTATTCCTTATGTCCTTGCGCAAGTGGGGGTCATTTCTAGTCTGCCCTGGAAGCAGGGTCTCCATCTCRCTAATGAACTTGTGCTCTGCATCTCAGCCTTCAACAGCTGCCTTGACCCAGTGATCTTCTTCTTCCTGTCCAGCAGCTTCCGGAGGGCTGTGCTTTGCACCATCCGGGGCAGGCTGAAGAGAGCTCTCCTAAGGAACCAGGGAGGGCTGAGCTACAGCAGATCTGTGACTGAAGTCTAGGCATTCCGGTGGATACCAAGGTCTTGGGCGTAGGACATTYTCACCAAGGATTTGCTCTGACTGCTGGTATTTACCAGACAAGACTTGCCAGGATGATGGAGGAAGAAACTCGAACCTTTTCATGTTTCTTCCACTGGCACCATCAGGACTAGAACTACCCATGGGGGTAAATGAAAAGAATAGCTGAAGCCTCACTTTTCTGTACCAGCTGTGTGCACACAACTGAAGGGATTATTTCCTAGGAAGAATGAAGGCTGGGGGTGCCACAGGAGAAACAACTTTGGCCTAGGATCTCCACTTAGCCTACGGAAGGGCAAAGGGACAGAGCCCAGGACAGAGGAAGGCTGCTTTGATAGGACGAAGAGGAGTCAGGGAAGTCAGGTACCACATCACCTCCATACCAGCGAAAGCACAAAATGGGCAAAGGAGAAGATGAAGTGCAGAAGAATTGAGAAAAGGGGAGGGAGAAGCTGATTAGAGCATCACTGGGGAGCAGATGAATATTTTGCTCCAGGTTGGAGCTCGGAGATGTGCACTGCTGGGCTTGTAAGACAGTCATGTGAGGGAACCTTACAATTCCTGCAAACCCAAACTAAGATAATGCACACTTTCTTTTCTCTTGTTTTTACTGCTGTCCTTGTAACAGCAGCCTCTTTTCTGTGCATTCACACAGGTGACTGAGCTTCCTTTAGCTGTTTTCCTTTGCCCATTTCACTGGCATGTTCACGCAGGACTGGCAGATTCCTCGCCTGGCCACGGCACAGCACTCGTTTCAGGCTTGGACCATACTAGGAACATTACTCCAGCAGGGATGCATCAGCCAAAGGGGATGCAACACAGAAGTGCCTAAGGCTTGTGTGAGTCCTGTGGACCTCAAGAATGAGATGCTGACTTTGGTGTTCCCAGCTTAAGCATTATTTTTATGCACTGACTTGAAATGGAGCCCGCAAGGGATAAGGAAGTTTTTGGCCTTTATTATTCTTCATTGCCTATTCTCTTCCCAAAGAAGAGGATATTTCCCTGCTTGGATATTTTTTCCCTTTCATATGTTCACATCTCATCTGTTCACTTATTTTTAGAAGACTGCAGGYTTGGAGAAACAAACTGATTCACACAGTAGGCAAGCAAAGGCAATTAAGACTGGGCAATTAGGACTGGGGAGGATTTCATTCAGACTGTGAACTGTTTTAGTAACTACTTAGTTCAAATATCTGAGGAAAACTTGGGAGAATAAAATGTTTTGTTAAAGAYTGAATCTTCTGATCTTTCCAGTAAATGTCCAAGTAACTCCTAAATCTCACTTTAGCTCTGTTACAAAGGAGGACCTGAAACTCAGGGGATGACAAGACTCACCCTCCTCTGCTATCGGTGCTAATAAACACGCTGAGAGCAGGGGAGAGGGGTAACGTTTCCTTTCAGTGGGGGTAGGGGGAAATGCCGAAAGCCAAGCTCTTCCTGTGGAAAGCTGCAATTAAAGGTTACAAAGCTGTTCTCTTCCAATCAGCGCTAACAAGAGTCAAAGCCAAAACGTGCGGTTCAGAAGCCTCAGCATCGCAACACCAGAGTACGTGTATGCACTGTGCAGCTTGAAGGAAACCTCTAAGTTCTTGCAGTCAAGTTTGCCCCTCATAGAATCTCTTGACATCTTCCTGCCAGAAAAAAGTAGTAGCAGCAGAGAGCATAAATCCTCACTTCAGTGCAGTGGTGCACCTGGCCCGCGTGCTGCRCCCAGGGGCAGAGGGACACACGGTACCAGCACAGGCTTCCCTGTCTAYGGGGAAAATGCGATGAGGGTGAGAGGAGAAGGGGACTTGTGATGCTCACGGYGGGTCTCGGAAGGACGTGCAGGTGGGAGGGCTGACAGCAAAGCAGACAGAAAGAGAAAACCCCAGGGCTGAAGGGGCGGATGCTGGCTTCCGAGAAGCCGGTGCCCTGTACCATATCCTGTTTCCTTTATGGTCAAGRCAAGCAGCTCAGCGCGAAGCAATCAGCAGCCTCAGAGCTGCTCGCCCCTCAGGCTGTTCCTGAGGGCGCCGTCCTTGAGGGCAGCGGGCCGGAGGAGCTCTTTTCCCCCAAGACCGAAACGGCATGTCTGTCCCTGCAAACTGGCGATCCTCCAGGGAACAGCAGCCCTCTCCGACATTTAGAAACAAACTGRGGTTTTTAAGCCTATACTTGCACAGGACTGAATCAGGAGAAACTGAAGCCGACACAGTGATACGAGGAAAGAGGAACGCGACCAAAGGAGGCCCGGGTGATGCGGGAGGAGCCACAGTTCCACTCACAGGATCAGCAGGTCCCTACTGAGCCTCCGGAAGGCTCAAAGCCCCTCCTGAGCGTGGAACTTGGCCCGAACAAACCTTCCTGCACAGCGTAACGCACGGAGCCTAAAACTTCCACCGTACATGAGAAAGCGCCTCCCCAGCGGGAGCTGATGCGCTATGATCCCGCCGGGATCCGGGGATCGGGACCGAGCGGGGCCCYGCGCAGCCGCCACGGCCGCCGCCCGCAGCCCCGTGTCCCCCGCGGGCACCCGTTGCTAGGAGGAGCCCTCACAGCCCTCGCCTGGCCCCGCCCTCTCCGGGGCGTGGCCAAGGCGAGGCCGCGCCCTCCCTCGACCACCTCCCACAGCGCCCCAGCAGCCGACGCCCATTGGCCGCGCGGCGGCACCACGCGCCCCGAGCAC
>NW_028186550.1:275640-353789 GCF_003343005.1 Rhea americana
GGGGCGCGCGTGTGCGGCGAGGGCCGGCCTCGCCCGGCGGGCGGGCGTTACGGGGCGGCGGTGTTACGGGGGTGCCTGAGGGAAACACCTGCCCTTCGCATTAAAGTAAACAAGTTGTCGATGCACTTTACTTCCCAGGCTCCAGGCTCCTTCTTTGGTTGTGGCGGTGCACGGCCCCTGCGGCCCCGGGGACACCAGGCCCTGCCCAGCAGGCAGGTGCAAGCCGGGCTGTGGTGCTCGTGGAGGGGGGGCTGGACCCGGYGGGTTTCCTCATCAAAGATACTGAGACTTGGCTGGGTTTTCAACGGTAAAATTGAGGCCAAAAGGTCTGCGCTCTGATTTCAAGAACATCACAGACAGCACTTAGAACATACATGTTTAACTGAGAATGCAATTGCTCAACTTTGGAAATTGCTTTTTGTATGCTATCCCTTKCAGTTGTGCTCCTTGCTCATGATACATCAGAAGCCTTTTGGAAAGGTTTTATCATGAGCAGTGTTCGTTTACTTGTTGCATCTGTTTTTTTTTTTATCTTCAAATACTCAAGATGATGCTTCGCTTGAGAAGAGTCTTTGGGCCGGCCCCTGCTGCGTATTAGAAATGTTTTCAAGATAAAAGCTTTGATATTTCAGGACACATGGGTAAAGTCGCCTTGAAAGTGAAAGGCTACAAATGATTCCAAGGTGAATCATGCTTTCGACAGCATCTTCAGTGATTTTTGTCAATAGAAGCCAGAAGAAAAGCTGGATCAGAAACTGGTAATTCAGCGGATACCTGGGTTTTTTTTTCCCCCTTATTTGGTGCTTGGTTAGCAGTGAACTGTTGCCTTTTGAGATGGTGCTTTTCCTCACACTATAGAGTGAAAATCACTGGGGGAATTGGTGGGGTTTGTGCTTCTGCCTCTGAAGATGACCTTGCTGGTGGAGGAGGGCGGGTTTGCAAACACACCTCTATCTTGTTGTTTGGGCGCTGGCTGGAGATGAAGAAGAAACTCCCCTGAAACTGTATAAACTTTTCTTGAGCTCTATCTTCATAGCCTGTTAYAGCTGTGTACAAGAGACATGCTACTTAAGCCACAACCTGCATCCGTATATTCTCTATTTCATTATTCAGTTCTATACCTTTAGTCTGGAAGCCAGGGGTGGATTAATTCCTATATTTAAGAAAAAATAATGAAAATAATGGAGAGCTAAATAGCACAAGGTTTCTTTTGCCTAAAGAAAGTTGGAGTGACCGTGTCCAGTGAGTGATAAATGCTTAATTCAGCATTTGATATGATTTTATAGTTAAATTAGTTATGGATGTGACGCACTGTGCAGCAAAAATAAAGTGCATTGAGCACTTCTGACCTTATTCTTTCCAGTTAAAATTATATTAAACTGTTATTAAAATGTTCTTTTATGGTGGATATATATATATATAAAAAAAGACTTCTGCACTCTCTTTGGAAACTAGAGTGRTAGCAGTGTAGAGCTGATTCCTAGAGATCTGATTTTTGATGTCTGTAAGAAGCCTAGATTAACTGAAGCCAGAAATGGCATACTTAAAATCTGTCCGTGGATAATTGTAAGCTGGTGGCGTGCGGCTGTGCTGCGGGCTGCGCGCCCCCGCGTTCCGCCGGGCAGGCAGCGGAGGCGGCTGCCGGCGCGTCTCGCGGTGCGAGAGCTGCGGAGCCGGGGCGGCCGCCGGGCGCGGGGAGGGGGGACGCTTCCGCGCCGGAAAGCGGCCGACCGCGGCCCTCGCTGCGGCGGGGCCCGAGCGCGAGCGGCGCAGCCCCGACGGTGGCTGCAGCGGGCGAGTTGGAACGTCTGCGGAGGAGAAAATAATCGTCTTTAATTGCCCCTTTCCGCTGCGTTTCTCGCCCGCCCTCGCCGTCACGGGGCCGGGCCGCTGAGCCGCAGCCACCTTTGACCCGCTGTGAGCGTGGTGGGAGCGCGCGTCCCGGGTCAGAACGACGGSGTTTGCTTTCCGGTGCTGTGCTTTAGTTTGCAAAGCAGGTAACGAGCGTGGTGCTCCTCTGGCCCCGTCCCCGCCGGCGCGTCCTGCTCCCCCGGGGGCCGGCCGCGGGGTTGCCGCGCCGTCCCTTCGCTCGCCGCGATGGCTCTGCCCCGCGGCGTGGGGCTGATGCACCGGCGCCTTCGCCGCCCGCCGGGCCCGAGCTGGGCGCCCCCGAGCAGCCCGCCGCAGCGGGTCCGCAGCGTGGTCACAGAGAAGAGCCGCGTGATGGAGACGAAGGAGAAGAGGAAGGCCCCGGAGGGCTGCGGCTCCTCCTGGGAAAAGAGGTGGGAAACGCGCGGTGGGAGGCCAGCCCGTGCCGGCCGGGCGCTTTTCAGGCACCGAGCGCTCCGGGGGGGAAAGGGAATGAGCCCAGGGCCCGGGGGTCCTCCCCTTCCTAAAGCGCAGCGACCACGCAGTCCTCCCCAGCAGATTTAGTCTCGTACGGTCTTAGCAAAAAGATAGAGCAGTGGCCAAGGACGCGACCGTGCAGCTGACGCAGGAGRGATATGTCAAGGGACAGGGGACGTGACTTGCCCTGCTAGGGCCAAGCGCCGGGGGGCTCAGACCCTTCTCAGAGCAGACGGGGCAGCAAGGGGGGAGTAAAAGCCCCTGGTTTGGTGGGAGGAAGCTGCAGAGCCTGTTTGGAGCTGGAACCTGAGCTCTTAGTCCGTTTTCCTTCTATGTCTGCGCTTCTTTTCTTTTTCCCTCTGAGCTTAGTCGCATCTGAACGCTTTGTTCCCTTGGCTCCAGCAGATCTCCCTGCCGGGTCGCTGCCTGGGGGAGACGCTGCTCCCAGCGCTGCCCCCGAGGGGGGCCGCATGGACACCCCGGACACCCGGGCATCGTTGGGCAACCTGCTGCAAAAGGCTCGGCCTGTCCTTGGAGAGCGGATGGCTGCGGTGCCCGTGTCCCTCTGAGCAGGGAAGGCACCTGCAGAACGGGACTTTTCACCAAAACTGGTTATGAACATCCAGAGTGCAGATCTGAGCTGCCTTGTCCACCAAGCAGGCAGCCGGTACTTTGTGCCCTGTGTCAGGTTTTGTAGCACACAGATGCRAACCTGGTTGTATTGGGAGGCAAGTAATGCTGGGCACTGTCGCTGTGTTGCGCTTTCCAGGTTAGCGGATGCGGCCACTCCGCTGTGGAGGCTTCCCTACGAAGAGCAGCTGCAGGTAAGATGGGTTCACGTGGACTTTTGTCCCTTGCTGTCCCAGCTACTCCYTCCATCCCTCCTCCAGCAACCTCTGCTGTTGAATCTTTTAGCCTGTTCAGACCTCTTTAACTGCTTCTTTAATTCTTCAATTATTCTGAAAGACAGCAAATAGTGAGGTACCCTATGGGTGGCCTCTGCGATAACGAACAGCCTGGGAGCGTGTTCTTGCACGGTGGTCCTGTCCGGCACAGGACAGCCGGGGAGCGGTGGCTTAAGGGCCTCTGATGGGCTGCAGAGACTCCCTTGGACCCAGAGCTCTTGGGTCACGGACTCGGGCTTTCGCCCTCCGTTGCTCGGAGTGGTGGCAGTGCAGAGTGCCGTGAAAAGGCCAAGTTTCTCTAGGRCTACGTCCCGCCTGCAGCGTTCCCTCCTGCCTCGTGCGAGCCACGCGAGCTGGGYGACCAACAGCTTCGCGCTGTCCTGTGGCCTTGCGGGACTGCTCCTGGCTTAGGACTCCTCCGCAGGTGAAGTACGAAAGCCAGAGGAAGGCTTTGCGGACGCTGGCGTCCCGTCTCGAGGAAGCGGGYGTAGATGCGCACAGACCTGGCGGACTCTGCTGTCCTCTCCGTCCCATAGTCCCTTCGGTGAGTATCTCACGGGGATGCTGCCCGCTCCGAGGCCCGGGCGGAYTGTCACTCAGCTCCTGAAGAGTTTTGCAGTGGGAATTAACTGGTTGCAGTGATGGCCGGGACAGCTGCTATCCTTGCTTGTAGGAGCGTGAAATGGGCCTGCYGACTAGGAGCCCTGGCTTTGTGTCCAAGCCGAGCCTCCAGCAAGCTTCACTTGAACCAGTCTAGTTTCTGAAAGGCCCTGCCTGGACTGCCCCAGGTCTCGCTCCCCGATAAACCTGTCACCGTTCTATCAGAGAGCTGGTTTTTTCTTCCCAAAACAATTTTTTGGGGTCTTAAGCACAAACTCTGTTTCTGCACGTTGCACACTTGTGTGTTTCTTCCTGCGTTGCTAATTAAACACCCAGACTAGGTTTTGGCTTTCCTTCGTGACTTTTTTTTTTTTTTTAATCTAAGACTTTACTTTTCCTTCTTTTTTCCTTTAGCCCGTCATTAATGGCTACCGAAACAAATCCTCCTTCTCGGTGAACCAAGGACCGGATGGGAACCCCAAAACCGTGGGCTTGTACGTGGGAACTGGCAGAGGTGAGCGCAGGACAAGGCGCTGGGTCGAAAGCCACCGCAGCGCGCGGGGCTCCCGCCGAGCCTCTGCCGCGACGTGCCCAAATCCAGAAACGCCCCCGAGCCTGCAGCAGCCGACGTTAACCAAGTTTTAAAAACTTGGTTTACTAGTTGAAGAAAGCCCAGCTTGTAATTTGCTAAATGCAGCGGTAGAAAAGGTAGCAGTGGTGTAGCAGCGCCTCGGTCATTCATCTTTGCTCTTTCCGTCTGCGGCGTTCCCGGGTTTTCCGGGCGCTCCGGAAGGCCGTGCTGACTGGGGACGGTGCGGGGCTTTGTGCGGAAAATAGCCGCACGGATGCGCTTTACCTCTGACTGCAGAAGCTTGGGGTTTAAGCCGACGGTGGGAACGCTGCCTCCGAGACCGCTGATCTCCGGTTAGAAAAGCAGCTCGCTCTGCTCCTGCTCCCTTGTTTAAGGCCGGTGCTGAGCTTCCCCTGGAAGCTTTACCAGGCATTTAAACGAGCTGTCCGAGCGCTTGCCTCTCCGCGGAAGTCAGCGATAACAGTCGCTGGCCAGGGGAATTCTGGCATGACACGAAGAACATGCTACCCAGAATCTCATAGGGTTTACGGGGGAATTTAGGCATCAGACGGTTTTGCTTGTGATTTTTCTTTTTCTTCTCTTTACAAGAGGACAATTTTGGGGGCAGACCTTTCTACAGTTCAGCCTGTTGGATGCTGCAGTCATTTACTGCTCCCTGCAGGGAAGCAATTAAATTAAAATCTGCTTGTCTCTCTCCAGCAAGAAATATTGTCTGCGTGAAAGCGGACCACATGGAGAACATACCCACAAAACACAAACAAGTAGCCCAGGTAAAAACAAAACAAAACCTCCTCCCCCCMAAAATCTTATCTATGTCTAGACTGGGGAATAGAGTGGTGCTGCAATAACATTTTATTTGGGGGAAGGCTACGCTTGTGCTTGTGCAGGGCTTTCAAATCCATTTGCATGTTGTGACAATTTCCAGTCCTTTCCCAAGTATTTCYGAGAACAACAGTTAGCGTGAGAAACTCTACACTGTCCTGGCGGACAAGGTTARTCGAGTGACGATGAAATCCTGCAAATCTGTTAAAACACATGAAAATCGTACATCGAAATGATTGAAGCGTCTTGCTTTCCAGTAACTAAACTCTGGCAGAGCTTTCGCTCAGTGCGTTTCAAGGAAATGGAAAAAGCCGACGATAACGGCAGGGCGGCCRCCTGTCTCGGGCAGAGTCACGCCAAGGCCAGGGCAGTAGATTGAGGCGCCTTCGCTGTCCTCCGAGYGCGTTTCCTTCCTCCGCAGTGCTACGAGGAGTTCCTGCGGCGCTCCCCGCTGGAGCCCTGCATCCTCTTCCACCGCGGCGGACACTGGCGGGAGCTCGTCGTCCGCACCAACAGCCGCGGCCACACCATGGCCATCGTCACCTTCCACCCCCAGCAGCTGGGCCACGTGAGTGCATGGGGAACCTGGACCCTGGCAGCAAGGACACCGGCTGCCTGGGCCTGGAGGTCCCGCTGCTGGTGTGTCCCCACTCCCCACGTCCTTCTGGGGAAGGTGGAGGAGRCTGGAGACAGAGTGGAGGTTTCTGAGAAGGGCCTGAAGTGAGCAYCCTTGTCCAGGTGTCCTAGTGAGCAACAGGTATGAGCCTGGCAGTGGTCCGGAGAGCGCAGCCTGTTTTTCCATTTAACGGAGAAGGAAAAAGAGGCTATTCCTTTCTCCTCATCCACGAAGCCTGACGTTAACCAGATGTTTCTGGATGGAGTGCAGCCATTTTACGTAGAAGATTTCAAAGCTGTCCTGAATTAAGCATCGATTTATTGCTACACAGCTAAAGCAGGCTTCACTTCACRTGCACAAAAAGCTGCTGATGGGCAGTTTTGTATCCACAGCCCTATGGACAAATCTAGTATCGAGTGAGATAAGTCAGTATCAGGGTCCCCCAGCCTACAGGACATCTGGCACAGAGGAAATAATGGCAGGACCTACCTAAGGATAGGCAGGACCCGGTCAGTGACGATGCCCAAACTATGCTGTTCATGCTGTGTTCAGCCTCGCACGGGGTTTATGACGGCGCAGTGTTACATCTAGGCTTTTCAGGGGAGCACCAGACCTCCTGGCTGGGTGTATAGCTGGTGAGAGGTGTCTAAGYGATTACCCATGTACAGTTTTTTCTTTTTTGCTCTTGACAGGAGGCACTGACTGCTCAGAAAGCATTGCTTAAGGAGTTCTTCACTTGTGGACCTGGAGCAGTTTGTGCCTTGACTTCGCTTTATTTCCAAGAGAGGTAAATGTGCTGACACTTCTAAAACTTGCAGTGTGCTGTTGTATGGAGGAAATGCCCCAGGGGAAGACTGAAAACAAAGCTTTCCCCTTTTCTCACCCATCCTTGATCATGCTCAAGTTCTACCAATTCAGGGAGCACTTCAAGAGAATGACAGATGCTTGGATGGCTTTCTTGCCAACAGGACTTTTGAGATGGTCACATATTTTCTTTATCTTGAAGCACCTGAAATACTTTAATACACTCTGGTTTTACCTCATGGGAGTTTTGAGCCTAGGAAACCAAAGAAAAAACACCTAAAGGAGACTTCCCACAACAATGAATCAAATTAGCAGCTGAACTGGGAATATATCCTAGAATTCCTGCCTGACAGTCAGTCATTTTGACCTGCTGATGAATTTTATGTTGTGCAAGTCACAGATCCCTTACTGTTGAAATGTTCACAAGAAATAAAAGCAGGTGTGGGGAGAACCATTCTCCCCTTCAGACAAGCACCCCAGGAGCAAAAATGGAAATACAATAATTCTTTGCAAACTCTGCCTCCTAATGGCTCGTTGTGTTTGTTCCTCGAGCACTATGACCCGCTGTTCCCACGAGCAGTCACCCTACCAGCTCCTTTATGGAGAACCACACATCTTTGAGGAGCTACTTGGCCTGAAGTTTCGCATCTCTCCAGATGCGTTTTTCCAAGTAAACACGCGTGGAGCAGAAGTGCTGTACCAGGAGGTTGGGAAGCTGAGCCAGGCTGCTGGAGACACTGTCCTCCTCGATGTCTGCTGTGGCACGGGTGAGCCAGCGGCTGTGGAGCATGAATAGCATGAGCCTGGCTATGACTAGGCTTGTGACTTGCTCTCCCCTAGTTTTTTCAGCTTGTAACTCCGGAGTATTTTTGTATCCCTCATTTCCAGGCACAATTGGTCTCTCTCTGGCTCGCCAGGTGTCTGAGGTTATTGGTATTGAGATAGTGGAGAAGGCAGTGGAGGATGCTAGGTGGAACGCGGCATTCAACGGTGAGTTCAGACTCACCTGCAGTCAGTGGTGCCAAAAAGGGGAGGTACTTYGTGTTAGAACTGCCCCCCTCCCCTTGCTTTCAGAAGATGTAACTGTGCTCCTTCCCTCGCTGTGTTATTGATGTGATAATAAGACTGGAGCTGGGCGATCATGTGGGAAATATGTGGTTGGGACAGTGTGCAGAATCAGTTGGGAGAGATGGTCAGTGCTGATGTGGGGAGCATCTTTCTATAACACATGCATTTCTCAAATACCCTCCAATGATAAGATGCTTTGATATTTGCTTTGCCTAAGCAGACCTTCTTTCCCCTCGTATCTGAGGGATTGCCCATTCTTGCACCGTGTGTTTGCCATTTTGCTTCACAGGAATTTCAAACTGCCAGTTTCACAGTGGGAAGGCAGAGACTGTGTTACCGCAACTCCTGTCATCGTGGAAGGATGACCGGCCCCTTGTTGCYGTGGTGAACCCAGCCCGGGCTGGACTCCGTAAGAGAACATGCTATTTATTCTCAGTCTTAAAAGAGGGAATTTTGAATGAGAATGTCAAGCCCTTTGCTCACTTAGTGTCTAGTTCTTCACCTGGTTGCTGACAGCAACCAAAAGCAGCTGTTTCAGAAGGAGTAAGAAATTCTGCAGTYGGCAAGCTTGGCCATGGTGCTGTTGCCCAACTGAGCTCAGCAGGCTCGTGGTGTGCTCTGAGACAGTCAATTCTTTCATAAGGCTGAAACGCGGCTTTGGGGCTGCTTTTGGCTCTTCCTTTGTGAGAAGGCAAAAAGCGGGYCATGCCCATCAGTCTTTTCTGTAGAGTCTGCCTTCTCTTAAAGCAGACTCTAATCTTCTTCCATCTTTCATAGRCTCAGAGAACATTTGAGGATTGAAAGCCTCTGGAGGTCTCTGGTGCAATCCCCCAGCCAAACCAAGCTGACTTCAGAGTTAATTAGGTTGTGCAGGGCTTCCTACAGTTGAGGCTTGAACGTCTCCAAGAATGGAAATCCCCAAGCTTCTCCTGGCCTCATCCCAATGTCTGACACCCCCCCCCTTCAAAAATGTTTTTCCTAATGCATCTAACTGGAATTTCCCCTTGCTGCAACACTTCTGTTGCTGCTTGTCATCTCACTGTGCACCTCCARGAAGAGTCTGGCTCCATCTTCTCTATAATCTTCTCTATAACCMTTCTATGAGGCCCCTGAAGACTGTAAATGGATCCTCTCTCTCCTTCTTCAGTTTAAGCAGCCACAGTTCTCAGGCTCTCCTCATACATGCTGTGCTCCTGCCTTCTGAGCATCTTGGTGGCCTTCCCTGCACTCACTCCAATGTGTCCTGGGAAGCCCTAAATAGGATACAGCATGCAGATATGCTCCCATAAGTATACAGGGAAGGTTTTACCTGACTGTTTCATTTAACAGATCTTCTCTAATCAYTTGTTCTCCTGGGAAGCAGAAGAAGTCCTCCCTTGGTTCTACCCTGCCAGAATTGGCCGAGGTGCTGGCAGCGTGAGATGCATCCTTGGTTTCCTGAAATCCTGTGTCTTTTACAGGACATGACAAAATATGCAGTATTCTCTTTTCCCTTTATTTCTGTCAGTTCAGTGAAATTCTGTGGTGCTGGACCTGTAATTGTTCCTTCTGGAGAACATGCTGTCACGGTATCTCACTAGCCAAGCTTGGTGTCCTTCCGTTTTTGCAGATTACAGRGTTGTGCGAGCCATCCGAAACTGCAAGGCCATCCGAAGGCTGCTCTACGTCTCCTGCAAGCCAGAGGGTGAAGCCATGAGGAAYTTCCTTGAGTGAGCACCCTGCTCCCTTCCTTTCCACTGACATTAGTGATAGACCTTATTGTGCCATGAGGACAAAGACACAAATATCTGATGGTTGCTCAGGAAGATTTTATTGTGACTGAATTTCACTAGATTAATTCTGCAGGTGTGATCCAGGCCTAGCCAGTCAGTGGGATATTCAGTCCCCTAGGTTCAATGCAAGAACACTGGTCCACTATCCAAAAAAAAAAAAAAAAAAAAAAAGTGAAGTCAATGGGATTAGTCACCTGCTTAAGGTTAATTAAATAATTACATGCTTTTCTGGGGCAGACACATCTGCAGATGATAAAACTCCTGCAGATACCCTATGAAGGGTACTGCCAGACTGAAGACCATTTCCTCATGGTATTAAGTTTCTCTGAGCTGGGATGGCTTGTGAGAAGTGAAGCCTTAAACCTGCCACCAACCCTTCAGCTTTTCCCTGAAGTTTTCAGCGCCAGTTTGGGATTCAATATAGGGGGCTCCATACTTGTTATTGGTGTCAACTGCAGACTCTCCTGGATGTTAGCCAAACAGTAGATACAAACACTTAATGCATCCTCTGTAGTATTTCACCACTGTGCAGTGGGAAAGCTTCTGCTTTTGGTCTAAAGTATGCCCTTTGAACATCTTTTCTGTAGATTGTGCTGTCCACCCAACCCCAGGAAGAAGCTAGCAGAAGAGCCATTTGCCCCCACGTTGGCTATACCTTTTGACATGTTTCCGCATACGGCTCATTGTGAGCTGGTGCTGCTGTTCACCCGCTGATGAGCCAGGCAGGTACGCAAGCTCTGTGAGCTGAGGAAGAAACCTCCAGATGTTCTGAAGGCTGGAATGGATGTGGTTATGTTTTTAATTTATTTTCTTGGAATGTGTATAGAAATAAATAAATCTTTTTGCTGTTACCTTGGGATGCCTGATCTATATGGAAACGATCAGATTTCTGGAGGCAAAATTATTCTCGGTATCCCTTCCTCCCCTTCAAATCTCTACTTTGTCTGCTGGTCAAAGCAGCCTCAAACTCTTCATCATCTCCCTGGTATTGTGGATTTTCACCACCAGCATGCAAAAACAAAGCACTAAAATTCCCACTATATTTTCTGATACTGTTACGTCATTAGTTCTCTGCGTGCTTCATGGCTATTTCAGGTGTTTTTATGTTGATAGTGAACTTTCTATAAAGAAACTTCAGGAACTAGAAATTTCACTATTTCTGTGAATYGAAATGAAAAGGCAACAGACATCAGTTTCTCTTCTTCCACAGCACCGTCCCCTGCTAATGCTTGTTGATACCTAAATATGAAATGCCCCCTAGGAAGTCAGCAGCAACAAGTTGTTTTCTTACCAGTTTGCACTGGGACAGCTAATTCAGAAATCTAGTTTACTTTGAATCTGGCCTGCCATGCTGGAAACTTCACTGCTGCATGAAGTGCTATTTCTAGTTTTCACCACCTCCTCAAAAGATGAGGCTGCTACAAACTGTAGGTAAGTCCAGGTGAGGAAAGATTTCCCTCTTGTTTTGTGAACTTTGTGTTGTTTTTCTGTTTGTTTGTTTGTTTGAGTTATGACACTTATGTTGTATTGAAATTACCTTCAGGGTTAATCCTGGTCATCTAGGCCAGAWCAGTAGTAAGAACACATATAGACAGCTAAGCCATGGAATTTGACTCTTGACTCAGAAAACTGGCTAAGGTGAATAAAGGGTTAACAAACTACCTAGGACAGGCACTTGTCCCTGCATCCTTGAGGGTTACAGTTCTAGATATTCTTCACAGATTTTTAACTTCTGTGCTAAGAAATGCTGGTCTTGAAAAAAACAGCTGCAACCAGTCAGTTCTCAGACTGTGCAATCTTAAAATGTGTGGGGTCAGCACTTGGGACTTGCTACAACAGACAGATGCTAGACCAGAAAGGGAGGCAAGGGGGGAGATTCCTCACTCGTCTCTTGTGCTATCCCATGAGCATAAGATTTTTGCACACTTTTACAGCCTCTTGTCTATAGTTCTTAGTGAGGRATGTAGTTTTCCAGCAGTGCTGTTTGTATAATTATATCTTGGCTTCTCGCTGTGAGATGATGACTTTGAATCAGAAAGTGAGACAGCATCAGGAAATTGTTCCCACAGTCTCTGAAGACTAAACGTACAGGACAAGTGATAGAGCTTGTCTGCGATGTGGGGARGCACAGTAGCTTGACTGTCCCCTTTTGGACATCAGATTCTAGGACCATTACAGGGACAAGACATCTCTTTTACTCCTCTGGGGCAAATATATTAAGCAATATATGGTTTCCYGTGTATTAGCTATTGAGTATCTGAAAAAACGCTGCATGTCTGTAACCAGCCTGTGTACTAGTGATCCCCARCTCCCTTTACTCTCTAGTAGGCTGCTCCAGTGTCCTCTGCTAAAATGTCATCGTTTTCCCGCTAGTAAGCAACTGTGCTATGTGCTTTGCTGCCTTCCCACCTCCCTAGAACTGGCTCTGCTYCAGCTTTGCGTGTGTAACTTATGCAGCACGCAAGGAAACAGAGGACTGTTTAACCATGGCAGTGGTGAGCACTCCTGCAGCTCAGCAGGTGCCAGTGATGGCCTGGCTCCGGTTGCATTGCTGTGGGGCACTAGGACCCGGAGGCTGCTGAGCAGAGGAGGCCGAATCCCTCTCCCGCTGTCATCTGCTGCTTCTGCAGCCTTATTCCTCATCTCCTTCCATGGTGGCGGACTACCTCCTGCCCGAGCGGCCAGCCACAGCAAGGCCTCGCTAGGAGCGCTTCGCAGCAGATCGATGGCATCTCCCAGGACCATCACCATCGTTGCCCTCTCGGTGGCCCTGGGGCTCTTCTTTGTCTTTATGGGGACCATCAAATTGACTCCTCGGCTCAGCAGAGATGCCTACAACGAGATGGTGAGTACGGCGGTGCCGGCAGTGTGGGAGATGTGCTCCTGGCAGGGCTCTCCCCCCTGAACCTTGCAGCAGGAGCAGCCAAGCAGGAGCAAAACGTCTGCAGAGGGATACAGAGACGGCGACGGAGCCCTGAGCGACAGCAGGGAGAGGGAAGGGGGCTCTCCAAAGCCTCTCCGCCTCTTTATTTGGTGGATCCAGAGGGAAACAAATAATACGCAGCACGGAGACTACCCTGGCAGCCTTTTGCTTGGGCTCTCTTGGAGCCTGTTTACAGAGAAACCTCCTGTGTGTAAGGACAGGGTTGGGAGGAGGCAGGGGAAACGAGCAGGATGGAGTATGAAGGCACCCTGATGCCTGCAAAAACATGGGGAAATGAAGGTCTCCATAAGGCAAAATCTGAGGGAGGGCATAGCAGGGAGGTCGATCTGGGATGGGGGGGGTAGGGGGGAATAGTAACCCCAGGAAAAGAAGAAAAGGAAAAAGAGATACCTGCCGGCTTTGGAAGCCACATAATCATTCTCAAAATTATCTGTGCTTTAAAGCAAGGATAATGACAAASACTGTACCTACCTCACCAAACTTGTGTGGAGATTAATTTGTGACTATGAAGATTATTTGTGACTATGAAATGCATTGAGATTCTTAGCCAGAGGAAGAAGATATTAAAAATAGTTGCATTATTATAATTATTTATTATATTAGGCTGAGATTGCAGCCTCTCCTCCTCTTGCAAATGTGAAAAGGGTGAGAAGAGGAAGGAGAAGTTGCTCTGTGCATTTTTCAGCTGGTTAGCAAGTTTTCATTGCTCTCTGCCCTGGGCCAAACCTGCCGCAGAGCTTTACCTGCTGCGAGCTGCAGGCACGCTGGGGGACCATCCTCTGCATTTTGCTTTCTTGTCTGTTTGCTTGCTCTCCTGCTCCCTCCCTGCCCTGTTTTTATTACATTTATTGCAATGGCTGAAAGGTGTTGGTATTATTTTTGGGCCCCTAAGAAGTAGTGATGGAAGTTTCCAGCACATTCTGCGCTCTCCCATCTGTGCACCTGCCCAGCTGCTTTTCCTGAGCTCTCAAATAACATGTGAATTGCAATGCCTTGCCTGCACCCCAGCCTAGAGAGCTCAGCAAGAGGAATCACCAAGAGACAACTGGGTAGCAAGAGRTGAAGACAAAATGTCCAGAAAATAAAGTTCTTAAGCTGCTGCTGCACAAAAAAAATACGGGGAAAAAGCGCTGAAACTTGAAAAGCATTGCAAAATTTTTGCTCTCTATAATACTTTACTTCTCTGAGAGTCCCTTCTCTATTTTCCAAAAAGAATAAGGCCTACACGTAGGAATTATCCCCATTTTTACAAAAGAGAAAGCAGAGRAGTTCAGATATTTGACAGCATTATCATTCTTAATACTCTGTATTATAACATGTTCGTGGCTCATTAGGCTTTTTTGCTTTTTGCTGTGCTGTGCACTAGGGTGGTCTGTAATGTAACAGAGACTGAGAACTTGATCTTGCCAATCATTAAGTAYGGCCTCTTGCCCCAAGTAAACACAGAACCTCTGTTACCTACTTTCAACACCAAATTTACAGTTGATATCATTCAGTAAAAAAAGTGCACATTAGTTGGTGTATTAAAACATTGAAAATAGTACCATTCCATAAAGCACTCTAATAGGTCTTATTATAAAGCTGTATTTTTCACAACAGGCTTTGAGGAGAGGTTTTCTTCACTGAAGATTTAAAGTGCATTCTTAAAATACATACCSTTGGAGTAGAAATGTCCTGGGATCTTTAGTTATTTAGTAACAAGAATGCTGAACACTTTTTTTAGCTGCATTTGAAGCACTTCATCAGCTTCTCTAAGAAGGAAGCAGCAAGGTTTACAGGGCAGYGAGGAAGTTTTGTATGCCTGTAATGAATGTTTCCACAATTACATCTGAGGCAGATCTATGCTCTGATTAGCACACATGAGATCTGCACAGCCATGTACCTGAGATTAGGGCTTCCATTTCTCTCTCCCTGATTTGGCATCAGAGAACACAGTGGCAGGAATATCTGCAGGAATAGTATATTCAAGTGCAAATTGAAATAATATCAGACATTGCAATTAATTAGGAACATTAAAGTAATTAAGAACATTATTTAAAAAATAAGAAAAGCAAATACTTAGCTGAAGAAAAAAAAGTCTCCAGTACTTAATATTCAAGTGCAACAACTTAAATGTATCTAAGGAGAGATTTTTTTCCTGTCAGAATGAGGTGTCTGTTTAAGAAGATTGTAACTATAATGCTTCTAAATCCAGGAGAAACCAGACAGCAAGGATGGCAAAATTCAGCTTGCTTTTATCAGAAGGAATGAAGAGATTGTAAAGCTCTGTAAGAACAGGAGGAGAAGCCCTGGTGAATCTCAACTTTGATGTATAGTCTTGTGCTAAGGTTGTACTGGGATATTCTGGTTGCTTCGAGGTGGAAAGGAACTTCTGTTTTTGCTTTGTCCTTTGGCTTTGCAGGGACTAGGTGCATTGGTTAATTATAAYGGGCATGCTACTTTTGGAGAGAAGTATTTTTTAATACCCTGGTTCTGCACTGTTAATTTTAGTGATRGCAACTTCAGACTTCAGGAGAAGGTACCCTTGGCCTGGTCCTAGCTCAGGAGGTGGGTGCTGCCCTGCAGAGCTGGTTTMCAGCTAGGAGACAATGTATAGAACTCCAATGTATAGGAGAGAATGTATAGAACTAGGAGACTCATCCAGCTAGGAGACAACATATTCCTCCTTAAAGGGGGAATTGCAGGCTGATGGTGAGTGTGAATATCCTTCCAACAGAAGCTTTAAGGGAACGGTCTGGGTATCAGGCCAGTGGGGTCTGTGGCAACTGAAGCAATCTTTACATTGTATTGTAGATCGCTCTATTTCACTGAAAGCCTTTTTACTTCCTTGCATTATGGTGCTCTACACTATTACTGTTTGATTTCAGAAACGAGCCTACAAAAGCTACGTGCGGGCCCTTCCCATGCTGAAGAAGATGGGAGTCAGCTCCATCCTTCTCCGCAAGAGCATCGGTGCCCTGGAAGTTGCATGTGGCATTGTCATGACTCTGGTGCCCGGTCGCCCCAAGGACGTGGCCAACTTTCTCCTCCTCCTCCTCGTGCTGGCTGTGCTCTTTTTCCACCAGCTAGTGGGGGATCCACTCAAGCGTTATGCCCATGCCCTAGTCTTTGGGATCCTGCTTACTTGCCGCTTGCTGATTGCCCGCCAGCCTGAGGAGCAGCTGCCAGAAAAGAGGATCCTGTCCGTGAATGGGGACGAGCAGCCACTTGTCCACGAGGCAGCTCCTGAGAAAGGGAAAATGAAGGTATCCTAGTTGAGTGTGTTTGAGGAATACGGACCCGTGAGGCAGCTCTCTCCTAAAGCACCCAGAAAATTTGTTTTTTATTTACCTATTTATATATTTTTGGCTGTCTAAATAAAGTTGCACTTAAGATCTGAGAGCCCTGGGGTATGTTTATGCTGCAGTTGTGCTTTTGCTGCTGCCTTGTAAGGTAGAAAAATACAAGCTGGCTTTAAACTAGATAGCTTGGAGGCTATTCATTTGTAGCCTGGCCAGAGGAGCACTTGCCTCAATAGGAGCTGCAAAACCAGTCTTGAGAGCATGGGCAAATACCTGGGCAGTTAGCCCATGCTAACTCAGTGCTGCTGGAAAGGGGCAATTAGTCCCTGAGCTGGACAGTTTAAACCTAGCTTGAATACGCCTCTGCTACATTGCAATCGTGGCAGCAACTGCTGTGTAGAACATAACCAGAGTGCCTAGGGCACGTGTCCCTGCGCTGGCTTGTGCAACCCGCCTCCCAGAGCTATCTGATCAGCAAATTCATGTTTTCTTTTACCTAGTCAGAACAAAAGGACCTTACTGAGCATAACTAATAGCATTTGCATTTGAGGGATGGCCCTTTACTCTCTGCTGCCTCTGTGACCAGCCCTGTGTCTCCCATGGGACACCCATGTTCCCATGGTTCTCCAGGGAAAACAGGCGATGCCACTATTTGCCTCTTCCTTGATTTCCACAGTTTGCACAGGTTCTAAAACTGGGGCAATGCCCTGGCAAGAGTAACTGGTTTTCCCTGCTTCACATGAGCCACTGGTATCCCTTCACCCCTCTCAGCAGACAGCAAGGATTCCTGGTGCGGGSATGAGGAGAACTGCCCAAAGAATTGTTTTTACCCAGTAATAAATCCCAAAGTTTCAAAATGTGTGCCTGCTGCTGGCAAAAAGCATCGTGCTCCCTATTTCCTTAGAAGACGGGTGGGGAGGGGAGGTCCCCTATTTCACTACTGTAACTTTATAGAATTGTTGGTTATTGCTAATAGGTAAGTGTCTGAACCTGCCCAGGTACCTCATTGTGCATCCCACACACAGCTTGAGTGAGCTGGGGGAAGTCCTGTCACAAAAGCCTGAATCCCTGTGTGTTGTATCTGAAATCTTCTGGAGTGTCATGAGAAGCGTGTTTTAAGTTTTGTTTGTTTTCTCAATGTTTGTCTGTTTTCAGTTCTTCCTTATTTTCTTAATTATTCATAAAAATAAACTTTTTGAAATTTGGAGGAAAATGTCTCCACAGTAGACAATTTTTTTGAGATGCATCTGAAAATATTTTTCATGGGCTCAAAAAATGCACCTAAAACAAGCAGAATCATGTTAAGCGAAATCCACCAAGAAAGAMAAGTTGTAAATGGAAACCATCTGAACATTACTGGACTGTGCATTAACTACAGGCATGTAGGAGGCACTGGACCACTTTCTCCCCCATGATATTTCTATAAAATTGATCGATGTTCATATGCAGCATATCCTGTTCTGATCCTCTATTTTTCCTCTTACACAAGGCCACCTCAAATCCATATATGATTTCCTACACTTCCTGAAAGCCTAGACTGAAGTCACTTCTTCATTCAAAAACAAGTGAAAATATCACCAACTCAAAACCCCATCAAGGTGTACATGCCCACATGAAGCACTCCCAAGTGTATTGCTGCAACCTTTTGGCCAGCTACTACTCCCAAGTGCACCTTTCTCTAACTCAGTGAAGAAATGCTTGTGTCTATCTSTTGTAACTCTTCACTAAAACCTATATGGATGCCACAGTAATAAAATCAGTGTGAAACATTCAGTGCAGCAAAGCTTATTCCTGCAAACACCTTGTTAACTAGATGTGACATGAAAGAACTTCTGAAAAAAAAATTCCTCTTCTGCAAGAATGTGAAATTACTCATCTCCAGCAGCAGCTAGTTACTACAGAAGATACAGCTCTTCTTGGATCCCAGTAACAAGAGCTCTGTGTTTTATCTATATTGGATTGACCTCCATCGTTGCCTCCCAGCATTAGCAAGCTATTTTTGGAAGCCACCACTCATCTTTGCTTGGCGATAAGGCACCAGGAACTAATTTAGTCCTTTCACAACATCATATTATGCTAATTTCCCCTTCCTGATTTGTTTGGTTTTGCTTTTCTCTATTTTTCTCTCCCAACTCTTCTCATCCAAACGCCGTGCAGCGGGGCCGGGGCCTGCCCGAGGCGGGCGCCGGGGGGGGGGCGGGCTGCGGCCTAGCTTCGCGGCCGGCCGGAACCGGCGCGGAGCGCTGCGCCATGCCAGGAGCAGCTTCGCTCTGGCAGCGGGAGGACGGGAAGCACCGCCGAGCTCGGCCATTTTCAGCCTTCTACGCCCCAAGCGCGCAGCGCTCGGGCAGCCTCTYCTCTACCACACGCCGCCCCCTCCCCCCCAGGCTGGAGCGCGCGCGCCCCACGGCGCATGCGCACAGCGCGCGCGGCCGCACGCTTCACTCTTCCGACGCGTGTCGTAGTGCGCATGCGCCTGTGGGGGGGGGGTTGGAGCGGGTGCCCATAGGCGGCGGCGACGCGGCGCAGCGCGCATGCGCGGGGCGGGGCGCGGAGGTTTGAACTGCGGGGCGGTTGAGGAGAGCCGGGCAGCAGGTAACGGCGGCGGCGGCGGGAGGGCTGGTAACCATGGCAACGACCCGGTGCGGGGCGCGGGGGCCGGAAGGCGCGGGCCCGGGGTGTGCGCGCGCGCGTGTGTGGGGGGGTCACTCGTGAAGAGGACAACGTCTCCCCCGCGGCATGAGCCGCGGCGGCGGCGCCCCGCGGAGGGGCGGGGGGGCCAGGCCTAGCGCCCGCCCGCCATCCCCGCAGAGCCGCCGCCGCCGCGAGGGGACGGGCGGCTCCGGCCGCGGGGGGGACGCTGAGCTGTGGTGACGGGAGGGCTGTAGTCTCACCCCTTCCCGAGGGGTGTGCGGTGCGCTCAGGACACGGGGCGCTGGGGGGGGTGGGGTGGGGGGTTCTGCCCTGGCACCGGTATGTTTCAGTCCACGCCGTGTCACCTTGACCACAGTAACTGGCTTCAAACCAAACCTTCGGTACCGCCAACGCGCTGTCACCGTGCTTTGGAGAAGATCTCGGCGTAGCCAGCCAGGGATTACTGCTCTGAGCATGCCGGACAGGGAGGTCTGTGAGCAGTAAAGCCGTAGGAAAACAGGAACGATTCCGACATCCTGAGCTAGTGAGAGCTGAGAAGGGAGTATGAGCTCAAATTCATTCCATTTTCATGTGGCAGGAAAACTGGGAAGCAAAAGATAGCTTCCAGCAATGCAAGGGCATGCAGGCACACTCTACAAAATCCAGGAACTTGTAGCAGAATTTCATGTTCTGTGGACAAATGTTGGCATCTGTAGCATGTTAGGGAGAAAATGCTGTTTTTTCTGATTGCATTTCATCCAGAACTAGGCTGGTTTGCTGTATTGATGGCTCTTGTGATTCACCTGGAAGTCTATGAAAATTTAATCTTTTCTTTGAAATCCTAGCTGCTGGGTTGAAAGATTATGTGAAAATACTAACTTCTTTTTAGGGAGATATTCTGAAGAAAAAGCTTGAAAAAAAGAAGCAATACAGTGCTTCCTAAAAGTATTGAAACTAAGGTATGTTTTTTGTTTTTTTGTTGTTTTTTGCTTTTCAAGATTGTAAATGGGCTAGTTTATGTACATCAAACCTGTTATGTCAAGTTCTGTGTGAAGCTGTTCAGRTGATGTGTATACAAAAAGTTATTTCCTTATCAAGGCTGGAAACATGCTTCTATTTAATATTCCATGAAATAAGAAGAAAAGTGTTGTTATGATCCTCTAAAATCTGTGTACTACCTTTCAGGATGTTGACTGATTACATTGATATAAACAGTGCAATGAAGTAAACTGATAATGCACAAAATAAGAAAAAATGTTGATTTGTGTTTTGCTAACTTTCTGGTTATCTTAATTTTGGATTAAAATACTAGACAAAATTTTATCTGAAAATCTTCAAATTGAAAGGAGTCTGTGTTAATCTCTATTTGTGATTTTTTTCTCCTCTGATACAAGAAATGAAATGAAATTTGAAACAAAATGTTGTTTGTGCATCTTCTGAATGTGTTATCTGATCTTTTTTGGGACAGGCTGCTCTAAATTGTTTCTTATGAAGCTACTCCATTACCTTATGGAGGATCCCTCTGGGATCTGTTTGTCAGGAAAAAATCTTTTCTTACAGGCAACTGGCTCTCTGATGTTCTCCAGCTGCTGGAAGATTATCTATTTTCTTCCCTCTTTGTGACAAAGGATTGGAATCYATATACAAATGAGTAAAATTCTCCAGTCTCGTTTGGGAATCTGAAAAGATGCAACGAAGGAAGAGTTCTAAGAATTCAAAGCAGCCTCTGCAAGTTCACCAGAATAATCAAACTGATCTCTCTGCATGGCAAAAAAGAGGGAGAACTGACCCTGAAAAAAGTCTCCAGAATCATCAATCTCATAACAGTCAGGTGAATGAAAGCAAGCAAGACTCTCTTGAGCAAGCTGTTAGCTACTTTGAGAAAGGTAAGAGAGCAGTTTTAAGGTTAGGTATCTAGGACTGAAAAGACAATCACTGATTTATTAAAACACAAATAACACTTTCTCTAACTATATTCACCTGTCATACTCTGTCTCCCAGTTTCCGAGATCTATAAACATCCTTTAATGTCTCAGAATGTTTTTCATTTTCCATTACTATGTAATGGGACTCAACAAACGGAAATATGTATAGGGACCTTCAGGGAAGTTTCAGATAGTTCAGTTACAGTCCAGCAGTTCAGAAATTGTTTTATCCTTGTGTTTGTTTGTTTTAGTTAAAGATCGGGTTTCACTGAAAAAGAGTGAAGTTCTGCAGAAACACTTGGCTACGGTGGAAAGCATTGCCCTGCAAAAAGGATTACCCCCTGAAGTATTTGATGTATTGCTGAATGCGGCACTCAGTGGCAAACTTGGTAAAATGTTTATATACTGCTAGCGTGTCCTCTGGGAACACRTATCCCTTCCCTCTAATCAGACCTGCTTTGCAAGAATGTGTTCATAGTGACTGTATCATAAGGCACTTTGCTAGAAAGACTAATTTTGCATTACTCTGCAGTGTAAATTCTGAGTTCATGATAAAAATAACCTTAGCTCTTGGTACAAGTGAGTGATACCCAGATTTGTATTAGGGTATGGTTTGTTACAAATATTTTTTTTTTAAGAAGCTTGTTATTTCCTTTGTTCTTAATTGCAGGTCTCTTAAAGGCTCAAAGTCTGTTCTTAGCAGCCRTTGTATCTTTTCCTTGTTGTAACTGTTTGTGTAGGGTTTTTCTTCCCAAAAGCTGAACAAACTGGCATGGTTGTGTAAATGAAAGTGCTAAAATTAAACAGTAATCATACTGATAGTCAGTTCAGCAGTGTCAGTGCAGACTTGATACTGCTTTTTTTTTCTTTTTTTTTAAAGAGATGGTGGCCATAATTTATACTTCTAAATTAATGAACTATTCGYTTTAAAAAGTATTAAACTTTTCCTTCCTTCAAATCAAATACGWGTACACAGGATTCTTTCCCCATTTTGTAATTAATTTATTACTTTTCTTGACTTAAAATTATTTGCTTATCTCCAAAACACAAAATTGTTGATGTTAAATTGACAATCATATACTCTTATAACATCTAAGTATAATGGAGAAGGTTGTTAATCCATACCACACTAGGTTAGAAATCAGAATAAAACTTTCATAAAACATACTATACTGTTCTCTTATGCTTTCTGATTCTTTATTTTGGCCTTGGTTTGAATAACACCTAGCTGCTTTACATTTATGTTCTTCAGATATTTTATTAGACTATATTTAAACTCTTTGAGACTTAAAAAGTCATGTAAATTCTACAAAATGTAATTTTAGATCATCTAATTTTTCCATTACCTTCCACAGTATTTTCAGCCATGCATTTGCTACTTTATCTAATTTGTTCCATTAGAAGTAAATTTATCTTATATGAACCASCAAATTATTAACTTGGGCAGTATAGTGATATGTACTATTGTATGTATTCTGTCCTATTTTTCTGAAGTTTTACTGAATAACTGTTCACTTAATATTACCATGGATTTGTGTTACTTTTGGGTAACTTGCTAGGAGTCTAAAGACTATTTCAATACTAGAAAACTAGATTGTCCATTTTCTTTCCTCAACCTGAAAAGAAAAATTTCCCATGATTTTAGAGTGGGAGAGAGAGAGGAGTCCCTGATGGATTCCCATGCATCGTTACTGTAAGCATTAAAGCTCCGAATAATCTTGTCCAGTGAGGACTTTGACTTGACCYGCAAAAGCGCATTAAAGAACATGAGCAGTGTCCCATTTAAAATTGTTTGTTTTCTAGCTGATGTAGTGAATACTCGATTACTGAAGAGCCTGATTCCAGCCTCAGTAATACCAGAAACTTCTGTTGTTTCATCTGTATCTTGGCTCTGTGTCAGCAAATGCTCAGGCAGCATCCAGGTAACTTCATAAATGTTTGCAGTACTAATTGCTTCTGCAGTGGGATGGTGYGGACAGATTATTTTTAGGAAGCAGAAATGCCGAAGTTTTAATGTAAAAAGTTCTTACAGAAGTTGCTATCATATAGAAAGACTGACAGGGATACTGTTACTGGAACAGCAATGGAAACTGAGAAACGCTTAGAATTCCAAGTGGGAATTTGTGCAATTCCTGCTTGTTTTGTATCTTTGAATTCCTTAGGGATGCTGTCTACATCAACATTTCCATGAAATACCTGTGTTGTGTGAGCCATTATTCACCAAACTGCGCAAGATGTTTCTGAGATTCTGTATGTCATGGCCATGGCAACATGACTTTAAGATTAGCAGAAGAGTCTTTCTGGTCTTCACATAGACTGCTCAGAAGCCTGCCTCATATCTGAGGACTGGCATGTATTCAAACAGAGCTACTTTTCCTTTTCTTGTATAGTAGTTGGTGCTCTTGGCAGGCTTTCTTCCACAGCAGAATCACTACAGACGATGTGCAGTCTGTAGCTATCTTGTCCTTAAGAATGATGTGTTAACTTTAATGATGATCTCTTATATGGGCTGGTGGTTGGTCTGTCTTGCTCCTGTCCCTCACTTACCATAGCATGGCTCTTTTTTTCTGCAGCTGCTTTTCATAAGATGGCTGATCACAGTGTTTGACTTCATTGATCACAAGGAACAACTTCATGCCCTCTATGGTTTCTTCTTTTCCTTCCTGCAAGATGAGAAGATGGTAAGGAATGCTGAAGAAGAATATATGAGATTGACAAAATAAGCCTAAATGCTAATTGATAGTGTGCATATTAAGGCTAGAACTAGGCAAGGRTAGTGGTCGGTTAGAGATTATTTTCATAGGGCTAGAATTTATTTTTCCTTTTCCTTTCAGGTTGCTGAGATTGCTGGGTAATTTAGATTCGGAAGCAGGGAAGTAGCATAGGATTATTTTAGTTTGAATACTGTAGTCRGGATGTTTAAACATATTTCCAAGAACTTACATTCTGTAACAAGAGCAGAGTGACAGTACATTCTGTCTGAAATCCCAAGGGTGACTGTGACACTRCAGTCTCTGGAATTGCCTTTGATGTCAGACATGAGCAGGTGAAGTCTTCTGCTCCTGAGAAGAAGCTGACTTGCATACCCTGGGCAAAAAGAAGAAAAGAAACCTCTTAAAGTAATGTTTATTCAATGATGAGAAACTAAATGCTATTCCTGTTAATTGACTTAAATGTAGTTTAAATGGGAACAAGCAGTCAGGAGATTTCTGCTGTATGATGACTGTGTAAAATTCCAGATGCTATAAAAATGAAGTATTTAAGTTCTGTTCAGATTCAGATGATCTTGGCAGTTGTTTTAGATAGATAGGAAATTGTTAATGTTTTTCAATTTCTTGTGATTAAGACTCTTAAAGTTCCTAGTTATATTCCCTGTAATGTTTCTAATGGGTACAGGTTAATTTTGGTTATAGCCTTTTTGGAAAACTGACTTCTCTAAAATTTAAATTCTAATTATTTAAGATATTCTTTTCAGACATAATAGGCCAATTGGAAAGTTGAGCAGAACTGGTGTGAAACTAATTTAAGACACTTACTGCCTAAACTGTAGKTACAAGCTCTAATAAATTATTTTGATTCAAGGATATCTTTGTTCTTTTACTACTTATTCTGGAAATATCCATCACTAGTTCCAGAAAAACAAGCTTCAACCTCRTTATATAGCTTTATTGCTATAGGAACTGCTCAAAATGAAGGTAATTGTTCTAAATGAAATTAATGTGCCATTCATTTTAATGMTGCTTTGCAGTGTGTGAATTGGCATCCAGATGACATGAGATTCTGCAAAAACATGCTGCTTCCTAAAGGTTGTAAGCTATGATCTGCCCTGGTGGGGATGCAGTGAGAACCTGAGGCAAACAATTGAGTGCAACAATATCAGCTTGTRAAGCTTCTGTGGGGAGAGTGTTGCTTTTAAGTGTATGACTATAGTGTATTGCTTTAGTTATAATGGTAGCAGTCTTTATCAGCGGGATAGTTAATTGCTACCTTTTCTTTGCAGTGCCCCTATATCTGTCACCTGCTCTACCTGCTGACCAGGAAAGAAAGTGGTGAGTGTATCCAGCTGTATGAGATGGAAGGCCTTTTAATTTGTTATTTTGTTTGCTTGCCCTGGCTTTTCTTCCAACAGAGTTAATAACAATGGCTAGGCAATTTGTTGCCCTTAAGGCAAGGGAGCAGGATTGGTAGTTCAGTCTGATTTGTGTAATAGTTTCTGAATCAGAAACCCATCTCTTCATCCAGAAATAAAACTGGCTGTTTCTGCTTGCTTTGCCATGACTTCCTATAATAAAAACGATATCTCATTTTCACCTAAATGTCTGGTGTAGTTTTTTTTATCCATAATGCTTTTAATTGTTTTTCCAGTCAAGCCTTTTCGTATTAGGAGACTGCTAGACCTCCAAGCAAAAATGGTGAGTTTATTTCAAATCTTGTAGAGCTTGAACTGCAGGTAAGCTTACAGTTTTTAATACTAATGTCCTTATGGAATGGAGAAGAGTGTTTGGCATCTCAAGATGGTATTAGGTTGGAAGTGTAGATTCTAATCTTTGTAGCATCAGGAGTTTGTCTGCATGTGCCTCCCCAATTGTCCCGTGTTCCTTATAAGCACATGCAATGACACGTACTGAGCTATACATTTTATGGCTAGGCGTGGTAGAATATGTAAACTTAAAAGCAGTTCCTTTTCACTTATTTATTTCCTCTTTCAATTTTCTATTCCTCTTCCTTTTTCAAGAAGTAGCAAACCTGTGGCTGTAAAATGAAAGATCCYATGTGATCTTACTCCCTTTTCTGTAAGAAAAAAAATCACTATACTACTAAACAATGCTACTACTAAACAATGCAACAAAACATTGATAGAGAAGTATAGGTAATATTATGCAGCTAGCTTTTGRGTAGTGCTTTTTGGGAGCATTTAGGCAGCACAGATATAACTGTATTTTTCATAATTTTGATTAATTCCTTTCATATTAGAGTTATGATGACAAAGTTCCTTTTCCAATCTCCYTTTTATGGTATTTCATTAACAAAGTTTCTGTGCTTTGCTTCATTTCATTCACTTGTTTATCTCTAGTTACTTTGTGACAAGTAGCTTTAAAAAGCTTTTGGTAATCCTAGGGATTTTTTGCTTCTTGAATACAATACTGAGTTTCTCTGTCAAAAACACAGTATATACTTTTACTCTTGTTCTGTTACTTGACAGGGAATGCAGCCTCATCTACAGGCTCTATTATCACTTTACAAGCTCTTCTGTCCTGAACTGGTCTCCATAACCCTTCCTGGGAAGATGAAGGTAAGGAATGAGATTTACTGTATTTGGAACAATGACATTATTTGTGCTGAGCTTTCTATTTAAGCTATAGCATGATTCAATGGTGAAGATTTCCTTTTTTCACTGACTAAAATCAGATTTAGGTGAGGATTCTTTGCCTTGCAGTTTTTCTCTTCAATACGATGAGGTGATTTGGAATAGAATGGTATATRTATCTTCATCCTTAATAGGATTACTTTTATTCTCCTTTTGTTAAGCTTGCTGGTTTTGATTTGTCTTATACAGTGTTAAGTTCCACAAGAAAAGAACGGTCTTATTTGTGCAAGGCATTGCCTAAATTGCTGACTTTCTCCAGTACAAATAACAGCAGAAATCAGTAAGCAGTAACTTCCCACTTGAGAAGTCTCCTCCCTAGGAAAGGGAACAGTAGGAAAAATGTGATTAGTGGATTTGGCAGTGTCGTTTAATTATAGCTTAATTTTTAGAGACTTATATGCGTGTGTATGCTTAGTCATTYGGTCCAATGATTCTGTATCACAGAATCACAAAATGGTTGAGGTTAGAAGGGACCTCTGGAGATCATCTAATCTAACCCTCSTGCTCAAGCAGGGTCACCCAGAGCATGTCGCACAGGATCGTATCCATGTAGTAAAAGCAGAACATGTAACAAAGAAAATAGCAGTAGGTAAGACCTAAATTCTGCAACAAAATTTAATTTCTGAAAAAATTCAATGGGATGGATTTAAGTTTGTTTTAAAATGCAGAGATCTTTTACTGAATCTATGTATTGGCAACTTGTGCTTCCATACATGAAAATGTATTCCAATCGGTTTGTGTTATAACTCTATAAATTTATAGTCTGCATCATGCTGTACACTCATCTGTTGGAGAATTTACACTTGTGTGCAATGCACAGAAGTGAAGCAGATAGAACTAACAACTAAAAACCAAACTCATCTTCAACTGTTTCAATTAACACACTTTATTAAAGGTTTCTGTACCTAAGCCCAAACCAGCATTGGTCAAGTTTTATTTTAATGCATACTTGAGATTTATTCYATGACTTGAAAAATAATATCAAAGAGGATTATAAAGCAGAAGTGTTGGAAMCCTCTGACTTCTGCAAAAGAGCATTCATTTCAACAACTGTACTTTTATATTTCTTCTGATCAATATTTAAAAGGTAATAAAACTGAGGAATTAATATAGTTTTGTGCTGCCAAAAATTACCCGCTTGGTCTGTCAAGCACAGACAGTTGAGTGTATATACAGCTCTGCAGTGACATGCATCAGAATAGAAAATCTTTCTGTCACTTTTCCTTAGTTCAACCTCTTACATAGATACCTGATTTGTGTTTTCAGACTTACTTCAAGAATTCAGAGGGCCCRTGGAAAGCAGCGATCAACACTATAAGGCGAAGAAACCAGGAAAATTCTCCAGTCACCCAGTCACTGTTTCTAGGCACAGCTCAACACCAGTCCCGGAAGAGAGTAGGTTATGGGAATCTAAGAAGTGYCAAGCAGCTCTTTTTTATGCTGAATTCTATCCAGTAATGCAAATCAGGCTTTATTTCAGCACAGGGAAAGGTGGGATAGCTACATGGAAATACAGCATTCCTGTTAGAATGACAACTTAGATGCCTTTTTGGCAGAACAGTAMGGGTGTTTATGGAAACACTGGTCACAAGTGTATGCAATGTGTACTTGATTGCATTGGAAACAGTCATTGCTATTTGTTTGTGGTTTTTCTTTACAGAAATGGAATACCCAGTTGATTATACCTGCAAGCAGTGCCAACACAAATCATTTAGCAGGGGGCAAAGAAAAGAACCWTGTTGACTTATGCAGTATCAGTGAGTTTTTTCCAGTGGAGCAGCTGCAGACCTTTTCCCAGCTCCTGCAAAACATCCACCATCTAGAGGTGAGTGTCAAGGTCTCAACAAGCTTACTAAATGTTGGAGAGAGATCAATGGACATATGCACTACTCACATATAAAGAGGGCATAGAGATGTGTTACCTAGTTTTGACAGAGCAGCTAGTCTGGTGATGGAGTACTGGAGATAGTTTTATTGCTGGTTAGAGACCCTGTGTGTCCACTGGCAAAGCAGCTGGACAGCTGTGATAGCATGAGCTTTACTAGCAATTTGCAGAAGTAAAAACTGAATAACTTARTTGTCTTGATTTCTCTTGCAGTTCCCTTCCCAGATGGGTTCAGTGCTAACAAACCCCTTGTTGCTTCACTACATGAATTGCATCAAAGATGAATCTATTTACCTGAGACTCTACTATTGGATGGGCCAGACTCTTCAGGAAGGTAGAAACTTAACATTACCTTGCATGCAGGGAATTAAAGGATGTCTGACACTTTTCATCTTTCAATAATGGTACTTAACTATGC
Source organism: Rhea americana (assembly GCF_003343005.1). NCBI lineage: Eukaryota > Metazoa > Chordata > Aves > Rheiformes > Rheidae > Rhea > Rhea americana. The sequence goes on from NW_028186550.1 coordinate 303,621, forward strand.
AGATTTACAAAGATATTTATATAGCGCAAAACAAATCCCAAAGAGTAGCTTGGATTTTGCTTCTGATTGTACTTATTCTTGCTGTACTCACGCTCAAATACAGTTTTCTTTCCTGTTTAGAATGCACTTGGTGTGTGGTTGATAGTAACCAATATGAAGAAGAATTCAAGGAGTTCTTGGAAACTGTCTACAAGACAGAGTGTTTCTTGCAGGTAAGTGCCTCTTTTGTGGAAGCCAGGGGTTTCATGAAGTCTTCCCTTAAAGTGTATATGAGACTTATCTGTTTTCTGTAGCATCTCTAAGAGGTGACAGTGTCTCAAGTCACTAAAAAAGTAATAAAAATATATATTCCTTTAGTGAGCCCATATTCTTGAGATGGGCCTGGTTACTGCAAGTATGATGACTGGAGAAAATACACTTCATGAGCTAGTGTCTGGATGAATTGCATGGCGGGACAGAGATGTAAGCCTCTTCCTCCTCCAGGGGGAATTGTGTCCGTGAATATGGCAAGGTTCAGGCATATGAGATGAATTCTTGAATATTGCTCTCCTTTGCAGGAGGGATTTTCTTCCTGTGAAGAGTTCCTGTATAAGAGCCTTCCTCTCTGGGATGGCTTCTGCTGCCGATCACAAATCCTCAGACTCATGTCTTGGATTCCCCTCAGCAGCTTCTCTGGTAYGTGATGGAGATCTTTTGGATGAGGCTGGACAATATCTGATCTTGAGGGTTAGAATCTGTGCACAGATTTCATACTTATCTCTCATTTATTTCAGAAATGAAGTCACATCTCTATGATCCCCTGGCACAGCTCTTTTTCACATCATCCCTTTATTTTAAGGTAATATAAGTGAGCACACTGGCTATTTACTTCTGGGTGGTATAGCTATCTCCACTTGTATAAGCAGTTTTGAGGGATTATATAGTGGACTTCTTTGGGGAGTCTGTGACTAAGTAAAGGCTAAATATATACTTAGGCTGTAAATTCTTTTGGAATATGAGTGCCTTCAAGATGCTTTCTATTTTGACTGGAATTAAACTAAGGCATTGGATTTTTTTTTAAAAAAAAAAAAAACTCTGATAGTATGCAAGACAATAGCAAGACAATATGCTTTGTTTTTCTGTAATTTTAACAGTATTTGAAACTCATGTTCTCCAGGAAAATTTTAAGTAACACACACATTCAGTWCAAGAGGGTATTGCAATTAGCTCGCTGCTTTGTGGCCCTGAAAAATTATTTAGCATGTACACTTCAGTTCTGAGGGCATGTTTCTGTTTAGTGTTATTCACTTATGTAAATTGTCTTCAATCTGTTTTCTTTTTGCCTCTTGCAGTGCAGTGTTCTTGAGAGCCTGAAAGAGCTGTTGCAGAACTGGTTAAATTGGCATGTGATTCAGGTGGATTCAGAGTCTGATTCTCAAGGCTACTCTTTGTAAGCTTATCTGAAATAAATGCAATACTGTTTTTTGTGCATTGTTCACAAATGTATTTTTACATACAAATGTACATGATATGTGTGCACGCGTGCATGGGTACATATTCTAGCTCTATTATCATTATAAAGACTGACTAGAAGGTCAGTAATGCTGTAATGTTTCTGCTTTGTTGTAAGCTACCTTGTCAATCCTGTCTGTCGTCTTTCTTTAAAAGTATTCTTCAGTTGAGAATGAAAACTGAAATGTCCAGAAGCCAGGATCACTGTAACATTGACAGMTGGGCCACATTTAAAATAATGTGGATAACAATATGTCACTGGATATATATGATAAAAAAAARTRTTGCTGAATARTGTAGGAGGTGGTAGGGCAGAAGGATGACYTTCAGTTTCCTTTTTACCACTTCTRTTTTKTACTATTTGTTAAGAGGCRCAAATACTAATGTTGTATGTCATGCTACTGCCACAGRAATAACACWCTTTCTGGACTGGTGAATGTAGTGGCTGAACTGATTCACTTTGTTGGACGGATCTCGACTGTTGCACTGCGTTTGGAAAGCAATGCTACTTTCTTGCTGTACTTCATTCTGGATTTCTATGAGACTGTATGTATCCCATTTATTTTGGCATTCAAAATTCCGTTTTCCTGGGGGTGTTTCCATTTTTTAAGTTACAGCATGAAACTGTGTTTCTGAGTTTATAGAATTGCAATTCAGGTTAAATACCAGAACTTTCCAAATACCTAGTAGATCTGCAGGAGATTGTTTCTGCTGTTGCATCAATAGGCAGAGCTAAATATTGCTGCCAGAGAGCATYTGCACTCTCTGCAATTGGCGTGTTGCAGAAGAGGAAGTAAAAATGTGGCATAACGTGAACAGCTGAAGCCTTTTTTTAGTACTGTTTTTTAGATTAAAATAATATTCATTTCAATTTCAARTGACATATCTTGATTTGCTCCTTAAAAGTTCCCTTTAAAAATGAAGTGTTTTCTCRCAGTTTATTTTGTGGACAAACTAAACAGCTTCATATAAGCTTAAACCTACTCTCTAGCTTCCCTAGTTTCTCTATGGGTGTGTGCTTACTGCCACGTGAACTCCAGCCATGCTTTTCTCGCTTACAGTTTGGATAAAATTGCAGAGTTAACAAAACAATGAAAGTTTATCATGTGTTGGCATCCGCTTGTAGCTAAAACATCCATAACAAAATTGCACGTAACAAGTAGTCACAATATTTGCAGAAGATAGTGTGTTTAAAATAAATACTCGTTTTGTGGGAATATACAGAGAATCATGCAGGCATCAGTGTATGATCATTGGTGCTCTACCAGGCAACTAAGTTCATGTGGGTTGGCTTTAATGTTTTTAAAGGAAGTGAAYTTAGCCACTAAGATGTATTACTTAGCCATTAAGATCTGAATATGTCCTTGACTCTTTGCTTACATATTCAGAATTTTTAATTCTCTAGAGATTTCTAAAATCATACAGTTGAGACATTAAGAGTCTAGTTTTCTGAAAGTGTCAGTAATTCAATTACATAACAACATCTGCCTATACCTTAGCTAGYGTAAGTGTGCTGAGGGCAAGAGGAAAGGTGTGGGTCTCACAAGCTGTTTGTGGTGAAAAGTCTGTTATGAGTTGGAGCAGGGAAGGATTCCTAAAACAGATGTGATGCCCAATTGAACACACTATAAAAAGTATCCAACTTTTGGATAGTGAGTTGTCACAACTTGATTGTCTATGATCTGAGCTGCACTAACCAGRTATTCATGTTCTTAGCCCACCATATTTCTAAGGAAGATGCATTCATTTAGAATACCTTTCTGAAAAGAAGTGGAGTAATCTKGACTTGGGAACAATTACTGTTGGCTACACTGGCGGATAATAATGTGTTAAGTCCTGGCAATATTGCTTCAATTCTTTATCCATACTTCAAGACTGTCGTTATAGCTGAAGATAGTGTTGAATCTGCACAAATTATAAAATGCCTTTGTTCCTTGTAACTCAACCTTAAACTCTAAACATGAGTCTAATCAAAACCCTTTGTTCTATAGCCATATCATCTTYTCTTAGAGCAAAGTTTTAGTGTGTGGTTATGCAATTCCAGCAGGGTCAAACAGAAGAATTTAATTTTCCATAGGGAAGAGTTATATGGTCTRTTTGACTTGCTGGTATCAAAAAACTTAGGTCTGGTCAAGTGCAACCCAAGCCTCATGTTTAAAAATAATATAAAATACCATAAAAAAAAAAAAAAAAAGTGGTTGCTACTTTTTTAAAGGGATCTAGGTAGATTTAATGCAAGAAGTAACCATGTTGGAACATAAGGTGTACTTAAACATTTAAAGCAGATGCTAAGATATGTACTACTGAMTTTGTCTCCTATTGGAAAGGAAACAAATGGAATTACTTCACCCTGGCTGTCCCTCCAAAGTGAAGTTGATGCAGCAGGCAGAAAAGCAGTGTTGTGCTCKCTTTTGTTTGGTAGATGTTTGGGGGTGGTTAAGAGCAGTAATAATCTGCCTAGATCTACTTCATTCCTGCAGGTGTGTGACATTTATCTGAGATACAATCTGCCTTTGTTGATAATGCCTCCTGCTGGAGTTTTCTATCCAGCGCTGCTCAGCATGGATTCTGTCAGCTTGAATCAGCTCTGCTACATCATGTACAGGTACTACAAATGGTGTGGGCTGTAGGGACACCTCTTTCGATCTTCTGGAAATAACATTAGTTTGGTGTAAAATCAGAATCTTAAATCTGCTTTTTCTCACTATGCAAGGCAAAAGTGAGATGTTCAGGCTGTGCCCAGATCTCRTGCTAGTCTTTACAGCTGTAGTTCCTACTCTTTTTTTTTTTTCAATTTGTTCCCTCAAATAGGAGGATTCTGACTTCTCTCCTTGTATTATTTACATATCTTTAACATGTGAAGGAAGATGTTCCCATATTGTTTTAAGAAATTTGAAGTCAGCCAGCAACAAAGAGCTGGAGTTGTTAGTAGCTAACCATAAAATTTCTCATTCATGTGCTCTGATCACTAGACTTAAGCTTTTCTTCTGAATTCTGTAATGTAAAGCACTTCTGCCATCTCCAAGCCCTGTGGGAATTTGGGGCTGTCTTACGCTGCCTGCAGGTCTGAAGATGGCACTGTTCAGCTCTGTAGGATCCATGAACAGGGCTGCTGCTGTTGGCCTTGTTAGTTCCAGTGGTTGCATCTAAGAAGAGTAGCCAATTGCTGACAGCTGGCGTAGGGCTCTCCATGTGCCTTTTTCTCTAAGGAGACTGCAGGGTAATTAATGTGACAGGATGGTCTCTGGGAAATAAGAAGAGCTAGTGCTTATTATATAGAACAACTGTCAAGTTGCATTACTTCCAGTGGCTTCCATTTCTCTACTTGGTGAATGGAAGTCTCCCTCTTAAAGATACACTGCATGTTTCTGCTGGTTTCAAGGCTGTAATGTCATTTCTTGCATGTAGCCTTTATGAAGGTGACTTTGTCCCATGAAAACCAGTCACATACAGCTCATCCAMGAGATGACTCTAATCATATGTCTTCCTATTCCCTCAGGAGAGGCTGGGTCTATGCCTAGTGATAAAGCACCTTTCTCCTGCCTGTACTTTTTTTTTTCTCCAAAAACCCCATAGCAGTGAGTTTGATGGTCTCTTGGAGGAAAAAAATTTCTTAATTCTGTATGTAAGCATTCCTCCAGCTTTTTTCAACGCTAATATATATTAAAATTTACAGGCATCTAACATTCTCTTTTGTTTTCTTAGGTATCGAACCAACTTGGTAGCTGCAAAAGAAAATGAGATGATTAAAAAGGTATTGTGGACAAATCTGGCTATTTGCTGGAATGGACCTCAGTAAGGAGTTGGGATGAATAGAAAGGAGATGATCTAACAGCATTCTTTTTAAGGACTAGRGGGAGTACATAACTGCTTTGAGGACGCAGCTTACTGATTTATTTTTTTGTTCCTCAGAAAATACTGCAATTCAAGTTCAGTAGTCAGACCTACCAAGAGTACAACCAATATATAATAGCCATGGTGGGGTGTCTGTGGACATCCAGTGCGTTCCAGAAAGACATTCATCCTCAAGGTGTTCGTCTGGATGATGAAGTGCTGAAGAAAACCAGAGTGCAGGAATTCAAAACCAGCTTTAACATTGTCTACCACCCAGCCATGATGGGTTATGCTCTCCTGTTCCTGCAGCAGGTAATGATGTAGGCCAGCGCTTGGCCCTTTGGCAGCACTAGATGTTTTATCTTAGCAGTTTCTGTAGAGAAGTGTCTCGGTACACTGGCTGAGTAATTGGCACTTTTAGAGTCAACAGAGCTTTCAAAAGTTGGTATGGCTTTTTGTGTAAATGTCAGATCAGTGGCACAGTTTAAATAGTTTTTGTTTGCATGGTATGAAAGTATGAATGTAACAGTCCTAGGAGGTGAATTTGTGCTTATGGTCATTTCTGAGAATGAAAATAGATAAATAATGAAAAAATAGACTAATGTAGTACTAGCTTCACAATAGTCCATCGTGCCCTACAAAACATGGAGTGTGATGTAAACTTCTAAACTCCTGAAAATCAAGAACTATGGAGTTACGGTGTGTGCAAATGCCCACAGTAGAACTTTTAGCACTGCTTCCTGGCTGTTGCAGTAGCTTTTGAGAATGGCTCAGTAAAAAAAAAAAAAGATATAAAAGTACCTATTTCAAATATTTTAGGAAAAGTAATAATATGGTGCTGCTTTGTATTGCCTGATGTATTTGAGTTCTGCCACTTATCTCCTGGAATTCCAAGTGCCATATGCATTCAGTGCAGCTACTGAATAGTGAAGAGAGCAGCTTGCCACAGCTGTTACTGTGCTGAGGGGTGCATGCTGTGCTCAGAAACGAAGTTTTATAGAGTGTRCAAGGGGTGCACAAAACTGTCCTTGTTGCAAGGAACGCTAGCAGACTTAAGGCATGTGTAGGTGTGGGCTTCTGGGCTCACTGAAATGAATTGAGGAAACCTGAGGTCAAAAAGTTGAAGCAGATGTAATCCTGGTTAGGAATATGTCACAAATTTGAGTTGGTTTGTATGCTCAGTGTTGTGAATCCAGGTAATTTTTCYGTTGCTGCTGACCTAAACCTAAGCTTTGTCTTAACAAAAGAAGCTGTTTTATTTTTATTAAATAAATCTTTTAAAAATGATAGATTTAAGTTCTTTTCCTTGCTCTTTCTGCTGTTACAGCAGGATTAGCCTTTCCTTTTGTCTAGTTCCCTTTCCGTTCAGAGGCTTTCTAATTTCTCCTTGTAGCTTTTGTAAGTCGAAAACTGCTGGCAGAGAGGATTCTCCTTCCTACTGTAGGATCAAGAAAGAGGTTTTGCTTAGTAGCTACCATAGATCTTAACACAGGAAAAAACATTAAGCTGCAGTGCCATTTTTTCTTAAACACTTCAGTGCTGAACACCAGAGGGCACTGCTCTGCAGCACACTGAGAACAGAAACAATAAACTAAATGWCAGTAGGTTTTTTCCTCTATCTCACTGTTGGGAATTGTCTATCGAATGTTTTGAAGTAGTGGCTTGTACGCCGTAGAGACGGTGGTTAAAGATATCTATCAACGTTCTGTGTTGCTATCCAGAAATGCTGCAGCAGGGGGCAAGAAGCTCTCTATGTTGTCTTGCTTTTGTACACTGGTTTAAGTAAAATGCCGGAAGTCTGTTCTCAAGCATGATTAAAAATCCCTGAACTTCCTTGCGCACCTGGAATTAGTGATACAGGAGGGGACCAAGCAATTCTGGACATACTTTTCATCTGACTTGACACTGTTTTTATTCCCTCTCCTTAAGGCCTGGCCAGATGATAATACCTTCAACTTCAGTTTAATTAAGGTAAGATTTCTTTGTGTGTGTGTGAAATGAAAACAGGCTATTTTCAGCAACTGCTTAGTCAGAAGGGGATGAGATGGTAATATTCATTCACTTCAGAAATGCTCTTAGAAAATTTGAAAGAAAAATTCTGGCTGTAGACATGGGTTCCAACTCCCAACATGGCCAAACATGAGTACATCGGTATCAGGAAATTTAAGTTATGTATCTAGCAATCTCTGCAAATGATCTGAGACATATATATTCATCCAAGAGTCAGTACAGGGAAAGAAGGCTGTTTTATCTTCTGTGCAGATTCTGGAAAAAGTTCTATTTTTGGTGCAACTAAAGCAGAATTTAAATGATAAATAATATTTAAGCATAGCTTAATGTCACTCTTTTATAGCTTTAAACAGGGTTCCTCCCCTGAGTAAGTACATACAGTGGCAGTTTGCCTTCCTCCACCACGCTGTACCTCTAACCTGATCTGGAGGAATCTCCATTGGTGGGGGAAGGAGGACTTCAATATCCATGTTCATTTGGTCCTTGACTACTTCACTGGTGATTCAGTAGTCTTTGCCCTCTTAGGATTGGGATTCATATGCATCTTCAGTATTAAAAAGATCATGATTTTTCCATATTCAAGCTAAGAACATGTAATATGAGTGAAAAGTTCAGGCATCAGGGAAAAGGATGTGATCTCTATATACCAGTGGATATTTATGGATTAGGATGGATGCTGAACTATGGCGGGTGGTATTTGGAGACCTTTTCAGATGGTCTTAAGAAAGGGACAAAGCTATGTCTTGCCCATCTAACTACTCTTTCTGTTTTTATAGGGAAGAAAGTGGAACTGGTACTTGGAATATCTCTATGCACAAGGTTTAAAAGGCCTGAAACTCTTTATTGAAAGCAGCATCAATCGTGTTTCTCAGGCCTCTCAAAATAAAGAAGGGAATGTGCAAGTGTGACACTGGGACTCACTGGAGCCGTTTGACCACCTGAAACAAAAGCAGAGTATAATGGACTGTGTCACTAATTCTTTCTTCCACGGAGGAAGGAAATAGAGCAATTACACTTGTTTGCATTTTGATACTGACATCAATTTTAGAAAAGTGAAGACACAGAAGGAATGATTAGGCTGGTTTGGTTCACTAACACTGAGCCCCTCTGTTCCTGAACTTTCTTGGTCTGAAGCTACTGAGTTCATGTGCTGTGTAATGTCCACATTTTTCATCATCTTTTTCTTAAAATGGAATAGCTGCTTTGATTGAGGAACAAACATTTTCCATCTCAAAAGTGCAACGAACAGTGCTGCTTCATTTGGAAGTAATGTCTGCTATCTGACCTGCTTTGCTTCTCTCAACAGTAGGTAATGAGGAACAATTTAATCAGCCTTTCAGGGATGTTGTGTATATACTGAATCAGAGGACTACAAGCTTCCTGAATCCCCTGTTGCATGATGTATATACTGGGTCTGAGCATCTGTAACAGGCTGGCCAGACTGACCTTAAATATTTGATTCATTATGAAGCTTTCAAAAGATACCTTTTGATCACGTTGTTTGTAAAGTTCTTGTAATGCATCTGGAATAGTTGGTGCTCATTGATAGTTATTGATGCTTTGAGTGCCTGAACAGTGTTGCCAGCAGGTCCTCATTTTCTTTTGATAAGTTCAAATGTAGTTTTCCTTTTTATGTTTTTAGCTCTGTACATGYTGTATATTATATGTGTACATATGTATAATTTATATTCTGTAAAATGTTTCCAATCTGYCATTTTGAAGGGATTCTACTACAAAATGTATCTTCTGTGATTTCCTTTTAGCACTTAGTAGAAGTCAGGAGAAAATGAACTCAGGTCTCCAGAATTTGGATGAATTTTATTTCGCTGCTGTAAAATTAGGTCGTTACCACTCAGAAGATGGGCAGAGAATACTGAATTTTGCATTGTGAATTTGTACTTTGATCAAGTAAAGGAATTACTTCAGTTCCTGACAGTGACTCCAGAGCCACTAAGGATGTGAAAGATCTTGATTTCTTCATCCTCTTAAGATCATATTAGCTCCAGGTTTTGTAGATTGTCAGACTTTTCAGTTCAAACAGATGATCTGATAAATATATACATGCATGTGTGTGTGTATATAATATATATACACACACAATATATTCACATAAATATACATATATAAACACAAATACATATTTTGTGTGTATATACATTTTTATATAGACATATATATATACACACACACATATATATAAAATATGTAACTTAAGTACCTAACAGTCATAGCTCTTGTTCTTCATAGAGTCTACATGGCTTCTAGGAATTGTATCTGTCTCTCCAGCGAATAAGAAAATCTTTCACTGAAGACTTTGAAAATAACTTTGACAAAATAATTTTTATTCTTCTGAGAAGTTAACTCCTGGTGAATAGGATCATCTTTGAATTTGATACTGAATCTTTCCCTATTTTTCCAGATTTCAGGCACTCAACYTCACTTGGAGGTTCTTGTACCCATTTCCCTGCTCTCTCTCTCCTACTCTGTGCTAGCCATCTTCCACTCTTCTCTGCAATACTTACAGAGAATACTTAAAGGAAAATACTGTTCTTTCACATCTGGTTATGTTATTCTGACTGTTGTAGAAGCTACTTACGAATTTCTGTTGAGAGAAACAGATTTTCAAAAATCTAGATTATACTTCCTCATGATAGAGGCAACTCTACTGCTTAAAGATTCCTCCAAATGGATATGATTCAAGGTATGGCCCTAACTTTGCCAATTATCTCTTTTTAAAGGCTTGTACTGCTCTTTGGAACTAAATCAGTGCTTGATAGTTTGGGAATATCCCAGCATCCCTCTCCCCAACACCACTGGCTGGCAGTCTCTATCACAGTGTCACCTGTTGTTGTCACCTCACTCTTTTTTTTTAATGTTCCTGTTTCAGCTAAGGACTCAATGAAGAGAGCTAGCACTATGTAATTGTTTTTATCATATCTCTATAAAACAGTCCTCCTTTAGCATTTCTCCGATCTTTCTGAGTGCTTATGCTTGAAACCTGGCGTACTATATTCCTTAAGTACGTTATCTTCAAATGTTAACCAAATTTATCCGAAGACTTGTACTTCTGTGTTGCTACACTGGGATTGTCTGTGGCAATAGGGCTGGAGGGATTGTCAGCCCCTAAGAAAATTTAAGGTAAAGACAGAAACCCAAGTTTACAGTCACTGAAGCTGTCTGTGTATGGCACATTCATTCAGTTGGGAAGCTCATGTAAGCGGAACATCTCAAAGGAGCATTTAGCTCTAGCCAGGGAGAAAGACTTCATTAGCTGGGTGCTCTTTAGAATTTGTAGATGGAGCAGACCGGCATGTGCTGCCAGAGGCTTCCTTTCAGGTAGGAAAGTTGTCGAGGTCCTTACAACTGCAATGTACGCAGAGGTATGTAGTGAGGCCTAAAGCAGAAAGATTATAGCAAATGCTGATCGTTATATAGTTAATGGTCCCCATGGTCTTTGAGCTCATTTTTCCTTGAACTTGGTGTGTAGGTGTTTGGTTCAGAAATCACAGGATCATGTTATGGAARAGATTTATTGCTGTGTCACTAGTCCTCTGTACTTTGTGTTATGAAAGTTGTTGACCAAGTCATGTGCAATTTTGTCATTCAAGAGCACAAGTTGAATCCTTAGAGGTACAGAACTAAAGTAACAGGGCAGGTAACTTTAATGGCAGGTTTAATGGTAGGGATTACTGTATAAAATCCTTCACGTGCAGCAATGATGTACCAAGTGTAGGTGGGCATTTGAGATGGCTTTCAGCCTGTTTGTATGCSTTGGTGGTTCTGTTTCTCATCTGGACATTTTTTTCCCGTTCTTTTCTTTGCCTTTTTTTCTATTAACATTTCATTTGAATGGAAAAACAAGCTTTAAAGAGAAGTGTGCTGTTCTACCTTTTTTCTTAGCTCTTTCTACTGTGGTAAATTTTGTAGACCATTTTCTGTTACCAGCATGTGCTCAAAGACTTGGCTGACCACAGCATCTGCTCTGAGTGAAATGGACACTGTCTAGTTCCTGTGTCCTTACTTCTAGATTCTGCTGATCTCCGGGGCTGCTGTTTTGTGTCCTGTCTGTTTCCATGAGTAAATGCTGGTGACTTTCTCCAATAGCTGCATGTTCTCCCTTTCCAGGAGACTTCTGAACTTTCAATTTAGGGGATTCATAATATCACAAGCAGGCCAGAGCAGCAGTGGTTTTAGCTCTGAACTGCATTCTGCAGCTTTTCTATAGTCTGTTTAGATGATTCCAGACAGCGAGGCCTTTTCCTTTAGGAAAATCTCTGAGTAGGTGTTAGACAGGATTTCARTGTACAGGCCCAGAGCCTTCTCTCTGGTAAACTGGCATAGCTCCACTGATTTTTAAAGAAGCTAYGTTGAGTTGCACCAGCAGAACATCTGGTCCACAGTTCACAGRACCAAAGCCATTAACCCCTCCACTGCAGGCACATTCACCTGAATGTACTGCATCTGAAACTGCAAATGCCTCAGGCTAGAGTTAAGTTGAATTCTTTTTCTGAAGCCATACTTGCTTTGTATTTCTGTTAATCAAGATTTTGTTTTGTGGGGAGAAAATCATTTGTGCATCTTTATTCATCAGGCAGTGTTGCCTTCCCAGAGACAGCTAGCTCTGAAAGAGTTAACAATTTCAACCTGTTTTCAGCTGGAATGAAGAAACTGGTTCCTCTGTGTCCCTGCTTTCTATTCTCTTGTTGGCCTACTTCCCTCTGCTTGCATTTTGCATTCCTAATGCCATGAATAAATCAGGACCCAAGGATTTAGAAGGTGGTACAGCTGTAGCCACTCAGAAAATTGAACCTCTGAGGCTTGTATTGCAGCTCTGACAACTGCCAATGTGTGTGCTTCTGCGCTCTTCTAAAAACATTTAACTTGTACCAAAGTAAAAATCGCTTCAGTAACATTTATCAATGCAGTTTAAACTCTCATACTACTGTCTCCTCGCTCCGCTCCCAATGTCCTTGAGGTAAAGCCYGAGGATGGGCAGTCACCTCCTGGCTATTATGACAAAATGTTTTATCGCAAATCTGTGCACACATGAGAAAAGAATAAAGGAAATTGGGGAATCTGCCCTGGCTGAGAGAATCTTCAGCAGAGTGAAGCTCTGCTCTGTGGCTGTGGTGGCAGATGTTCTGATAATATGTTGTTAATAATATGCAGTGGGCTCCTTTTATCTGTAGCAGTGTGGCTCCAGAGAGAAAGTGAGAGGGAGCTTTATCTGCTGTTTCGTTAGAGGCGACGTCTAGTCTGGGTGACAAACAACAAGTTTTAGTAATGAGCTTGCTCTGGAGGATGCACGTCTTGAAAGAGCAAAGTCTTAAGATATTTTCTTGTAGGAAAGATAATTTCTGTTGCAGCAGTGACTGTCTCTCATCAGAGCTGTGCTTTTCAGAAAAAAAAAATGTAATGGTTCAGATCTGATGCTGGCTTGATTTTTGCTAAATTTTGCTCTTGACTAAAAAGCTGATAAAAGCATATGGTGACATGGTGTTAGGCACAGGATTCCTGAGATCTGTATTTAGCTGTTAGACCTGCCCCAGTAATTTCAARTATTTACAGATGGCAAGACAGGTACTGAAGTACATAAATATCTCAGTGACTTCAGTAAGGTGCGTATCTTGTGATACTGCTTCATTTCTCTGCTTCGCAGTTTCCTGCCTTGTAAGAGTAGAAAGTCTCCATACCGGAGGGTAAGATTTTTTTTAAAATGCYTTAATTACTTTGCTGTCTAAATTCCATTTTTCAGACTGCATCTAGGTTAAAGTAGTCAGTCTTCAAAAAAAAAGCTGCAGGTACTTTACACAGGCTCTAAATATGTTTTTAGCTCTGGCAGCATTTAGAAATCTGTAGCTCAGACATGTGATCCYATTCTTGCAGCTTTAATGAGTTAACGTGCATCAGCCAGACTCTGGTACCTGTCACGAGTGTGACACAAAATGGACTGTTCTAGCAGAGGTTAGGTGGTGTGAGGTTAAGTTGCTGTAATGTGTGACTGGGTTCCTGAGCCCTGAGTCGCAGGTACTATGTTTAAATGCAAGTCGTAACAGATACTTTTGAAAAWTTTATTCTCTGCCTAACCATTTGGGCTCTTCTCTTAAAACACTGAATACAGAGGATTAAGTTTCTTGGCTATTTTTTTTTATATATATAGGCTGTATCCTCATGCAGCGTGTCTTGCTTTCCTCCAGTGTCTGTACTGCCTGCAAGTCTTGAGTGYGATCTCTCCAGGAAGAGGCTGCTCTCTGCAGCTTTTCTCCCAACCCTCTCCTTAGACTTTCTAGGCCTGTAACATTCCCATCATGGTTCTTTGTGCACGGATCACTAAGCAGTTTCCTTTCTCTTAGGGCACCTCTGTTGTGTCTAAGTGAATCTTCAGCAGCTCCTCTGTGATCATTTTCCTGCTGCTTTGTGTGCAAGCCCAGTAAATAGGGAGGGGGATGGAAAGTCATAGCATAAACAGGTTGACAGCCTTTAAAGAACACAAAGATTCCTGAAAACTGCCTTCCCTCTCCTTTTCTCCTGAATGTCTTTGCTTTCTTTTCTACCATATTTCCCTTTCTATTTTTCTTTTTTCTTCTTTCTTCATCCCTCCCCCAAATTCTCTTACAGCCGTCTTCACATCCATCTTTTGTTTTTTTGGTGCACTTTGCTCTGAGAAGATTTCCTCTCTCCTCTTTAGTCTTTCTCATTTCTCATTCTGGGACAACTGTTTTAATCTTTATGCACGATGAATGAAAAGGGAGATTCATTCTGTTTCTGAATACATGTGAACTGTCTGCTTATTTCAGTTCCCTAGCTATTCTTCCTCCTCACCCCAGGTATCGTGCTTTTTAGAAAGTACCTTACTGTTTTTCTAAACACTTTGATACTAATGGTAGGCAGGGTAGAATCTGTGCTCGGACTGTTTTTGGTACTAGCAAAGGAGGTGCAATTATTTACTTGACATCAGTTACTTTAAACAAATGAAGGAACAGTATGGTGTGATGTTTGGGCAGCTGTTCTTGATTCTCCACCAGCTGAATTTCGACCCTATAGTTCTAGCTTCCTTCCTTCTCGTGGAAAAAGGGCTCCTTGTGTTCTGCTTSCAAGCATGCTTGCCTATCTAATGTACTGGAACTGATGGGCAGGTCTGTCCTTCTGCATGCAATCTGTTCCCTCTAGCTTTGCATTTGCAGGTAGGCACAGCCTAACCAGTGTGATTAGTGATCCTGCACCAAAACCTGTTGCTGACATCTCGACATGGATGGCTGTGCCRGAATTCAGAGTCTCATCTCTTACTTCAGTTAGGAGGAGACCCAGATGATGGAGTCCTGTGCCTCCAGAAAGCAGGACTTTGTTGGATCTCAGGGAGAAAGAGGATTCCTTCAAGCCATCAGGCTCATTTTCCCTGCTCAAGCCTGTCACCAAACCATTCTCCAGCAGCTGGATATACAAGTACACTGCAAGTGTATGGCTCCAGGGAAAGAGGTTTTTTGTTTGTTTTTCTTTTTGTTTCTTTTTTTTTTGTCTATTCCTATATTCTCTTTTAGCAAGTATACACTTTAAAATATATTTCCAGTCAATAATTAACTCTGTTTTAGCAGGAGGCATATGCATTCAATTTGGATTTGGAGGCTATCAGGATATCAATGACTTGTTTCTGTATRTAGGAACTTTATGATCTCCAAGAGCTTCTCTAGTCTTAGTTTGAGAATTAAGCCCGTCAGGCTCCACCAGCTGCTTCTCCACTTGCAATGTCATGTGAGCTCTTCATCAGAGGTTGCTTGACAAAATGCTGCAGCACTTTTTGTGCAAGCCAAAGATCGATTGAATAAAGGCACATGAACATGCTCTAAACTGCTGCCTTCCTCACTGCTGCTGCGCTGTGCTTGTGATCTCTGCAGCCTTTCTTCCCTTTGCATTCTCCAYGTTCAGAGCAGTGCTCTATATGAGGGATTATTGAGAATTTATTCTGCACTAGTAAATAATAATCTTCCTGTTGCAATCTGCTCTTTAGGCTCTTTCTACATGAAAGCACAGAACAGTWTCATTCTTTAAAATACTTTAATTGGAACAAATCATAATTCCAAATGTGTGTCTCATTCTCATGTTCTGAATCAGCTCATTTCTATGTAGGCAAAGTGAATCAGCATCACTTCGTTGCATGGATGCTAGACTTCTCTAGACCATGTTGTCTAACAGTCAGTTCCTAGGTTGGTTCCTTGGCTTCAACTCAGAAGYATGTTATTGTGATGACTTAGCACATTATATGAATGGTTGCAGGTTACTGGAATCAAGAAAAACTGAAAAATTCTGGAAGTAGTAATAATAATACCTCTCTCTTGTGCAGTGCTTTCATCAGCAGATCCCAGCGTGCTGAGGAAATGCTGCTTACCGTTGTTAGTCCCATCTTGAATCGGGAAGTGGGAGAGAGGTTTTGTGATCTGTCTCCCTCGACAGCACAACAGCAGAGCTGCAAATTAAACTGACCTCTGACTCCGAGCCTGATGTTTCATTAAAGCACGTGGGAGCTAGGAAAGACTCTGTGAGTTCTGAAGAGGGTCTTAGCATCTCAGTAGTTATAAAACAAAAAAGAGAAAGTTCTGCCTCCCATTGTTCCCATTCCTCTGTTTCCATAAAGACATGTATTTTGAGGATATTATTTTTAAAGGGAAGAAGGATTATTTGGAAGGAAGTTTGTACAATAATTGTGGGGCCGGAGGGGAGGATTGTGTGCTTAACTTAGTAAGGGRAAGAGTCTGGTAAAATTTCCAAAGGGTGGCAACAACATTTCCTCTTCTTCAATACAAATATGATGATGATCCTCATCTTTCAGGAGATGTAAGATTTCAAAGGAAGGAAGTTGCAACATGTGAGGAGAGAGAGAGAGAGAGACTGCATTTCAGAAAGCAATTCTCTGAGACAAAGACTATTTTAGAAGAGCAAGGAACAAGTGGGAGATATGGGAAGCGAAACAGTCAAAGGTAATAGCCGTTAACTATTATCAACAGCTAAAGGTGTTGTGTTACAGACAGGAATGCTAGAATTTTAGTTAGTGTTTTTGTTGGTTAGTTATACAAGATACTTAGCATTATGGATGTTCCAGCTTAAGAGCCATCTGGCCAAAATTAATATTGACTTTGAACAAAGAGAAGTAATAAAGACTTTGGGGTCAGGCCGTACAAAACTCGTATTTCTATTTTTTTTCATTTTCATACTAAAATATTGTTAATATATCTTCATGTAGTGCAGTTTTCACAAATCATTCTCAGGGCATACGCATTTGTATCCAGGGTGGTTTGTATTTTGTATGTTTATTCTGTGTGACTGATTTTGATTTCGCAAATGTAAACTGGAGCCTGTTTCAGTGATTTAAATTGACTTAAACTGCATTGTTTTAAATGGGGTTGAACTGATGTAAATCAGAMTCTGACTTCAATTTCACTCTCGTGTCATATAAAACCTGACTCAATTTTATCTATTTTATATTTGTATSTTGTAGTTAGCATTGTGCCTGTTGCAGTGTCTCGAGTATGTGGAGTTTCTTAGCTCTGCTAACGAGACGTGCCTTTGCTGTTTAGCAAAACCTAAAAAGTCTGAAATGTATTGTTGGGTAAAGACATGCAGTAGGCACCACTGTGCCTTTTGGAAGCTGGATTCTTGGAGTTCCTTGTGAGATTAAGTTATCTTCAGAAGTCAAAGCATATAAAACTTAGCATCTCTCCTTGTAAACTTTCCCATACCCTATACGCAATTGTAGCGTTTACACGAAAGGATGCTTTTATGGCAAACCTGACTTTATCTCCCTGATTGCCTGTGAGTTCTGAATTGTTAGTTATAGTTATATTCCTGAAACACGAGGTACTGGGGGAAAAAGGATGATGCTCCCAGCCATGAAAGCAACTCTTTCATGGGAGATTCTGTTTTGTCTCAAAATTTAAACTAAACTAAGATTTTTTTTCTCCTGCTTTTTGCTGTCCCTAAACTATCAGTAATTTAGGATGCATGTACTTCAAAGTACTTTRTTTTTTGTGGCCCGTACTGTCTATTAATGTGTCTGTGCTGTAGTCTGCCTTGTGTATGTGTGTAACTAGGTTTGATACATACTCACTTTGTTTATCTGTGTTGTCATGTTCCTTGTAGAAACCGTTGGTGACAGACGTATGCTGCAGTTTGATTTCGTTGTCTCTCTGTTGAATGATGTGTTTGGAATTACTCGGATAACTCTCCTAGTACAGAGCTTATTTATTTATTTATTTATTTATTCATTTATTCTCCCTCCACTCTTCTTAGTTCACCCAGGACTTATTATTTGTGTATGAGTATGTATACACAAAAATAGCCCAGAAGAGACTCACTTCTGTTCTGCCTTTCTATCCCTGCGTAGTCTTTTTTGTCTAAATATGGCTTCTCAGAGCAAAATGTTTGTTGCATCAGTACAGCTGTTGTGGAAGTAGAAGCTATTGAAGCAGCTTTTAAAAGCAGAAGGTGTGGAGCATGCACATGTCTTGGGTTGGTACTTGGGTCCCATTTCAACATAGTTGTGTGAGGTTTCTTCATATTTTGCCTCACTATGTGCTGATGGACTCTGCTCCTGACTCTTTGTTCACTTACGTAGGAAAAAAGGAAAGACTCCTTAGAGTTGACAAGCCTGWGCTGGAGCTTCTAGATGTTACAACTGTGATGAGCACATTGATTTTTTTGAGGACTGTCCCAAAAATGTTTTACTGAAATTCAGATACAGTTTGACTGCCTCCTCCAGATTTAAACTGGTGACCTAGAAAGGCTTCTGATCCTGTTCCTATCCACCTTCCATCAGTGCTGTGGGATTAAAAAAAAAAAAATTGTTCCAAAGGACCCAAAACTGACTGAAATGTAAACTTGACCTCCCCACCACCCTCACTGTGGCAATGAGTAACTGAGGCAGGTAGGGCACTGCTGCTGTATGCAACACCATTTCTTGTCCGCTGTATGTGCATAAATATTTAGCCCACAGAGGGCCATGTGCCGCTGGGAATGGTTTGCCATTTATGTCTTGACCAGAAATTCCTTGTTGCGGAGTTGAGAAGAGTTGGTTGATGTATTCATTCTGATAGGTTTGAACAGTTATGAATGAAGTAGAGCTGCATTTTGAGTTACAGTAGAATTGCAAGTTGTGAGGACTAAATATATGAAAATGGGTGTCCTTAATGAACAGAGGGGCTGTGAAAGCAGTGACATTTCTGTAAAATGTGACTGTATGAGTGGAAAATTAATATCCTTATTTTGTGAGCCCTGTGAAGGTAGAGGCTAGGGCTCCTTAAAGAGGAACATAAAGTTAGTGCTGAGTTTTAATTTTCCCAGGAGAGGCAGAGACGGCTGGTAGCTAAAGCATGGGACTGGGATCAGATCTGTATCCTCTTTCTGACTTGTCTTAACCAAGTTACTTAACTCCCTCTTTGTTTTCTTTCATGTAGTGTGGGAATAATATCATTGGCATCTCAAGCAGAGTTTGAAACCCTTGGATGGAAGGATCTAAAGAATTGCAAACTATTTGTTATGGATGAACTGGAATCCAAACTCTAGGTCTGCTTGTGTCCTCAGCCAAGTTAGCAGCTCAAGTCCTTCTGTTTCTGGTGAGCTGAGACAAAATACCCTGACATTTGAAAAAAAAAAAAAATCTTGGATCAGGATTTCTCCTCAGCTTGGAGAATTGGCTCTTCTTTTACTTATTTTTCTTTTTTAATGAGAATAGGAAGAATATCTCAAATTAAGTGGTTAACTTATTTTTCCTCTTTAACTTAAAAATAGCTCATTTTAAATTTTAAGTTATTAAATCTCATGCCAGACATCCAAATTGCTGTTCAGAAACAAGGTGAAAGTGTCTAGCATTTTCCAGCATATACATGGCTGAACCTAACACAAAATGAGAGCTACCAGCCCTGAAAATGCAGTTGAGAGACATCAGCAAGCGGCAGGAAGCGCGTCTGAGTCCAGCAGTCTGTGTCAGGTCTCCGGAGGTCAGACTACAGCGCCTTTTGTGTGTGTTTGTATTTCTCCTGCCCCCCTTTCCCTTCCCTTCTCCCTCTCTGTCTGTCTGTCTCTCTCTCTCTCCATGTGTATTTTGTCTCCTCCTCCTCCTATGCGTGTTTCTTTCTTTGCATCTACTCTTCTCCCTCCCCTCCTTTGGACTGAGCATTAGCCAAGGGACCTCCAAAAGGTCCAGGCACTTTGCGAGATTGTCCTTCTTCCTCCCGCATTTGCCGAGTCAAGGGTATCTCTTCCCAGGCTTGGAGAGATGCTGTTACTCCTGGTGATATGATTGCATAGCAACCCAGCAGCACGGGGCGGTGGAGGAGGAGAGACAGTGAGAGCGTGCACACGGCAGTGCTGAGCCTCAGCATGCATCCCTGTCACAGGGACTTCTTTGCTGATTCACAGAGGCAGCCCCAGTCCCTGCTCCCGAAGCCCGGCTGCTGCCTGCGTTTCAGACCTGGCGGAATCGGAAGGTAGGCCATGACAAAATTTGTTTCCCACTCAGATCCTGGCTGTGTTGAAAAGGGGAAAATATCAAAGGTGGTTTAACCTCGGAAATACACTCCGTGTTTGCGCGTGTATGTGCATGTGTATATATCCCTTCACGGTAACACTGTCCATGTATGTGTGGGTAAGGAAACTTGCAGAGGAAAAAAAAAATGGGGGGGAGGGACACAGGGGGAGAGAGAAAGGTAGCCAAGACTGATTCCACATAGGAGATGCCAAGAAATGGCAAGCAATGCAAATTCCCGAGGCAAGCAATAGTAACAAGCATCCCAGCTATCACTAGCTTTGATTCTGTTCACATTGAAGGCTTATTTATACTGGCAATGTCTTTGAGCTGAAGGGCTGCTTAAAGCGGGGTGTGTGGTGGCCTTCTAGCATCCTCCTGAAAGGATTAGACAACAGGCAAAGCAGAGCCTGAAATAATTGTTGAGTAGTAACCTGGGATCAGGCAGTAGTCCCAGCTCTGCCCYTTTCATTCACTTCCTTGCCCAGTCCAGCCTTGCTCCCTTTGTGTTCCTGCCCTCCCTCTCCCTAGCTTCTTCCCCATTCCTTTCGCTTATTCCTCCTCCTCTCCCAAGGCCTTATAATGCCACTGACCTTCCTTTCGAGGAGGGCAGCCCAGAACTGCTACAGAACCATCTGTAGGAAACGTGGGATGTTTGCTGCTCTCCAAGGCTGAGCGCTCTGCCTCCCTCGCCTTTCCAGACAGGGCAGTATAGGGAGAGTCRAAGAAGATTTAGTACTGCTTGGCACGACAGATTATTACTGGTCCCCGGTCCCTTCCCTCAAGTCTTCCCTTCTCCACAGCGCGGCAGGCATGTAGCTCCGATGGTGAAATTATCAGCACTTCATTAATAGGGTCTCTTTGCTGAGACTGTTCTTGTGCTGTGGCAAGGGTGTGAAGCATTTGCTCTTGTACTTTAAATGCTGTGCTGGCTGTGGGAGAACTCATGTTTGACAGCTAGATTTTGGTCATCATTGAACAAAATTCTAATCAAGMCTTCCTAAGTCTGTGTTTTATTGTGCCCTTACACTAGGTGTGAAGGACCTTCACACCTTCCCTCCTACTGCTCACTGATCTCTTTGGAGCCATGAGAATTTTGGCTTTATTATTCTTTTTAATAGCCTTTATTGCTCTGCCACAGCACCTACCTGAATATACCATACAGAGTCCCAGCTGTAGGGCTYGGTCATGTTGGGAGGGATTCCTTTTTCCTGACAGATGTGTGCGTGTGTGTGCCTGTCCCRGTTTCGGTTCGATCTGGCGTTGTTACCTGCCTGTTCCACGTGGGGAGAGCTTCTCTCGGCTGCTACGTGGATTGCCAGGCAGGACTCTGGTGAGAACAAGTGTGGAATGGGACTCCAGAGAGGGAATGGCATGCAGCCAGGGAATTTCAAACTATCTTGTTTTGCAGTGCTGTGTCCAGGAGCACRTGTGCCTTGAGTGTTGGAGTGGGAAGGCAGTTGAGTATTACGTTGTAAGGCTGTCTCCAAGTTTTCTTTATTAATTAAAAAAAATCAGATGAGGACAATCTCTCTGCAAATTAGTACCTGAGATAGATAAATCACGCTCACTAAAAATGGCCAGGACTGTACCACAAGTGGAGTTGTTCAGACTGGCTCTTTTTAAAATTAAACAAAATGGGTTAGTCAAGGGATTAGATAAATGRATTCAAACAAAAGCCCTGAGTTCTTGAGATGAATGGTGAATTTCTGACTATAATACTATTTTGACGAATATGTTTGAGACTTCCACTTTAGGCTAGGTGCCAATAATAAAAGCACAAAAGTGGAATTGTAAATCTCATGTAACAGGACGTACTGAGCAGGCAGAATTCACTCTTCAAATAACCTCATTTTCACAGGCGTATAAAGATCAAACTGAGTTCTTAAGAACTGAGCTGAAATAGCTCCATCCCTTTTCCTTTACTATTTTCCCTAGCATAAGAATAAGGTAGCTCTTATATATCTTGGAAAAGAAAAGGAAAGGAAACATGACTTCATGCAGCRCACAATCCACTTCTAAAATACATTGCCTCACATTGCTGTGGCTGGTAGTTTAAAAAGCCATACTTTGGTGGGAGGCAAAATATTCAGCCCAAGGGCATGTGTTAATTTAGCACTGAGAATGCGAAAAAAAAGCATCAAGGAACTGAAAAGTTAGCACAATGTTACTTTGGTTTATACTGTATGGCTGACGTGCTTTTCTCATCACTGCTAATCGTTTGTATGGTATGGCAAAYGGATGATGCATTTTTCACAGTGCAGCAAGACTAGTTTCCTGTCTCTGACAGCAGGGAAGGGAGAGCTCAGGTTGTTAGAGGAGAAAGACAAAGACAAAATTCAGAATTGTTAATGGGTTAAATAGGCTACAGAACATGACTGAGTCTCTGAAGAACTGGGTCCAATTTCTGAGGTTGTTGCACCCTCCTTCCAGTCGTTAGCCAAGTTATGGCTCCCCTGCTGTTCCCTGGATGAGGTGGGGAGGATGCTTGCACCTTCCCCTATTCCTTTTGTCTGGCATGTCTGCTAGACTGCTACTGCTCTCAGTCTAACGCAGTGGGGYTGTGTTTGCAGCTGGGTCATCAAGGTGCTAGGATAATTATTTGTATTACTTGCCTAATTGAAGGAGGAGGAGRAGAGATGGGAAGAATTCCCACACAAAGAGACTTTTGGAGAGAGAGTAGCTTAAAACCCAGTTGTGAAGCTGGAAGAGCCTGTGAAAGTATTTTAGATTTCAGTCTTCCTAAATTGCCATAAGTTATTTTTAAGCAGAGAGAGGAACACTCAGTTCTGCATGGCCGTGCTGTGGGCAGGCACCCACGCTCATCTGGTCAGCTGGGGACATCAACTTCCTATTTCCTGGTGCAAGAATGTAATTGGTAGAATATTTCAGCTTGAGTTTTTACAGAAGACACAGTATATGTATATATATTGGTTTGCTGAGGAAAATTGAGATTGAGTGAGCAAGCAGAAGAGACCCTTCTTTATTAGGACCTGTGCCACCTATTTATCCCATGAATTAAAAGTTCATTTTGGCTATGAGCTCCAGTTCCAAATGGTCATTTAATAATGCAACTCTGTAGATGCAAGAGTGCCCCACTTAACCCACATTCAGTGAAGACAATATCTTCTGTGCCACTATGTCGCTACCAGATACAGCAGAGATTTTACGTTACTTTTTAAGGAGAGTTATCTCATCATTATAAGTAACGAAAGGGAACTTAGGTGGAGGTGTCCTATTCCGCCTGTGAGGAGAGGCGCTGCTGCAGAGGCAGTGGGAGRTGGTACTGGTTCCTGTCAGCTCAATGGGCTACAGCACATGCAGTGCTAAACCTAGCTACAGCTTTGGCATCTGGGCTTTTTGCCCTTGGAAGATGGGCCTCTAAATGCCTGTTCATGGSGAATGATAGTCCCTGATAGTCCCCGTCCCCTTTCCTTGTACAAAAGAACAAGTGAGATTTGAGGGACTGTGGAGTGATTTTAAGGAGAACGTTTGGCTATCTGCTCCTGGTTTGAAAGAGATGGAGCCTAAGGACCCGTGCTGCAGGAGGGAGATGTGTGTTATTTGCAGGCTTTGTCGCAGTGAGATAAAACCTTCTCTTCCTTCTCTCACCAAACCTTGACCTAGTCGGGTCTTGGGAAGTAGATCTGCTGGCCCTAGATCTCAGGCTTAAATTATTTATTTATATATACAGAAGAAGACAATTTATTCTGGAACAGGATGTGCTGTCACACTATCAAGGGAGTCCAGCTGTCTCTGCCAGCTTGGGAATGCTCCCTTTGTTAGTATATGCATGGGAGCTGAACTTTGAAGTATCCACAAGCCTCCCACCTTTCCCCTTAAAGGACACTGAGCATGTTGAGCTAAAATGTTATTGCTTCTCTTGTTCAGTAAGTTAAACAACAACAAAGTTGTTAACATTTCCAGCAGCAGGGAATATGTTTGTATTTCCATTCCCCTTATGGGATAAATGCTCAGCTGCCTTGCCTCATAATGTTGCCATATTTTTTCCTTATGGGCCAAGAACTGAAGTGGAAAGTTTCAGTCTAGAAGGAAGATTTTGGAGGAAATTAGSAATTCAAAGCATAAGCCTTGTGTTAGAAAGACCTTCTTGACCTATTTGCTGCTGTTACAGGGAGCAGAGAGCTGCAAATGCCAAATCTGGCATCAAATTCTGGTTTCCACGAAAGCTGCCTGATCCTGGGAGTTAGCTGTAGAGACACAGGTCAGTCTGCAACATGAATTCYCTTGAAGTTTAGGATGCTTTGGATGTGGGGTTGTATCAGGACTATTTTTAACAGTGACAGTGAAATGCTCCTGGATATCAGTACCTAAAAAAAGTGAAGGAAGAAATAGTCTTAAGCAGCGCATGCTCTTGTCATAAGCTGCTCTTTCTCTTGCATGGAGTGGAGAAGATGCTGCAGAAGATGGAGCACAGTCTGTGTACCTGAGTGCTGCCTCCCAGCCAGCCAGCACTACTGCTGCAATGGAGGTGTAGATAGGAGCAATGCAGAGATCCCTGAGCAGARCAGTAAGTCATGTTGCAGAGCTGAAGCAGAGCTGGTTGAGCAAGGGCCATTATAACTGCCTTTTTCAGACAGCTTGGAAAGCAGTGCAATAAGCCAGGCTTTCCAGTGCTGATTTCATAACAGGTACAACTCAAGCAGCAAGAGGAAAAAGACAACCAGCTTCACTTTGGTTTGAGTACTCCTTAATGCAGGAGCATTCAGCTGTTGAAATGTAACATCAAGACTTTTTAACTTCCTCGTTTTTCAACTRGGGGATCATCACTAGGCTAAACGGTTGTGGCTTGGTTACTGATGTGGAYGTTTTAATATAGCAGTGTGAAATGTAACACTTAAGAAATTAAGAGGCATGTTTTGGATACTTTGATGTGGGGGAATACTAAGCCATCTCCCACATGTAAGGAGGTTGCATTTCTAGAGTGGTCTATCACCTTTGTGCCTGGAGCAGGTACCTCCAAGAAAGACCAGGTGCCAGGTGAGACACTAGCAGGAAAGATTTCATTSCATGCTCTCTCCACTGTAGGGGAGTGCCCCAGTTTCTGCTTTGTGGTGAACCGTGAGGCTGTTTCTCATGATGAGCTCAAACAGAAATTTTTACCACCTCCTTGTTATATAGGGTTGGATTTTTCCCTCTTGCACAGAAACATGCCCAGAGGATCATCCTAGCTTTGAATCTAGTGGAGGTGCCCAGCCACATAGCTCACTCSTTCTTGGCAGGGCCAGAAGGAATATTTTGTGTAATAAGCTGTGGAAAGCAACRTTCTGGCTGCACAGTGTGGGGCTGGTTCCTGCAGTTCCCTTTGCCCAGGCTAGTAAGAAAGGTGACTGTGAAAGGTGTGAACTTTCTTCTTCCGTGGGAAAGCTACTTGTACAGTGGGTGTCATCTCCTAGAGCCTCCATCAAGCTTGTAGCAAGGCCTAAAGRTGACGACAGTCTAATGCAAGTGCGGTGTCAATATGATGTTTTCATACGGCCCCTGGACTGATCTAGAAAGGGGAAGCTCCAGGCTGCTTATTATTCCCTTGTGCATGTGCTTCTGCACAAGTGCAACAGCATTAGCTGTTCTGTGCACTACGGTTGTCCCACCCTGACCCTGGTTCAGCTCCTGGGAGATGGTTCTAGCTCTCACTACTCATGCAGGGCCATCCTGATCTCCATCAGCAACTGCCTTTCTTTTTGAAAGCATAGGATACCTTCACCTTCCTCTTGTTTGGGGCAYGGCAGCCAGAAACATCTCCCCAGAGCACTAGGCTACAGAGGGATCACAGCTGATAAGAAGTTGTGCTGCATCTCAGCACAGGACTGGRTCTGCAGGAGGTTGTTCTGTCCACCTGTGACCACCTGTCAAGAGAGTTGGAGCTTTTCCCTTCTCTAGGTCACCTGCATTGCGGCCTCCTTCACTTACCTCTTACACTGATAGTCGGATAGAGTTTTCTTAATTACACCTCTTTGTGGAGAGAGAGCACAAAATACAATCATTTAGTGTGGATTTTTAGCCAGGCCATCTTAATTTCCAATGTTTAARTTTCTTTTGTTGACTTTGTCACTTGGCAGTAGCACACTTGATTTCCAGCATCAATGAATAGCAGCGTGCCCAGGGATGAACACTGGTGTGGGAGAGGCAAAGTGGATCATACATCCCGGTTCTTGATGAGCGTATGCAGCAAGCAACAGGCAGTTAGTCCAGAAGCATCCACAGAGCATCTACTCTGCATGCTGCAGTGCCCAGACTGTACTATACGAAAGCTGGAAAGTAAAAGTGCAAGAGCCAGAGCTATTTTTTGTGCCACAGCAAAGGAGCAGAAATCAAGATCATTTCTCCTTGCCTTGCTCCTGCAATAGCAGGGAATTTGGCAAGCTATCACGTGTAGTTGGTTTACTCACAGCCGTGCCTTATTGCCTGCTTGTCTCTCCCACCAAGTGTCTTTATTTGTATTTAGTTACTTCCAAGTTATTTTGGGTTCTCCATATCTCTACTTTGTATTTGCTGTTTCAGAATGGCAGAGAGCAGCTCAGATCTTGCCACCAAACCTGTAAGGAAGGCTCCTATGGGAGTAAAGTATTGCGCAGGATATGCTTGAGCTATTGGCAAAAGCCTTAGCCAGCGCTTAACTTTCCAATTCTTGTTCTGCAGCTGCTGCCTTAGACAGACTTTTGTTCACTTGTGCCATGGCTCTGCATCCTCCCAAACTTTGTCATTGTTCAAGGAATTCAGGAACCCGGCACCCGGGAGATGCTGTAAGGGCTCTTCTCCTGTCCAAAATACTGTGAGGGAGTATGGGCACCCACCATTAATTTTTCAGCCATGTAGCAGACCTCAGTGGGATTCTTCTGACAGCATATCTGAGGCAAAAGAGCTCTCTGTGTCCTGAGAGTTTTATCTCCTCTAGATGGAACAACTTGGCTAACCTCATGTAGGTAAGTTAGATATTCAGCAACAGCTCAGACCTCATAACAGGGTAAGTGTTGGGGGAACAAGCATATGTAGGGCTTGTTAGTATCTTCTGCCAAAGACAAGAAGTCATCCCCTGCTCCTTTGGAGTTACACGAGGTGAATTTGCCCCATTAACACTGTGAGGCTCTGAAGACCCAGGAATTTATAACAGTTAATGTATTGTGATAGCCTTTCCAGTGCTGGTGACAGGAGGAGGATGGGTCATGCTGTGATGCACAGTCTATAATAGTCATTTGTGCAAATGGGCAGGAAGAGCAGAGGACAGGACCTTGGGATTATCCGCATATTT
The DNA here is from genome assembly GCF_003343005.1 of Rhea americana. NCBI lineage: Eukaryota > Metazoa > Chordata > Aves > Rheiformes > Rheidae > Rhea > Rhea americana. Next base: position 330,740 of record NW_028186550.1, read on the forward strand.
GGAGAGCTCAGCACAGGCTGTTCTGCTGGAGAAGGAGAGAATTATGGCTCTAGAAACAGCTAAGGGATTAAAAAATCATAACAGGATAAGCTGTTCTCTTAATGTGTGTAATGGAGTGGGGAGAGATGGTGAAAGTAAAGGCAAGAGAGTGAGTGATGGGAACGTGCGGGAGATGGACAGTGTGTACCGGGGCTGGGGGCTTTCTCCTCGCCTGGCTGTCTGCTGCAGTTGCTGGCTGGGGAGGACGTGCTGCCTGCTCCTGCCCTGCCAGGACCAAGCACAAAGTGTCTCAGCTGATCCAAGTGGGCTGGACGTGAAGGAGGTGACGCACCTTCTTCCAACAGCATCGCTCTGCCTGTACCTTGGAAGCAGCCCTACCTGCACTTTAACGTGAGGTCTGATGGCTGGAGCCAGATGATGCCTCTCCAAAAGCAGAAAAGCAATCGCAGAATCCCTCGGCACTGCACCTTAGCCCTTCACAGGCAATACTGGAGCATCGCTCCCGAGCTGCCAGTCTGCTTGACCTTGGAAGTGTTGAACCTTTACAGGCAAGGTCCTGCGTAGTATTCACAATTTGTGCATGTTAAGTCTCCAACTTGCTGTGAACCTGCTTGTGCTCAGTTCCTCTTGTGGTGTTGGCACTGACCAAACGTACAGATGCATGATCGTACTGGAGAGTTGTCTGATTCAGGTAAATGTTACCTTGCACCATTCTCTCTGAGCTTTATTTTCTCATGGCTTTCTGCAAAGCTGACATGATGCTGGCACTTGGATAGCTCACTCTTTTAGCTCCGTTACAGTGAAAACCAAAAGAAGCAGCACAGTGGCCAGAGGTTATGTTTCAGATCTGTAAAATAGACAAGGGACTACTGTTAACTGGCTTTGTGGATCATGCAGTTTTCAAAACTGAATAAAAAGAGTAAATTTTAAAATTCATAATGAGTAAGAACTCATAACAAGGTAACTGATCATATGAGATGCATATATGGGTGACTGAAGCTCTAGAAAATGTTGCTTCTGAACATAAAAGGGAGAAATAACRTGTCTGAAGATGTTTAAACATAAATAGTTATGACAGTGCCCCGAGGGCAGTAAGATCTTCTTTCCCGTATGCTTTTAAACTCTATTGGGCATCTCTTGTAGTTCAAAAATCCTAACCCTTTTTAAGATGCAACATAATCTATGGAACTCACTCACACAGGGTATTGTTAAAGTAAATTGTATAGCACGGTGCRAAATGAAGTTGTGCATTTATATGAAAAAAGTTTGCAATATTAGCACTAAAATTTAAAAAATATATTGCATCCTGCTAGTCTTCGTGCTTCGTGAAGGAAGCACAGTGGGCAGCTGGAAAGAGTTTATCTTCACAAGGAGGTGTGAGCTGATCCCGGGGTTCTCATGCTGCTTTTCAGGTGCTTGTGCCGGAGTTGTCTCCATCCCCATGAACATCGGTTCTGATGCAGCCTCTGGTCATGCAGGAATGGCCCTATGTCCTCCCACGGTGTCCTGAGTGGCATGTTGCAGACCAGGCAGAGCATAGCAGCACTGCCCACCCACTGTCTCAGGTAAGAGTCTGGGGGCCTTTCTCATGGCAGCTTTCTACAGTGGTCATGGATATCTGCACGTAAAACAAACAAGATGTCCTCTGCTCCTGTTGGTAGTGAAGGCTGCTAGTTCCAACCGCCCATCAGCTTGCATTTAATGAAAACTTTAGCTCTCCTCATGTGTTATAGCTGCAAAGTGTTTCCCAAAGTAGAGCAATAAAGACAATCTGCAGAGCTGGATTTCAAACTTCCTTCTGCATTCTGGTTGCAGAGAGGAGCTCAGAAATATGCCTCTGCTAAATGCTAAAGGCTAAGATACTACAAAGCAGAAGAGTCTGACCTTTTTCTAGTGTAGTTTCTTTGAGGAATGGAGCATCTATGCTCATGCAGTGGTTGTTCTCCCTTTTCTTTCCCAAGGTGTCTCTCAGCCAGTAGGTGAGGCTCACCTGAGCTGGGCAGAGATGAAGATTTCTGGGAGTCCTGGGTAAATGGTAGGCTTGCAGCTGGGCAGAACTCTTCCTAGCTGCGCCAGGGCTTATTGGCCCAGGGTGGGTGTGGGACAGCTGCTGTCGAGGCAATGCATCTGAGTGGGTTAATGAACAGCCCAGCAAATTAAGCAAGGTGCGAGAGGGATAGAACAAGATGAGCAAACTCCCTCCTGAACTGCCTGAGCAATCCAAGCATCTCCAAGGTGGGTCAGGGCCTTGCATGACTTACTGGGAAGGGAGCTGGGGCAGGACACCCCATGGCACACTGTGGTCATGCTGCAGGCTGGCAGGTAGCTCCCTACATATACACTCAGTTCAGGTCATATCCATCATAAGTTTCATCCTTTCCCTGCCTGAGTTTGGCTTTCTGCTGTGCAAGTACCAGCATGTTTAACACCATGCACCAGGCAGGCTGCTGGCTCCTGCAAAAGTGACAGCCTGCCTTGCCTGAAGGGTCTGCCATGCCTTCCTTGTCACAGGGGTAGGTGTCATCGACTAGGAAGCAGCCCTCCTCTGTTGTGCTCAGCTGTCCTGAAAGCTCCTAGCAGGCTGTGGACAACCCAGACTTAAATGTGCTGAAGCCCCCTCATCTGATCTGCAAATGAGTCCTCTGTCTGTCAGGGCAAGGAYGTCAAGACAAGCAGAGGATGAAGTGGTGGGGAAAGAAGGCTGCCTGGGCTGGTCCTGGAGGGAGACTTACCAGCAGTCAGATATACAGGCAGGGAAGAAGAGAAAAGAGGGAAAGATACAGGGAGCTTTTCATTCCTTCCCTGTAGGTGGAGGAGAGCATGGAAACAATGCTGGGTGGCAGGACTCCGGAGAACACTGTGGGGGACGCAAGGAGCCAGCCTAGAGCCTTCTGGCAAAAACAAACTATTTGCACCCAGCTCAGGCAGGCAGGAGCCGTGGCTAGGAGTGTCCGTGCTGGCACCTACGAGAGGGCTAGGGCACCCAGTGATGAGTGTGTGGCGTACAAGCAGGGCAGCATTGRCTTCTTGGGGCTTAGGTTTTGAGGACCTGACTGTTCCCCTTCCTGTAGCCAAAACCTGCAGGGACTGTTCTCTGGGAAATCCCTTCCCTGGCAAACACCCAGCTGCCGTCTGTGCACTAGGCACTGGAGGGCCAAGAGGGCTCTGCTGCTCTCCTGGTCACCCCATCCCAGACCAGCGTCACCTTTGCCACACCCTTCCAGAACTGGAAGTTCCCTGGTGCCTGGAGTCACTCCTTTGAGTGTGGCCAACTTTTCACGAGGGGCTTTTCTGCGCCGAGGTGCCCTGCAGCAGGCAGATGCCTGCCCCCCGCGCAGGCAGCTGTGGCGGCACCCCTGGGGTTAAGGCAGGTCGGAGGCCGCTGGAATGCCTCTGGACAAAGCTGGGATTGAGGCCGGCGATGCAGCGCTGCCGCCCCCCTCCAAATTCCTGGGGGGTCAGTACTCAGGGCAGCCACCACCGGCCCTGCCTGCCGGCCCCGCTCTTCCCTGCACACAGCGCTCGCCGTCCTCCCTGCCGGGTGCTGCCTGACGGCACCCRGAGGGGTGGGAGGCGATGCCTGCTCCTCCGGCAAAGCTGAGTGGCCCTGCTGTGGATCTGTGGCTCAGCACAGGTAGAGGGGCTCTCTGGAGGCCTCGTGTGTGTGTGTTTCATGTTCAAAAATAAAACTGTTTTTTGCGGGGAGGGGGGAGAATGCAGATACAGGCTGTCACTGCTGCAGCTCTTGGGAAGGAATGCTCAAGGGATGCTTATAGGGAAAGCACTACTCACTCTCTACTCCCTTGCAGGGGTTTTGTTCTAGGGCAGCAGATGTTCAACAGTGGCCAAGCAGTGGCCACTATCACTCTGGCGCACCTACAGGTCGTGGTCAGTGAATCGTGGACTTTTAACCTCTTCTTAATCTAGGCTGAGGACTGTATTTTGAACTGTGTTGCAGCTGTAGTTGTGCCCAGATGGAGCTGGTCCCCTCCTCTGGCATCCTCCAGGATTGAGAGGCGGGCTGGGGTATTCCTTGGCAGTGCTGTGGGACTAACCTACTTTGGTGCCATGAGGATGTGCGCTTGCAGGGTATTGATTTTCTGTGTGCAAGCAGCAGTTTTAGCTTGAGTGATTTATTATTCATGGTCCTAAGATTCCTGTGAACTCTGTGGGTGATGTTTTTCTCTGTTTTTGTGCTGCTTCTGGGGTGTCAGGGTGAGGAGGCAGAGATCAGCCTGGCAATAGATGTTTTCAAAGGAAAGAAACTTATCAAGTGATCAGTGGGTCTGGTGTTTTCTTCCTGAGAACCAGCGTGGAAGGGTATTATTCTAGCTATCTRTCCAAACTTCTCTTTTGTCAGTTTGTTCCTGCTGGTTCTCCTTGGCTCCAAAAGAGRAAGGGGTCTGCTCTGGTTTGGCTATGCCACAGTGCCGAGGGGTCTGGCTGCCCTGGGTCTGTCCCCTGGACACATCTGGGAGCCCCCACGTGCACATTCCCTTTGGAAGAGCTGCTGTTTTCACCCAGATGAGGCTGCCCTTCTCTGGCAAAGGGGCGCTTGTTGGATGCGCTGCTTAGTGTTAATGTGGTTAATTATGGTTGATTAATCATCTGGGGCTAATTATCACAAATGAGCTCTAATATCAAAGCAGAATTGGAGTGAAATGGTGCCATTTCCCCAACGTAGCACAGCAGCGTCTCGCTTGTGAAAACACAATACGTTTATGTGTTTTGGGCAACAAATAATTTTTTCGGAGATAAAATCCCCTCTCGCTCCCTAAGTCCTATGTGAGATGTTTCCAGTCCTGCTAGTGTGTGTTGGTGTTGCCAGCAAGCGCAGTGATGCCTTCACTGCCCTCATAAGAGGGAGTTTGCTACTGTGCTAAACGCTTAGGGCAGGATTCCTTCCCCCGTCAGGTTTGTTGTTYGGCGCCCAGCAGCCCGTTTCGCAGGCTGTCGGTGGTGCAGTGCCTCTCCGGAGGATGTCTGTTTGACTGTCGGCTCTGCGGTGCCCCGTTGCCCCACCTGAAGGTGTTGGCAGTGCAAAGCGAGCTTCCTTTGTGTGACTGGGTTAGGTTTTGCTGCCAGCTGCTCCAAGGCTTCTCAGAGCATCCTTCACGCCGCTGTTCATATTGCAAAGGTACGGAGGAGAAGCAGCATCTCAGAGACTTGCTGTGCTGGCAGGGAATATCCTCGCTCTTCTGTAGGGAAGCTGGTGGCAGCTCAGAGGACTGCAAGTGGCATAAAGGAGGTTGGCGGGTCTCCCCGGTCACTGGGAACAACAGGGRCTGCTGTGCTGCCTCCTCCCAAAGCGCTAGATCCTCTTGCGTGGCAAGGAGAGAAATTGTCTGTAGCCCTGCAGCAACTGTGACACACAACAACCAGCTCTGATTTAATAAATAGCAATGATAAAATTCAGCTAGTTCATTGCAGAATAACTGAGGAGTGCAGAGATCCTGCGAAACAGCCTCATCTCCCTGGAAATGCCACTTTTGCTTTTTCCTGCCACAAAATCCTCTCTCTGGACATGGTCATGTGTTTCGCTGGAACAGCTAACAGATCCCTCTGGGAGAGGGACGGTCCCCTTGAGAGTTAGAGGAATAAGGCACAGTCGGGGCAGGGGGGATAGTTTGAGGCAAGTGCTGGGATCCCTAGGCAGTGCTCTTTGCATGCAGTGTGTCAGCTGGATCTGTTTCTGCCTAGGTTAGAGCCTCTCAGGATGGCGCAGGACCTTCGTGCATAACCCCCCAGGCTCCTAGCAGTGCTGCTGGGCCCCAGGCCCCACTGGAGATGAATCTTTGTTGGAATGAGATCAAAAAGAAATCCCACAGCCTTCGGTAAGAGTCCCTGCCTGGAGCAAGGCCCTGGGCTGGCTTGGTCTTGCTTGCTCCATATATTTGTTAGGAATTTTGGGGGGCTTTTCACTCCACCCAAGTGCATAGTAACCTTGGCTTAGTTTCCCCTCTTGGCCTGTAATGTGCAGAAACTGGAGTCTCTGACTTTCTCCCTACACCTGAAAAATATCCTTATCAGTTTCTGGATTCCTTCCTTCTCTCCCTCCCCTCCTTCATTCCTACTCTCTCTGCCACTCTCTCCATCCTTCACTCTCACTGTCTCTGCACCTAGTTTCATTTTGCCCCCATAGCCTTCCCACCGCTTCCTCTGTGCCTGTCCCTTTGCTAGGAGCCCTCTTCAGCTGAGCAGGGGAGAACAGGCCTTCAGAGGTTGCAGCTCCACAGCCAGCATGATGGAGAGCTTAACTGGGGCATATTAATTGTCTCTTGCCTTAACACAAGGCTCCTGGAAGCTATCCAGCCACACAAACCCAGAGCCAAGCCCCCCGTGCTAGCCAGAGCCCAGACCACGGGTGCATGGCAAAGCCAGAGCAGCTCTGTCCTCTGCTCCCAGCTCCAAGGTCAAGAGTAGCTCTAGATTTTCTTTTCCCTGAACACTTCCATGCTGCATCCCACCTGGCAGTGTCCATGCTAGCTGCAGGATGTGCACAGCCCTTGCTGAGGCCTCCTGTCTGAATCCCTGTAGGGCAGCATGGGGTGGCCCTACTGGCTGCTGGTGGGGTCTGGCGAGCACCCTGGGCAGAACACCAACACAGCTGCAGTGCAACTCCTTCCTTCCCCTGGGCAACCTCCTTCAGGCCTGTCTCTCTGACCACCGTCATGCTGGCCCCACTCTCTCTCCAGGGCTCGACTGGAGGCCTTTTCTGACCACAGTGGGAAACTGCAGGTCCCTCTTCAGGAGATCATAGATTGGCTTGGGCAGAAGGATGAGGAGCTCTCAGCACAACTACCACTCCGGGGGGATGTCCTCCTGGTGCAGCAGGAAAAAGAGACGCATGCGGTATGTTCCCCTGAGCCCTTGTGCATCGCCAGCCGTCCTTCCCCAGTCTATGTCACTGCACGTGCCCACAGCTGTAGGTACAGCCTGTGATTAGTCCGCCAGTCCTTGTTTGCCTCCGTCTCTGCTTCCTGTGGAAGGACAGAGCTGCAGCCCTGTAGGAAATACCAAGCCAGTGCTCCCCCACAGTGTGCAATAGGCAGAGCCCACCTGGCTTCGGACAATAAATCTACATTAGAGCCTCACGTCACCTGCAGGTACTGCAGCTGGTAGGGGAGCCCTGTTTCTATTACTGCTTTCCTGGACTGCTGCCCGTGTCCCAGCTCTGTGATGGAGAGAATTGCTTCTCCCTGGCTTCCGCTTAGGGGAAGCCCGTGGGGCCAAGAAGGGATTGGTTCCTTGGTTGGCCTAAAGGTGACTTGGTGATCAGGACATGAGTGATTCTCACACGTATCTGAAACTGGGGCAAAAGTGGACAGATCACAACTTCCTGTTCCCCTGATCAGAGCATTTCCTTCTATCAGTGGCTATTGGGTTTTGGTTGTTTTTGCCTTTAGAGCAAAACTGGGAGGTTGATTATTGTTACTCTCCCTTCTCACCAAAACTAACCACTTCCCTAGCGCATGAACAGTCTATCAAGGAGGCAGCACCAGCGAGCGGCTGCGGTGGTAGGGGAGGAGAGGACATCCCAAACCAGCCTGCCCCCACAGTCTGCCCTAGCAGAAGCTCTGCTTTGGTGCMTCCTGTCATTCCCTCCTCTGTCCCTCCAACAGTCCCAGTTGCTGGTTGCCCCTCCAACCTGCACCAGTTGCTGAACAGTCGCTGGAACAACTGTTTGCGTGACCCTGCCCTCACTGAGAGGAGGGAGCAGTGCCTGTGCAAGTATCATCAATAAAGCAGTTCCTGTTGAGCAGCTCTCACTCAGCGCATCCCTGTCCTGGGCTTGCTGCACAGCCTTCCCCCTCCAGCAAAGCCCAGGCCTCTGCACACACTACCTTCTTGCAAGAGGTCATTCCTTCCCTGAACTGCAAAAATATTTCTCTGTTAACTTTCCTCTATATTTCCAATGAGGCTTAGGTATTTTTTTCTCTGGCAGCATTTCCTTAAGATGTTGCGTACARGTCTGTGCTGGTAGCTGAGCTGGGCACTGGAGTGAGTAAATCAGTGTAGCCCTTGGCTAAGGGTAGCAGGGGCATAATTCTCTAGCTCAGCTTGTTGTCTCATTTCTGTGCTCTGCTTTCCTCTCCAGGCTTTCATGGAAGAAGTGAAGTCTCGGGGGCCGTACATTTACTCTGTCCTGGAGTCAGCACAAGCTTTCCTTTCTCAGCATCCATTTGAGGAATTAGAAGAACCAACATCAGAAGGCAAAGGTCTGCAGAGCTTCCCCTTCCTTGTCCCCCCATAGCAAAGTGCAGCTCCCAGCCTCTCCTCTCTTCTTGGGGCTGGGCTGGGGAGTTTGGAGCACAGGTGGCTGGTGTGGCCTGAAGTGGCAACATGAATGAACAAGATGCCCCTTGGCCTTTTCTCTTAGGAAGGCCCAGTGTGCGTGACATGCTGGCTGAGCCCTATCTATCTCCATTAGCCAGGCATTTGTTCAGGATCGAGGAGGTCAGGGTCCTTCAGCCGAGCACTGCCTCACTCTCCTGTTGGTCAGGGAGCCTGGCACAGGGCTGAATCTGGATCCCAGGAATTTGTCTGAACATCCCTCACTCTGGGTTCTTCTCCCTCCCTGGGGCATCCTGGTGTGGACTTCATTAGTGGGCCTAGCCCTAACCCACAAGGCCCAGCTCCCTTTCTACTGGGGGAAGGATTTCAGGGCTCTACCCCTTGCTGTACTGCAAGGGACTGTTCTGACCCTTAGGAAGGTTGGATCAGTGCAGACCATTTGCAAAGAGGAGCAGAGCTTCTACCTGTGAAGACACAGATCCATGGGCAGGCTCGACCCCTAGAAGAGCTGGTGCAAAAAGAGATACTGTTATTGCTTGATTTTTCTCCCTCTTTACAGTTTTTCCTAGTTTTTCTTTCTAGTTTTTCCCAGTTTTTCTTTCCAGTTTTTCCCTGCCGTTCATCCATATCTCTTACCCGCTCCCCTCTGGGCTGGGCTGTCACTTTTRCTCTCCATTCCCCTGCTGCTTTGCCTTCACAGATGTCTCTCCCCGGCACCGGATCCAGAACATCAGCCGTTTTGTGTGGAAGCAGGCGAATGTGGCCAGCGAGCTGTGGGAGAAGCTCACAGCCCGGTGTGTGGACCAACACCGTCACATTGAACGCACGCTGGAACAGCTGCTGGAGATTAAAGGGGCCATGGAGGAGCTCAGCACAACACTGGACCAGGCTGAAAGTGTGCGTGAAACCTGGGAACCTATTGGGGACCTCTTCATTGACTCTCTACCGGAGCACATCCAGTCGACCAAGGTACCTCTGACTCTGAGAATGCTCTGGCCTTGGCCCCTCAGATGATGGGATCTGCTTTCCAGCAGTGCAATGCTTTTCTTCCTGACTGCTTAGTCTGACACAGCCTCGCTAGCTGGGGTCCCAAGGGCCAGGTCATATCCCGGTTAGTTCCCCGGCCTGTAAGGGTGGATTTGACATGCAGTGTCCTGAGGAATTGGCTGTTCTGAGAACATTGCTGCGGCACAGCCTTTATACAGGTACAGTGGCTCAGTGTAGGCAGGGTATTCCTGTCCACGTTCTACTTCTCGAGRGATTTGAGTCATCTCCATCCTGGCTGCTGCTAGTACTTGTTTTTTTCTGCTAAGCTAGCTTGGCCTGCAGGAGGGTTAGGCAGCAGTGTCTTGCAGCATGCCAGCCACTAACCCACCCTAGCTTATAGCAGAGGGATCAGACCCCAGAGTACTGACTGCTTGMTTACTTTTCCTTTCTCTCCTGCCCTGTGTCTATCCTCTGGGTATGGGGGCTCCAGCTCTTCAAAGAGGAACTCTCCCCCATGAAGGATGGGGTGAAAGTGGTCAATGACCTTGCACACCAGCTCGCCATCTCAGATGTCCACCTGTCCATGGAAAACTCTCGCACCCTGGAGCAGATCAACACACGGTGGAAACAGCTGCAGGTGGGCAAGGGCCAAGACCAAGCAGCACAAATACCCCGCAGATGGGGGACACTGGGGAAGGGGTTCTACCGAGGAGGTTCAAGGGTGCTGAAGTAAGGCTTAGCACGGCAGGGAGGTACTGTTGGCATCACCTGAGGAGAGCATCAGGTGAGCATGGGAAAGGTAGATGGTAAATCTGCAGAGGCCTGGGGCAGGAAAAGRTGATGGGAGAAACAAAAGAGGCTGTTTGAGGAGAATCAGGGTCTGCAGGAGGCTAGTTTCCAGATGTGGTTTTGTTGACCTCTGTGAAAATATGGATGCAGGTGAGCTGTGCTGCCCCAGCCTGTGGAATGAAGCACAGGGGGCTGAATTGTCTGTGATACACAAATACCAAAGCAGGCAAGGAAGGAAGAAGACCTGGGTGACCGGGGCATGTCTGAACRTATCCACAGTCCCTCCTGAATGGGGCTTTGATCTGAAATAACTGACRGGTTCCCATTAAATTCCTGTGTCCCCCTTTCCAGGCCTCCATAAATGAACGCCTGAAGCAACTCCAAGATGCCCACCGGGACTTTGGACCAGGCTCCCAGCACTTCCTCTCCTGTACGTGAGCAGGTTGTCCCATCTTCCCCACTGATGGGCTGTCTCTGCAGGACAGCTTAGCACAGGCCATGGCATGACAGAACAAGGCACAGAGTCCTATTGCTGTAGCTGTGCCTGACCGTAGCCCAGCAGCCCACAAATAAGCATGCATCCTCTTCCAAGTGCAGAGCTGTGACACTTGCAGAAACAGCTCCCAGGTGATAGTGGGACCATACCAGTCTTGGACATTGTGTGGGTAAGACAACAGACGGCAAAAAAGGCAGTTCCCTGTGTCTATGTTAGTCATTCAGGGGCCAAGAATGTGCGTGTTCAGGAGGCTTTCATTCCCCTGGCAAGGCAGAGGGATGCCATTCCTACAGAGCCAAGCCACTGCTGGCTGGAGGCTCTCAGACCCGTGAGCGACATGCAGCAGATTCATGCTCCAGAGACTGGGGTCCATCCTCAGAAATGCCAGTCCCCGCAGGGTTTCTGGAGGTCGATGGGGTTTGTTGGCCCTAGTTCCTTTGTAAATCAAGTGCTTCTATCTAAAAGCAAGGCCAGAGTTTTCAGATGACAGAATTGATAAACTGCCTGTGACAAGCAGAAATAACTGAGGGTCATAAAAGGGCTTCCGTCCTCTAGATAATGAAGATAAGATTGCAGAAAACCAGTACAGTTATAGGATGAGTCCTCATCCGCCTGAGATCCTTCAGCTGATATGCAGAATTTGAGTTGACAGCATCAACATGAAGGAGCATCTGGTGTTYATCTAACATCTGTATCTCTCCCCTTGCAGCCTCTGTTCAAGTCCCTTGGGAGCGAGCCATTTCCCCCAATAAAGTGCCATACTACATCAAGTGAGTGCTCTCCCAAAGGCAGCTCATCTGTTGCCTGTGATTTTCTGTGGCCTGGCAGAAGCAGGAATTGTGGACTGATCTGGCGGGTGGAGGACTAGCAGACTGGTTTGAGCACTGACCTTTGGGGAAGTACAAAGTGTGTCGCTCCCAACCCGGCAGGGCCAGGCTTTCCCTGCCTGCTGAGATGACCCAGATGAGAGGGGCACACCATGCCTTGGTTCCSCAAGGCAGGGAGGGCTGGCTGCAGGCAGAGGACAGAGCCCTGTGGGCATCCTCTGCTCTGCTGTGGCTGGGGAGTACACACAACAGGAGACCAGCTGCCCAGGTCCTCTGTCTCTCTGCTTAACCCCCAGCCTGATTCTTGATCCCTTTCTGTTTTCTCTCCAGCCATCAGGCCCAGACAACATGCTGGGACCACCCGAAGATGACAGAGTTATACCAAACACTAGGTAAGGAAGCTGCCACAAAATTGCTTGAATGGCATCTGCCTCTCCTCTGTGTGAGGTGCTGTACAAGGTCTCCTGAGCCCATTTGCTCTCCCCTCTGGTGCAGGGGCTGTCCATGCTCAGCCTCCCAGTGCAATGGGGTCTGACAGCCTGCCAGACTGTGCCCCTCTTCCTCCTGCACACACTCAGGCTTGTGCTTGTGCTGGTGGGGCCAGTATCTGGGAGCAGCAACTGCCATTTCCTGCCCTGGAGATAAAGATACTGAACTGTGKTTTATTTTTGTTTCTGTGTTTTGGCAGCGGATTTGAACAACATCAAGTTTTCAGCATATCGGACAGCCATGAAACTGCGACGAGTGCAGAAAGCCCTGCGATGTGAGTGTGGGAGACATTTCCCTCATCCTGGATTTCCCTTTATAGAGGCATTAAAATAATACAAACTTTTACCAGCACATCAAAGGCAGGAGCCTGCCAGAGAACAGGTGGCCAAGGCAAGAAGCTCCAAGAAGATGAGACTGTAGCTGAAAAGCTAATTCCCTGGCAAGGTTTCTGTGTCAGAGCTTTYCTTTGCAGGGTTTGGGGTAGAACTGCCTCAAGGGCAGGTGTTAGCAGAAGGGATTTGAGAACAAAATGGTGAAACACAGAGTAACAAATCTCTGGGATCAGGCARGGGCTCACCCAGGAGCTCTAAGGGAGCCTAAAGAAGCACTGAATGTAACCAAGAGCAGAAACCAGCTTTGCTTGCAGAGGACTGGTGGGGGCAAATAGGACTCCTTTACTTAAAGAGGAGGAAGGGAACCAAATAAGCCTAGCTTCTGCATTGTTGGTAAAACTTTAATTAAAAAGTAAGATTAATAGGCATGTGAATACGATGCATTAAGAGTTCAACATGATGCATGGCTCTCAGAGGGGAAGCTGATCCACAGAATTTGATGAGTGCTCTCTAGGGGAGTAACTGAGCAGACAGATGGGGATCTAATAGATACATGGCATTTGATTGCCCATAGAGCTTTTGAAAAGGCCTTTCATCTAAGACTTTATCAAACTTAGCCACAGGATGAGAGGRAGAGTTCCCTCCTGACTCAGTGGGGAGGAGAAGCCATCAGATGGCATGGGGTCCCAGGAGGACCATTGCTGCTTGACTTGTTGTGAGAAGCCAGGAAGAAGGTGATGAGTGAGGTGAGGGAAGAGGTTCAGTACTCAGCAAAGTTGGGCCCTGGCCGCAGAGTTTTGTGACCAGGCTGTCACACACYTGGGGAAATTCGGTGCTGATATTGTGCACGTGGGAGGAAACAACAATTAGCTATGGATGCTTTGCAAAGATCTCTGCCATAGTGCTGGTCAGCTTACTGCCTAGTGCTGGTCAGAGAAACAACCTTRGAAATGACTAGAAAAGAGACAGAGAACAAAATGGAGCTCCTTTCTAGGCCATTTGCAGGCTTCTGGTTGCCCATGTCTTGGGTCTCATGTACTGTCCTGGTCCCTCTTCCCCAGCACAGAAACAATGTGAAGGAACATGAGTAAGTGCTTTGCATTTAAGAAGTACTTGAGAAGGGCAAGGAGGCTGCCAAGGCAGCTTCCCTGTGATAGGAGGTTCAACTGTGGTGGGAGGTGTGAGTCTGCCACATGGAAAAGCAGTGGTGGGGAACACTGCAGAGCCATACCCGCTCATGGGCAGCRTAGGTGTGAGGGTGAGCGGGAATTATGTTCACTAGTGTGTGAATCTGGGGTCCTCACTTCCACAGTGACTCCACAGGGACTTAGCRTGTGCAGAGGCTGGGTCCAGGCCTCTGTGTCTCTGCACAGTCCGAGATGGGAGGTGGAACTTTTTGTGGATAGTATTTTTGTGGCTCTGATTTTGGCCATGGTGACAAGGAAGGACAGTTGCACAGAAAGGTGGCTTCAAGTCACATCCAGGTGGTGACATGGGTATTTTCAGGTGGAATGTACAAGTGGGGGACTAATTCTGGGAGCAGTGCCTGTTCTCCCAGCATCCCGTACATATGCTTTCCCTACTGCGCTGGGACTTAGACTGCCTCAGATCAGGTCAGGGCTGAATCTCCGCCTCTCAGTTCTCACCTCTTCTGCTTTTCCTCTCCATCTCTGATCCCTCTCTTCTTTCTGCTCAGTGGACATGGTGACCCTGGCCACAGCCTTGGAAATCTTCAATGAGCATGACCTGCAACCCAGTGACCGGGCGATGGATGTGGTGGAAGTCATCCACTGCCTGACTGCCCTCTATGAGAGGCTGGAGGAGGAGCGGGGCATCCTGGTCAACGTGCCTCTCTGCGTGGACATGAGCCTTAACTGGCTGCTGAATGTCTTTGACAGGTACCGGTCCCTCTGCACTTCCCATCTCCCTGGAACTGATCTGGGCTGCCCTGCTTGGGGGGGAAACCTCAGTGCTGCCCTGCCAGCTGACGGTGTTGCAAAGAGGCCCTGGCTGCTAGGGGCAGGGCTGGCTGCTGCAGGCATGCCTTGCTGATCTCCCAGCCCCCAAAACAACTTGCAAACCCAAGCAATATCTCGCCTTGCAGTGGTCGCAGTGGGAAGATGAGGGCCCTCTCCTTCAAGACTGGCATTGCATGTCTGTGCGGGACGGAGGTCAAGGAGAAGTTTCAGTGTGAGTCCCCTCATCTCCTTCCCCTAGGTCCACTGTGGGCTCCTTGAAGTAACCTAGGAAGCAGGAGTGAAAGGTTTTCCGGCTTAAACCTTCTTTGCCCGGAAAGAGCAGARAAGCAGCTTTCACGCGGTGACTAATCTGCTTGCATCGCCACCCCTCCCTCCCTTCCCAAGCCTACGCCGCCTAATTTAGAAGGTGTTTTTGCACACTGACTGGTGCTGCAGTGATCTTGCTTGCATGGCACTATAAGGAACATTGCAGAGAAGRAAAATAGACAACAGTTATTCAGCGCTTTGCATAAGGAAAAACCTGGGGGCATGTGGCTGGGCAGCAGGTTTCAGACAAATTAAAGGAAGCACCTTTCCTCACCGTGTTTAACCACGGGATTCACTGCTGTAGGACACTGTGGAGGCCCGAAGTGCTGAGGGGTGTAATAAAGGGCTCAGACTGGTTCACAGAGGACAGGCCAGCCAAGGTTATTAAAGAAGTCATGTAAACATAACCTCTGTCCCAACTACACTCTAAACTTCTGATTGTTGGGAGCTAGAGGGATACTGGTAAAGGTTGTTTAATCGTAGCTCAGTTTCTTTCACACTGCCTTAAGCATTTGCTTAAGATCCCTACTTGGAGACAGGCAGCTGGCCCCTGATCTGACCTATGCAGCTCTCTCCCATGCCCATGTCCTGCCCTGTCTATCAGGGTATCAAGTGGGTCTCTAATGCGGATATCTCCATGTCCATCTGGCTGGAAGATCTCTTCAGCCAAGTGGCAAACCCTGGGGGACTGTGTGACCAACGGCACCTTGGCGTCCTGCTCCATGAGGCCATCCAGGTCCCACGCCAGCTGGGGGAGGTGGCAGCATTTGGGGGCAGCAACGTGGAGCCCAGCATCCGCAGCTGCTTCCGCTTCGTGAGTAACATGCCCGTGGCCTGTGCCATCCCCTCACAGCAGCTGAGCTGAGGGAGAAGCTCTTGGAGATGATGATGAGTTAGAAGCCTTTTGGAGCTGGAGTGCGTCTCTGAGCAGCACTCTTGCTCTCCCCTACCCAGAGCAACGGGAAAGCTGCCATTGAGGCATCCCAGTTCCTGGAGTGGGCCAACCTGGAGCCACAGTCCATGGTATGGCTGGCTGTGCTGCACCGAGTGACCATGGCCGAGCAAGTGAAGCACCAGACCAAGTGCTCTGTCTGCCGGCAGTGTCCCATCAAGGGCTTCAGGTAAGGGATGTAATATGGGACCATGGCCCCATATTCCCAAGGGGGGTGCATGGTGTCTGGTGGGAGCTGGGATGAATGTAGCKCTCTCCCTTTGGAGGCAGTGGGGAGCTGCAAGACCTGAAGTGGGCACAAAGACAGGTACTGAGTATATTGCTACCACTTTGGGGTCTGCCTCTGGGTCCATAGAGGGGCTGGCCTGAGTGGTGGGTGTGAATGAGGCTGCAGAGCGTGATCTGGTCCTGTCAGAATAGTGTGGCTGGTAATGTCCCCCTGACTGGGAGCAGACTGTCCCAAAACCTGAAACCCGACTGCTATCTGTAAGGGCCTCTTGCCCTGGCCTGGAAGGGGAACAATGTTTGCACCATGCAGTTGGAGTAACCTAGATCTCTGGAGCAGCAGTGTTTCAGACAGGTCAGACCAGCTCTCTTGGTGGTACTGGGAGAAGGGAAGGAGCCTAACGCTCTTCAGCAGTCAGCTCTGTGGGTTCAGTGGAGTATGRTAGCGCCCATAAGCCACCTCTGCATTGTGTGCTGATTTCTCCTTGGGCTCTGAAATGATGCATCTTTGCTGACTCTCATTGCCTCCCAATGGCTTATCCATCTTTCCAGGTATCGGAGCCTGAAGCAGTTCAATGTGGATATTTGCCAGACCTGCTTCCTCACAGGGCGAGCCAGCAAGGGCAACAAGCTGCACTACCCCATCATGGAGTACTACACCCCGGTAAGGAGCTGGGTTGGCCCAGGATGGTCTTGACTCTGAGCAGGGCCCTTGTCAGACACCTCCAGCCTTGCAGTGCTTAGGCTGCTGCAGCCAGAGAAGTGTCTCCCTTGTACTTTTTGATCCTCTTTGCATGATGGAAATTGCTTTTGCGCTCGTGGTGAACAGGATGCCTGGATCACCCAAGTGCTCAACTTGGCTCACACCAGGCACCGTGCGGGGCTGAATGAGCAGCCATGTGCTCACCTTGCCTCCTGATTGTGTCTGCTTGCAGAAACTGCCCCTTTTCTGTTAAGCTTGCAACCAGCTCAAGAGATTTTTCTGTGGCTGGTGGGGCATGATCCCTTCCTTTTTGTTGACTGTGGCCTCAGTACATCTGTCTCTCTGCAGACTACATCCAGTGAGAACATGAGGGACTTTGCCACAACGCTGAAGAACAAGTTTCGATCCAAGCAGTACTTTAGCAAGCACCCGCAGAGAGGATACCTGCCTGTCCAGTCCGTGCTTGAGGCAGACTTCTCTGAGACGTGAGTGTTGGCTGGGTCCTGTGCCGTGCCTGATGCGTGGGCTCCACAGAAGGAAGCAGCATCTCAGCAGCAAGACAGGGCTCCCGTGGGGAGGGCCAGAGAGGGTAGCTTGCCCTGGGGGCTGATACAGCATCCCTGTCTTGGAGGAGCAGAAGTTTCAGTCTCCCTCTCTAGACTGCTCTGGCTCTCCTCTGCCCAGATGGGACCAGGGCAGCCCCTCCAACCCCTAGCTTTAAGTGAGGAGTGCAAAGCCTTTGAGTGAGGAGTGCTGACCCGTGTGCATCTCTTCCAGACCAGCCTCATCCCCGATGCTACCACACGCCGACACCCACTCCCGGATTGAACACTTTGCAAGCAGGTATCATCACTRGGCACTGCTGTCGCACTGCTGTGGAGCCTGGCTGCAAGGGGTGCAGGGAGGCTTTGGGGCAGATGCACAGTGATCTCACCACTGCAGGCAGCCCCTGCCGTGCTTCCCCGTGCGCTATGCAGCAGGCACAGGCTGGCTCCAGCAGCTTGGGGCTGCAGTGTCACTGGGAGGAGGGAGGTGCCCCAGCTGCAGAGCTGGACGAACTTGTCTACTCCCTCCTGCATGCACCGCTTTGCTGTAGCCTGGGACATGGCCGATGCTCTCACAGCAGGTCTTGATTTTTCTTTGTCTTAGTGGCAGAACAGCCTCCACTTACTGTTGTGTTCTACTGGCCCAGCCAGAAGTTCATACTGGGAAGGATTCTCTCATAATAGTTTAGACTTTCCCATGTGGTTGCCAGTGTGACTTGCAAGATCTCCACTGTTGCTGTTTGTAATTTGTAACACCTCCATCCTCACCACAGACTCAGACAGGGGAGAGACCTGATGCAGGCAAGGAGCTTGTATCCCAGGCCAGTACATAGGTAGTGACAGTTTCATGCTTTTACCTCGTTCCCTTGGGTATGCAAGAGGAGGCCAAGCAGCTGCCTGGCAGCCCTTTGTCCCTCAGACTGCTGCCCTGGATCAGCAGCATTTTTTGTTTTCTAAAAAGACAAAACTCTGTAAGAATCTGTAAAGAGGGTCAAACTAGTGCAAGCCGGGTGGGATACCTCTACCAGAGAGGGCCCTTGCAGGGGCTGTCTTGTGCATTGAGTGGATATTTATGGTGTCTTTGAATGTGTCTTAACCTGTTTTTATCTTCTCCAGGCTTGCAGAGATGGAAAGCCAGAACTGTTCCTTCTTTAATGACAGCCTGTCCCCTGATGATAGCCTGTGAGTCCTGCCTCCTTCCCCTGCTCTGCAGTGCCTGCTTAGCCAAGACTCCTGTGGCTCTGTCCCCACCTGCCCAGGGCACAGCAATACTTCCCATCTCAGCCACTTGTGTCTGAGGCTCCTGGGCACACCCAGCTACCCAGGGATGCTGAGCTACTTCTGAGCTCTATACCTGGAGCAGTCAGAATGAATTCCTACACAAAACCACCTCCTTCTGGGCTGCTCTTCCCCAAGAGCTAGCTTGCCCCTGAGAACAATATTCCTCACTAATATGTTTCCTCCACCTGCTGTAACAGGGATGAGGACCAGTACCTGCTGCGCCATTCCAGCCCCATCACTGACAGAGAACCTGGGAGCAGCCAGCAGGCCCCAGGCAGCCTCAACACAGAAGACAAGGGGGAGCTGGAGCGAATCCTGGCCCACTTAGAGGATGAAAACAGGTAGGGACATGGGCAACTCTCAAAGTGGGGTCTTGGGCCTAAGGGAAAGGAGCTGGAGAGACCCTGACTTAGCCAAAAGGGGCAGAGCTCCAAGTGGAGCTGTGGAATGGCTGACAGGGCCAGAGACACAGATGGGAAGAGATGAGTGGGATTGGTTTGGAGGATATCTACGCTGAACCCTAATAAACCTTTGTGAGAGCATGAGGCTCAGTGAGGGCACGCTCTCTAAGGAAGGGAGAAGGCTCTGTCCCCAGAAATGTTCCTGTTTCTTTCCCAGAATGTGTTCCCCTCTTAAACCCGAAGCGGGCTGAACCGAACCCAGGGTATTTCCATCTCTTGAACCCCTGGGCTCCCTCATGAGCAGTGGCAGTGCTGCTGTGGACTGTGTGAGGTGAGGCTCTGAGCAGCACAGCTCAGCTCAAGAGGTTACTGCTGTGCTATCCTTGCCCTTGTTCCCAATCCCTTAGTGAGTACTTTGCATGTCTTATACTATCCTAATGGGACAGAGCTGCAGGCAGGCCACCCTACAGTGCAGGACAGAGTCCAGGAGGGTGGAGGTCCTCCCACACATCAACGTAAAGTCCCCTGGGATGTTTTGCCTTGGAGTCACTGGCTGTTCTCAGTGCACAGCCATTGGGTGGTTCCAGCAGCCTGTGCAAAGGGGGATGATAGCACTGATTCGAGGTATCTTGCAGGATTCTCCAGGGAGAGCTGAGGCGTTTGAAATGGCAGCATGATGAGGCAGTGGAGTCTCCAACCTTGGCTGCGGGCTCCCCTGARTCAGTGCAGGACCCGCATAATGACGAGCTCCTAGCAGAAGCACGAATTCTTCGGCAGCACAAGAGCCGTCTGGAGACCCGTATGCAGATCCTGGAGGACCACAACAAGCAACTGGAGTCCCAGCTGCACCGGCTGAGAGAGCTGCTGCTACAGGTACCCACAGAGCAAGGACTGGGGCAGAGCACATCCTTGGGGTGGGCTTTTCCATGTCAGAGCTGAGGCAGTAGCAGAAAGGGACGGTCAGAAGGGGCAGGACAAGGACAGAGGACTGTGACAACCCCCTTCTCTTTCCAGCCTCCAACAGAGTCAGATGGCAATGGTTCAGCAGCTTCTTCCTTGGCTTCATCTCCACACCAGTCTGAGGACAGCCAAGTGAAGGAGCGGGAGCACAACACCCCTGACACTGAAGCTGCAGGTGAGGGTTGGAGCTGAGCTCTCAGCGATGCTACCTCAGTCTGACTGCTCCAGGGGAAGTTGCCACCTGAGCACCCCACAGAGACACCAGCTTGCAGGCAGCTCTGCATGCTCAGAGAGCCTGTTAACCTCWGCTCTGTCCTCTCTTCCTGCTGCAGATGAGGTGGAGGCCAAAACGCAGGATGTCAGTGTGTGCCTGGAGGATATCATGGAGAAGCTGCGGAGCGCCTTCCCCAACTCTCGAGGTACTCGAGTGAAGTCCCCCTCTCTGGCTTCTTACTGTTCCCTCAGATGAGGTTTCCATCTCCATGGAGCTCTGCCCGATCCCACCCTCCCTGTGACAGCTGGTCCCCTGCAGCACCTGCAGCCAAGAGCTACATTGTCACTACACTGCTGGGACTGATGTGCGGCCTGGGTGCAGAGAGGATGAGGGGTTCTCCCACCTGCAAGATCAGAGCTACTGAGGGTGCTGACCAGCTGGATCGTACCAGACGAGCCACAAGCATCCTGCTCAGGGCCCTGCATGCCCATGGGCTCCTCCCCACGAAGACAGGCAGACCTGACGGCACAGAGCTTGCAGTGATCACCTCAAACCACCCTGTCTCATCCCTGCCTGGAAGGATGGAGGCACCGGTTACCTGGCAAAACTGAAGAAATGGTGCAAGCTCTCYTAGCCGCTCACGGATGGCTCTTCCCAGCAGAAGTGTGACGGGGGTGCTCGTGTGAACAGCCCCCTGCTTCCTGCGTGGGGGTTGACGTTGGCACCAGTGGCCCCTGCTTTCACTTTCTGCCTGGCCCTTTTCTCACCCRAGGGGCAGAGCTCTGCAGCTCCCTGCTTGACATCCTCCCTCACCCAGGCTGCCTGTGTGCGTGAAGGAGGGAGACGTTGCTTGGTGTCAGCACTGACACGGTGGCAAAGTTTCCCCTGCCTATACATCCTCACCTACTTTCTGCCATCCCTTAACGTGCCTATTCTAACCAGGTGGCTCCAAGTGTCATTCTCCTGACCTCTCCATTTCTCTTTCAGGTATGACCTCCCTTATCTAACACCTTCTGTGAGCCAGAGGCTTTCTCTAACCAGCTACCTGGCTGCTTTCCTCCCCTTCCTCTTAACTGCCATGCTTCCCCTGCGGCAGGCCTCACTTGGACTCCCTCGGGAGCGCCCTGAGTCAGTCATGAACCATACTTGCCAGCTCCAGAAGATCTCAGGGGAACATGGGCCACGTGGGAGCAGGACTGTGGGCTCCTCTGGGGTCTAGCTCAGTTGCTCAGCCATAGCATCCAGGCTTGGACTCACTGGACTGCACAGAAAGGCTGAGAAGAAAGAGTTGAAGCCATGAAAGCTACATGTCTCCCTCAGCACTCATGGGCTGCCACCTTTGGCCGCAGCCCTTAGAGGACAAAGAGCTCAGCATCCTGCTCCTCTCTGGTTCTGCCCAGTGTCACCCAGGTTCATGGGCACCTCGTAATGCTCCTGCAGCCACCAGCCAGCCACCCRGTCTTTAAACTCTTCTTAACAGCATCCAGCTACCAGCTTCACAGACTGAACTCCCCACTGCTCAGGGCTTCGTGGCTACCTGGGCACATACTGTCTGGCGGGGAGAGTTTGTGAGGGCTGTGGGGTAGGGAGGAGTCCATGTTAGAGCTTCAGCCCAGCTAGTAGCCTTATCTTGGGAGGAGCTTTATAACGGAGCCTTATCATTTAATTTGCATATATTTCTATATAATATATATATATATATATATATATTCTGTACTTAAATATTCTCATGGACTCACTCCATTAAATTCTAATACCTTGTTAAGTGGCAGTTGCACTTGACTGTTTCAGTCCAGCCATGTGCTCCTGCGAGGACCGGCCCCCTCCCTGCTCCCTGCGCTGCCTCSGAGCAGGGATGCTGTGAGAGGAGCTCAGCCGAGGGCCAGGCCAGCAGCGGGCGGCCAGGCCCGTCTGGTTTTTTGGGGGGAGCTGCGCGCAGAGAGCTTGTCCTGCCTGCTCCGTGTGACTCGGAGCCCCTCTTCCCGCAGTGGGGAGTGGGCTCCTGCAGCCGCGGGGTTTCTGCAGCCGCAGCCCGTGCGGGCCAGCGCCAGGCTCTGTGTGCGCTGCTCCCCCGGGCTCGGCGCCTCCGCCCCGGTGCTGCCGCGATGTCGGGCTGCGACGCAGGATGCGGTCGGGACGGGCCCGGCGCCTCCGTGCTGCCCTGGAGGAGGGAGCTGGGCTGAGGGGCTGGAGGCTGGAAGCAGGCGCGTCCCCTCGAGGGGAGGCAGAGGAGGCTGTTCTGCGGGGCTGCTTGGTGCCAGTGGCTCCTGGAGCCGAAGGCTCCCTGAGGTTGCTGTCTAGGGCTGTGTTATGTCGAGAAAGCTGTCGAGTTAGGTGCTGTAGGGTGCCCAGCACRGGGCTGGGGTGGCCCCGGGGCTGCGGAGGGCCGAGCCGCCGGAGCCCTCGGGGCACGGCAGGGCAGGCTGCGTGGGTGCCAGCGTCCTGCCCAGAGGGTGCTTGCTGCAGGGGACAGGAACAGGCTGTTGTTGCTGGCTGTGATGGGGAGCTGCTCGGGGCGGGTTGGAGCAAGGCAGCACACTGGGTGCAGGGGTCTGAGTGCTCTGCACTTGGCATCGTGGCAGGGAGGTGCAGCAGGGCACCTCGCTCTGAGCCCAAGTCGTGGGAGGAGGAGGAGGAGGAGGAGGAGGCAGCACACGGGTCAGGCTCCGGGATGCCTGTGGTGGTAGCAGTGTGGTTCGCCGTCCTCGCCGGCGTGTGTGCGAGTGGCTGGAGCGCGCGGGGTGTCGGAGGCGGTGGCCGCAGCGGGCGGTTCGCCGCAGCGCCCCGCGTGCTCCAGGCCCGTGGGTGCTTGTGTGCAGCTGCACTGGGCTGAGGCCTGGAGAAAGTCAGACTTAGGGCAAACCTGGGGGTCCCCAGTGCCAGGTGCAGGGCCTCAGTGTGGGTGGAGGGGGGGGGCAGCAGCACCCCGGGGAGAGCTGCTGGGTGCAGGGGGGGGCTCGGGCTGCGTTCGGGTGCTGGGCTGCGGCAGGGAGGGGAGCGGGCTGGCTAACGCGCTGGTAACCATGTACCGTGGTGCTGCTGTCCTCACYGCTTCTCTCCATCTCTGCTCTGGAAAGAGAATAAATTTGTATTTATAGCGAGACTGAGCTTGGTGCCTTGGGCTCTTCTTTCTGTGCTGTTTTCCCGGCGGGATGAAGACATCCCCGAGCGCCGTGCCGCCACGCTGCCCGCTCCCACGGGGAGAGCAGCAGCTCTGCTGCCCCTCCCACGGGCTCGCTGGGTGCTTTTGCCCCCCCCCCGGTGCTGCC